>NC_046320.1:7513301-7850176 GCF_009819535.1 Lacerta agilis | reverse complement strand
TCTCTCTTCCTTCTCCTTCTCCTCTCCTCCTTTTCCCTGCATCGGCTTAGGGGGGTTTACTGGCCCTGGAGCCCCACTGGGCAGTTGGCTGGGTAGCTGGGCACTCTCACTCCCAACTTGATTTGGGTCACCAGGGTTGTGTGTGTCAGAGGCTCCCCCAGTTGACGCACTGGGTGTCCCCAGTCCCCCCTCGGTAGTGCAGTTAGCTCTGGCTGGCCTCAGGAGCTGCTTGCTGCTGTGGTGCCCGCCATTTTGCCTCACCGGAAGTCCCCATATGATGTGTCTAATGCCATTGAACCAATTATGTAACATTCATTCCCTACTAATAAATCTACAACACTTAAAATATAAATCCAGGGACATTAAATGAAATCCGGGGACATTCTGGGGATGGATTTTATCCGGGGGTAGATTTGTAAATCCGGGGACTGTCCCTGGGAAACAGGGACATGTGGTAACCATACTCTGGTGGTAAACCACAGCAGCAGCGACAAACGTTCCAATGTCCACTACACTTCCACCCACCCCTCCAAAACCCTAGACTTCATTTTTAGGGCTTTATTAACATTAGATACAGCTTTGGAATACTGGGTAGCAGTAAATGTGTAATTGAGTAAATTGCTTGAGAAAGTAATATTTTGGCTTTCATATAAAACGAAACAAAAACTCTACGCATTGACTGCTTAGCAAATCCCAAGGCTCACTCAAGAGCTGTGAATAAATATCTCCCATATTTGGAGAGTGGGGATTTTACAACAATGGAGCTGCTAATGGCTACATTTTCCAAACATAACAGAGTTCATGTAAGAATAATTAAACGCTAGCTAGCTTCCAATAGGGTTAAAGTATAAAATAACATGCTGAAATGAAGTGACGCTAGAAGAAATAACATTCTCAGTGGGCCATAATGAGCTTCCCCAGCATCTTTAGTATGATTTAATTCCGAAGTGCTCCTTCTACACATTACTTAAGCGCCAACAGCATTGAAATGCTTTACAATAGTAGATGTGCAGACTAACGTAAGGACACATGACTCACCACTGAGAAACTCTACTAGTGTTATCAGAATTCCTATTACATCCCTCAGAATTCCTCAGAGGTTGTCGCCTGAGTGGGACCTCCATGTTTTCCTACCGGTGAAATTCAATGGCCAATGTAATCAGCTTTCCCTGAACAACAACCCAGTTTGGGACCTGCTAATCCGCATGCAGGTCGCTAGCCGTGTGTTCTGTAAACTGGCTTGTTTCTTTAGCAGTAGTGAAAGGCCAGACTTTCCACAGCAGAATTTGAAGTTGAATCTGCAATTATGAGCACAATTGAAGTATATTTAGGGTAAAGGGAGGGTAATGCGGATTTTCAAGGGCTCTTGAATTTTTTGTGCATGCATTCCTTGCCAGGATGATGCATATTTTGTGATAATTTGGCAAATGGAGTGGAGGAACAGAGGGTGGCATCACATCGCTTAGGTTATTCATTCACTTCCCACCCCACTGCCTACCCTATGCTCAAGAGAAGAAGCAAGCATGAAACCAAATCTTGAGAACCTTTCTCCTAGCAGAGGAAGGCTGGTCTTCAAATCTCCCACCCACTGAAAAATTAAAACCACTAACATAAATTGGACCCTAAACTGCTTTGGCAACAGGAGCAGCTGGTACAGTAATGGCTTGTTTCATAATCCAAGTATCCAAGGGCCACATTTTGTATCAGCTGAAGCTTTCAAGCTATTTCTGAAGGTAGTCCGACATAGAAAGTCCCTAAGATGAAGACTATGAGTAGCTGTAAATGACCTTCTGGAGTAAGTGATCTCCTGACCCCAAACATCTCCTTCTTAGCTAGAAATTTCAGTTTGTCTGCCCTCGGCCACGCCAATATAATATCCAGTCGGAAGAAGGAACTGGACCATAAAGAAGGCTGATCACCGAAGAATTGATGCTTTTGAATTATGGTGCTGGAGGAGACTCTTGAGAGTCCCATGGACTGCAAGAAGATCAAACCTATCCATTCTTAAAGAAATCAGCCCTGAGTGCTCACTAGAAGGACAGATCCTGAAGTTGAGGCTCCAGTACTTTGACCACCTCATGAGAAGAGAAGACTCCCTAGAAAAGACCCTGATGCTAGGAAAGATGGAGGGCACAAGGAGAAGGGGATGACAGAGGATGAGATGGTTGGACAGTGGTCTCGAAGCTACCAACATGAGTCTGACCAAACTGTGGGAGGCAGGGGAAGACAGGTGTGCCTGGCATGCTCTGGTCCATGGGGTCACAAAGAGTTGGAAACAACTGAACAACTGAACAACAACAACAACCTCCCTAGGATATGAAGATAGAAATGAAAGGTATAGCTGTGTGTCATCAACATACTGATGACAGTACACACCCAACCTCAGGGTGACTTCCCCCAGAAGTTTCTTGTAGATGAACAACAGTTCCAAGAGGACCAATCACCTCTGAGCTTTGGTATATCTCATTATTCTATTATTGAAAGCATTTAGTAATCAGTTGTTATATATTACATGCAGTTCCTGAATATTATCTCCAAAGCATTGACTGCTCATTAAGTATTAGGTCATTGAATAAGAGTATGTACATCATTTTAGAATGCCTTATTTTTGCTACATAATGATCTTGACCTTTTATATAATGATGTTGCCGTTCTCTACATAGCATCGCCCCATATCCTTTATTCTGTTTGCCAAACGATCAGCAGTGGCCTGGAGATCAAATTAAGCCATTGTATCAGGAAGATTATGCCTTTAGTGAAGTTAATATACACAGAACGTCTTTGAATAACTAGTACTTATAGCAGGCTGCTTACGCCTAGAAAAGTAGCAGACATATACAGTGGTACCTTGGTTCTCTAATGGCTTCGATCCCGAACACATTGACTCCCAAAGTGAATGTTCCTGGTTTGAGAAGGTTGTTTTTTTTGTGTGTTTTTTTTGGAAACTGAACATCTGGCATGGCTTCCATGGCTTCCAATTGACTGCAGGAAGCTCCTGCAGCCAATTGGAAGCTGCACCTTGGTTTTTGAATGGTTCTGGGAGTTGAACAGACCCCCAGAACGGATTAAATTTGACAACCAAGATACCACTGTATTTTAAATTTACTGTTACACTAAAGGGCTACTCCGGATCATGCCAGCATCCCTCTACATCACAAGGTGACAACGGTTCTTACTATTCTGCGAGAGTAATTTATCAAACAACTTTTGACCAATGAAACAGGTACCCATGATTTTATATGCTCTGTTTTAAATGCCTAAAAATGTGTCTATAAAATTCACTTTCATAAAAGAATGTAACAAGGCAGTGTACAACTTGAAAACATAATACTACATATAATGACATCAGTTACAAAACATCAAACATCAAAACATCAATAGTGTATCAGTAAAACGGGTTGAAACTCATGGTTTTATAAACATGAGTCAGCTCTAAATAACTTTCTGCAGGAGTGGATGAAATTTATACAGCTCCAGGAAAAAGAAGAAGGAGAATAAAGCAGTGGAGACCTATACAGATAGGACCTTCAACAACAACAAAAGTTGCAGTGGCAGTGCTCCCATTTGGGGTTTCAGCCATGCCCTGCACCAAAATACTCAATTCCTTTTCTTCCCTGCTTCATTTTCTGGTTTTCTATTCCTTCCTAGCCTCCCCCTTCAGTTTCTCATTGTGCTATGGGGGTGTGGGGGTGCCTATTTACACCCCCCCCCTTTCTGTACTTCTGTAAACCTTGGGAGCTTCCCAAGCATACCGATCTATCCCTTTTGTTTCTCAGTGGCTCCATTTTTGTTACAATCCTATCGGAACTCACCAGCTGTTAGCTATTAGGAGTGATATTAAAGGCATGGCTGTCATCCAATTTTAGAAAAATCTTAATTGATGAATTGTTTGAGCTTCAGTCAACCCATCAATTATTTGATTAAAACTATATAAATTTGCATATAACACAAAAGTTTTAAGTGGAGGAAACCTAGAGGGTACATGTATATGGAACAGTAGGCAAAATCATTGTGACATTCCGCTTTGAGGATAGTGCTTGCCAGCTACAGGTCTTAGAAGTATGTGTATTAAGACTAATTTTAAGCAATTTAAAACTGCTGATGAATTAAGGGGGAAACACATGTTTTTCGTCAATCTTATTGTTTAAACATTCTGTTTCTAAACCACCCCTCACCAGAGAGGGCAGTTTATATATCTATATTGTTAAAACATCGAAATACAGATTTGTGATTTTGATCAATTACAAATTAATTCACTAAATTCCATGGCTTTAAGCAAAACAAAGCTCTAGTGAAAGAGAAAAGTGTGTAGACATTACAGGCATAGCTGTCAAGTTTCAGATTTGAAAATAAGGGATCAGCAGTCTCACCTATCCCGGGGACAGTCACATGCCAGAAGCAAAAGTGGGAGGAGCAGCAATGTAAACTCCAAGCGGGCTCGGGCTCGGAGCGTAGCAAATAGGAGGGCAGCCAGCAAAGAAGAGGGCAGCCATGTGCTCCGCGCAATGGAGCCCCATTGTCTTCTTGTCTGAGCCCATCAAAACAGGACAGGAAGCAGCAGCTGCTCAAAGGCAGCCAGGCTCCGCCCGCCAGCTAACCCTATTGGCCGGCTGAGGGGCTCAGCGGCAATGGATAGGGACTGATGCAGGGGGAGGAATACACCCCCCTGTAAGCACGGGAAATGGCTCCCACTTGCTTTGAGGGCTGAGGCTTTCTCTCCCAAGTAGGCGAGGTCTTCCCACCCAGTCCCTGGCCAGCAGGGGAGGAGCTGCTTCCATTAAAAACGGGAAATTTAAGGGAAATTAAAAATAAGGGAGAGCAGCGGGAAACTGCTTAAAATAAGGGAGAATCCCGGGGGAAACGGTATACTTGACAGCACTGATTACAGGTAATGGAAGAAGTGTGTTTCATACATAAGCAGAGCAAGAAGAAATTGATTCTACCAACACCAAGATTAGAAGTATTTTCTAGGTCTGATAATATCCCTCGTATATGCTTCAGCGGATGAAATGAAATTGAACCAACACTGAAGGTCTTTAGAAGACCCTCCTTATACCAGATGTGGAGAACATTTAGCTGTCCAGATGCTGCAGAACTACAGCTCCCATTATCCCTGACCATTGGCCATGCTTGCCTGGGCTGATGGAAGTTGCAAAGGTTTCTCATCCCTACTATATGCAATATCACCATTACCTTGAGCTGTAATGTCCATTCACATAGTATATGCTTGTGAACTAATAATAATAATAATAATAATAATAATAATAATAATAATAATGTCCAAAGCTCTATGAACTGAAGACAGGATCACTAGGAAGAAAGAAAAGCCCCTTACATCTACATTTCTCCTTACAGTGAACATAATGTGTTTGATGTTCGTTCAGATAATAAGCAAACTACTTAGCAATCTAAACATTGGTGCTCTGTTATCAGTACATGTGGTTTTCAAGAGTAAGGACTAACAATTCTGAATACCATCACCTGCAAAAGCCCCCTATCTGTAGGACGTTGCTCACCTAGATTTCCATGCCCCGAGAGGAAAATTCCTCCCAGGTGAATAAAAACCAGCCAAATCTCTATAGATTCTCTTACGACTGCATTCAAGCAATGTATGGATTTCACCAGTCTCTCCTTAAACTGCCTAGCATCTGTTTTGAGCATTTGGTGAGCTTTTATTTATGGGAATACCTCTTATAATACTAAATTAGTTTGGTTTCATATTTGAGACAGACTGTATTGCATTACATGTGATTCATCAGATCAGACCTGCCAACAAAGAGGAACCTCATCCTTGGAAATAAGCATACCTATATTTCAATCAATAGAGTTGGGTTGAATTTTAATAGCTTGCTAGATGGCTCATTGTCACTTATTTAATTAAGATTAAGTGGTAGACTACAATGACATTTTAGTGACAAAAATTTCCCTTACACTCATGTGAACTCTGGCAATTCATTTGATCTTTCATTAGGAGCGTGTCACTGCTAATCTTCATTCAACATGCATTAGTACAAAGCAAACCTCTAGAATCAATGAGCATCAGTTCATATAGAAGAAGCCTTTAAAGGCCGTGCGGCTTATAAGACAGAACACACTTGTGCTTCAATTAAAGAAGTCAGTCCCGAGTGCCTCATTATGAAACATCATTAGGTTTTGCAAAGCGTTGGGCAACAATATCAATGGTGCGGTTGCAATTTCAAAAGGAAACAATTTGCAACTGTAAAGTTCATACCAACCATCCTTTAGCTTAATGACAGTAGAGGGGAGGGGGGGGGGAGGGTGCTATTTGATACAGCTAAGTCCACAACTGGAGATTTTTTGCAATCATATTAGTGTCTTTAAATAAATGAAAATAAATAAATGAAATAGCTATCCCTTTATGGCAGGGATAGCCAACAGGGTACCCCCCACCTGTTGGCCTCCATCAGACCCAGGCAGCATATCCAATGGTCAGGGATAAAGAGAGTTGTAATCCAACTTCTGGAGGATATCAGATTGGATACTGCTGATTTCTGGGGTTTATACTTAGGCTATGTGAAATTCAGATGGAAATAGGTGTGAGACATTTGCCTGAAATTATGAAGCAGGCTCCTTATTCCAGTTCTAGCTGGATCTGCATTGATTTGGGGTATTAACTTTTTAATTTATTTTTCCCAAGGGAAAAATATGGCTTTCCTAAGATGAAACCTATCCATTCTCAAGGAAATCGGCCCTGAGTGCTCACTAGAAGGACAGATCCTGAAGTTGAGGCTCCAGTACTTTGGCCATCTCATGAGAAGAGAAGACTCCCTGGAAAAGACCCTGATGTAGGGAAAGATGGAGGGCACATGGAGAAGGGGACGACAGAGGATGAGATGGTTGGACAGTGTTCTCGAAGCTACTAACATGAGTTTGGCCAAACTGCGGGAGGCAGTGAAGGATAGGCGTGCCTGGTGTGCTCTGGTCCATGGAGTCACGAAGAATCGGACACGACTGAACGACTGAACAACAACAACAAGATGAAACAGAGTTTGCTCAACCACTCATGCACTTTTGAAGCTCTGATACATATTTTCCTTTTAAATGAAATAGAAGTGTGTGTGTCTCTTAGGCTTGCAGATCAGAAGGTCAACTCCTGCCAACCTAGCAGTCCGAAAGCACAGCAGTGCAAGTAGATAAATAAGGTACCGCTGTGGCAGGAAGGTAAATGGCAATTCCGTATGCTCTGGTTTCCATCACGGTGTCCCGTTGTGCCACAAGTGGTTTAGTCATGCTGGCCCCATGACCCGGAAAGCTGTCTGTGGACAAACACCATCTCCCTCAGCCTGAAAGTTAGATGAGCGCCACACCCCATAGTCGCCTTTGACTGGTCTTAACCTTCCAGGGGTCCTTTACCTTTTTTTAAAAAAAAAACCTTTCTTAAGAGCAAGCAAGAGAACATTTCCTACTCCATCACATTTGATCCCTAACTGACTGCAATCTTTTCTTGAAGAAAATACAACATGTGCCCCACAAGCAGCAGCAGATATGGGAAACAGATGAAAAATCTTGCAAGATGGAAGTGGAGTTTTCTGCATCCTCTGAAAACACACTTTTGCAGGCAAAAATTCAGTGCAGCCCTAGTTCTTCTCACTAAATAAAACACATGATTAAATACATTGTAGATTTCTGCTTGGGTATCATATGGCCTGCTAATTTATGTAGTATCTTTTAGTTCTTTCTCATATATTTCCACTGTCTCTTTATCCTCCACCCTTTCGTATATTATATGTGTCCTATTTCTTTACTGCTGGGTTTTTGTTTTGTTATTTGTGACTCTATTTGCATCTATCTATATTTGAGGGCTTCTTTGCGTCAGTGGGACGGAAGATGCCCAAGGTTTCACTGTTCAAGTCAGGCTGGATTGATGCATAACCAAAGGCAACAAAGTGTATTTGGAATTCTCTTAGAAAGTTGAAATGTTCCACCCCATATATGTATTGGAATAATTCATCATGAGCAGATAGCAGTTGACATCTGTAATTCTTGTGCCATCTTAAATCTCACCGTACATGCGCTTCAGGTTATCACCATATGCCACACATCATCTTTCTGCTGTTTGGAGATACCTTTTTTGGAACATTTAGGAACAGCTCTGATGCAGCCAGCAAAAGAAAAGCAAGGGCCATAGATGATATATTCACTCAGAGTTTCCCACTTGGTTTTTGCACAATTAGTCATCTTGTCTTCTGTAGTATTGCCAACAGGATTCCACTGAAAGTGAAATTAGAAACAAATTTCAGGTGAGCTATCTGAGGAATTTCAGATGAAGTCTAAAGAGATACCAAATGACTAGCAAACTTGGGGGGGGGGAGTTCACCACATCTTTGGGTTTCCATTGAATTTTGCCTACTGCGAAATTTGAAGGAAATGTGGATGTCCTGCTGTAGCTGAAAACTGTGAGGAGTTTAAGGAAAGCCAGACTAATTTTGAAAGGACTAATAAAACTATTCCACACATCTCTACTTTTTTATGTTCCTGTCCCCACAAGCTTTATAAGCAGTAGGAGTCTTGGTTCTCTCACCTTGGAAACTAAAATTGCTCCATAGAAGATCATCTAGTGATGCTCCAAGGAGAGACAGGCTGCAGGTTGGTGCTAAGCAAAACCCACAGCAATCCCTGTTCTTAGTCACTTTTGCATGTTTTAAACCCTAATTGCATTCCATTTCCACATTAGTTTATCTAAATCAATTTCTCTGAGAATATGTATTTGAACTCAGTGGCAGAGGAAGGGGGTGCAGTGGGGGCGGGCCGCCCCATGTGTCATCCCTGAGCTGGGATGACATCGCCACCCCGCTCCCCTGGGCCACTCGCCGCGGGTGGCACCCCCTGGGGTGCTTGCTGTTTGCCGTGGGCAGCGCCCCCAAGGGTGGCTAGCCCCACCTCCGGGTGAACAGCATGTGCGCTGCTCCGGGTGCCAGAGCAGCTAGCTCCGCCTCTGTTTGAATTGCACTTTTAAACCAGGTTTCCTCAACCTCGGACCTCCAGATGTTTTCAGACTACAATTCCCATCATCCCTGACCACTTGTCCTGCTAGCTAGGGAACTTGGGAGTTGTAGGCCAAAAACATCTGGAGGGCCAAGGTTGAAGAAGCCTGATTTAAACTGTCAAGAATTGCATCATAACCAATGGAGAAATGCAAAATCCAATGAATAGCTACCGAAGTCTGAGAACTGGAGATCAGCTGATTTCATATAGGAATATACGGGGATCAAACTTACAACCTTGGCATTATCAGCACCATGCTCTAACCAACTGAGCTATCCAGTGTGGAATGCTGGTGTACAATGTTCAGTGCCCAGCCATGTCCTCCTGCATCATACTCTTCCATTACACTTCCTGCCTGGTGCTGTTTCTTCCCACATCCTACGGACATTGAAACATCACAACTTCCTGGGCTGCTTGGGTGGCTTGCCTCCTCCTTTAGAGCACTTCTTATCTAAAGGATTGCTTTCTCGAAACCAACTATCTAGACCCATTTCAACCTGATGATCTTTGTTGGGAAAAGGAAGTGAATATAGCCTTTCAGCAAATTTTGATAATAATATTGATTTGAGAAAGTTGGGGAGGAGGCTCCTTTGCTGTGGTTCTGCTCCCACATACAAGAGCAGTTCCAGAGAATAGGACTGGGTGACTTCTGCTTGGCTGTGTCAGAATCTTCTTGTGAAATCCTTCAGGGTTCAATCTCATTGTTCCTGTAATTTAACATCTACATTGGGAGCAGTCATTGGGGGATATGGATCAAAGAATCATCATCAATCAGTGTCTGGAAGTGATAATGAGTGGCAATGGGTTGGAAGTGGCCCAGCACATTGATACTGAATCCACAAAAGATGCAGTCCGTTGCAGATTCTTTCATTTGAGAGCTGGGCAGTAGATTGCAGCAGCAGTTCATTTCCTTCAGAGCTCCAAGTCTGTCTCAGTGTTTTAGAGGAGACCTGGTAAGCTTTTGCTCCCTTCCTACGGGAATTCCAAACCCTTCTGGTGATGACCAGAGCTCCTTGTCAGTGGTGAAGCTGCGTGCTCCGGCACCGGGGGCAGAGAGCAGGCGGGGGCATGGCTGGCACGTGGCATGCATCCCTGGGATGTGGTGTGCCACCTGTGGGGCGTGACGTGCATCTTAGGGGGGTGTTGTGCTGCCCGTGGGTGCGTGGCACCCAGCACGGTGGTGGTGGGGTTTGTGCAGCGTCTGTCCGGGAGGCGGCAACTAGGGTACCCCTCTCCCCAATGGTGCTGGGGGCAGTGCGCTCCCCCCGCTGTTCCTCTGCCACTGCTCCTAGTTTCAAACAGTAGTGTTTTTCCCCCATCCAGTCAAATCACATCTTAAGTATTCCCTATCTTTGTCCTTCCTGCTCCCCAGAGCTGCAGAATTGTGTCACCCACAGTTCTTGTGTTACTTCTCCTCCTGCATGGCGAGTCCCTATCAGCTAGCTGGTTTGTCTTCTTCCCATGGTGTGGTATAGGTTCCCAACTGTGTGCTTCAGGTTCTTTCTGGGAACCCCAATAATAAGGCTACTGCTGCTTCTGCCATTCATTTGTATGTTTGTATACCAACAAAGGTGTAGCAGATATTCACAGCACTGTCTCATCACTATGGCAGGCAATTTCCAGCCTGGTTGTGTTCACAATCAGCAAGAATAGGACCTGTTAAGTACTCAAAGCACCCATTGACAAATTCTGAAACAGCCCCTACACATGTCTAATCCAAAGTCAGCCCCAATGAGTTCAATGAGATTTAATCTCAGCAATCCTTGCACCTTTGCCTATTGTACACATTTTTTGCAGAGGATTTTATCTAATATAATGCCTTTTTGTATGTAATTTTCATTAACGTACACATTTTAATACACACTCTCTCTTAATATATGTATTTTTCTCTACAATTTCTGGCTGGAATACTGTGTGGCAAAATTCAAAGAAGTGCACATTTCAAAGGATATATGCATTTTGGTATATGTATTGTGCAGACCAAATATTTTATTTGTTGTTTAGTCGTTTAGTCATGTCTGACTCTTCGTGACCCCATGGACCAGAGCATGCCAGGCACACCTGTCTTCCCCTGCCTCCCACAGTTTGGCCAAACTCATGCCAGTTGCTTAAGAACACTGTCCAACCATCTCATCCTCTGTCGTCCCATTTTCCTCGTGCCCTCCATCTTTCCTAACATCAGGGTCTTTTCCAGGGAGTCTTCTCTTCTCATGAGGTGGTCAAAATATTGGGACCTCAGCTTCAGGACCTGTCCTTCCAGTGAGCACTCAGGGCTGATTTCCTTCAGAATGGATAGGTTTGATCTTCTTGCAGTCCATGGGACTCTCAGGAGTCTCCTCCAGCACCATAATTCAAAAGCATCAATTCTTCGGCGATCAGCCTTCTTTATGGTCCAGCTCTCACTTCCATACATTACTACTGGGAAAACCATAGTTTTAACTATACGGACCTTTGAATATTTTATAGGGAATGGCATATTAGGTGAGTTACATTTGAATGCAAACAGAACCAAATTTCTCCCCCGTCCTTGTTTCTCTGTAAGCATACATAAGATTGTGCTGCACACCTTGAGCCATTTTATGGAATCTTTCCAGAGCTATGCTTTTCCTAATCTTGGCTAAAATCCTGGCAAACTTTCTTGCCAGTTCCTCAAGCCTGTAGCAAGTGGAAAGAGTAAGAGGCTATCCTCCCAACCCTGTTTGATTTCTTTTATTAGTTTCAAAGAAAGGCTTTTAAAATCTAGTCCTATGTTTTTGCATTTATATTTGACCTAACTGAAAACGTCTCTCCCCACCCCTACCACCCTGAGGGCATCTAGTGAAGTGCCTTTGCTATGGAAAAGACCTTGCTCGCAGCCTTCTTTTTCATTTTGGAAAGTAATGTATTGCTGTCTTTTGTGCTATGTTTCTGTTTATTTCCAGGACTCCAGGGAAGCACACTGGGAACATGCTCCCTTTTATCTGTTATTTTCCTTTACTATTCTTAAAAGGCCTACTGTTGTTAGCAGCTATTACAGATGTTATTTCAGTTATACTGAGGACAGCTAATGAAAAAAAAAATGAATGCCACTGCTTTTGACATTTCTAGCGTACCAGATGGAACAAAGACTGCCTTCAGCCAACACATTCAACCCTCTAAATGTTAATCCGTAAAGTTTATGGAGTGAACCTGCTTTAATCACTTGGGATACAATTCAGCCAAAGTTAAAGATTTTTAAGTCTCATGTACTTAACGCTTTCCCACTGAAATCAATGGGATTTAAGTTGCTCACCTTTGGCCGGGATGTGCACTTTCAGTATTTTCATTATTGCCTAGTTTGCACATCACAGGAAGCCAAGCTGTGGCTTACCAGGACTGTGCAAACATACTGGCTCGAGAAGATGACCTCACACCCATTTTGCATCTCCTTATTCCTTTTAGCTCAGTGTGTCATAGCAGCTAAGCCAAGGTTTGGCTAAGTATGCTGTCTAAGCACAGAGTCATAGTTACGGTAAGCCTTTCTTCAACCATGATGGGTAAGCAAACTGTGTTCTTGACTACAGCATACCCTCCAGTATTTATCCATGGAAAATAGAGATGTCCTATTCAATAATAATAATAATAATAATAATAATAATAATAATAATAATAATTTTGTTATTTATATCTTGCCCATCTGACTGGGTTGCCCCAGCCATTCTATGTGGCTTCCACCATATATAAAAACATAATAAAACATTAAACATTTTTTTAAAAAAATCTTCCCTACAAAGGGCTACCTTCAGATGTCTTCTAAAGGTTGTGTAGTTACTTATCTCCTTGGCTTGGGGGGTTGCATAACTCCATACCCTCTGATGAAAATAGGGGCGTCCTAAGGAAATGTGTGACATTCTGGGATCAAATGAGAAACTGGGATAGCTTCTGTAAATCTGGGACTGTCCCTGGAAAATATAAGAATTGGAATAGGAATAATTTTATTGGCCAAGTACATTTTCCAACATACTTGGAATTTCCCTAGGCTACATTGCAATGTTAAAATATACAAACACTAGTACATTACAGAGCAAGAGCTGAGGCTTGGACACTTGGGGGGTCTGATGCAGATCATGGTTAATGCAGAGAGAGCTTTACCATTATCCAACATTCAGATAACACACTAGGTCAGTATAGGCCATGCTATCCTGAGATAAAAACCCGAGAGAAAAGAGTATGCAATCTCATTTTCAGGAGCCATCATGTTTGCATGATTGCCTTCAGCCAGAGTTGGCTTAGTGTTGCATAAGGACAGGGCCTACATATTGAAAGAAATGGGATTTTAGAAAAGTATATCCATAAGTTCTTAAAGCAAGAAAGTCTTAAAATCAGGCCTTTACCCTTTTTGATCTCCTGAGCAAAGCAAACCATCCATCTATGGTAGCAGATTCGATCAAAACACACCATAATGAAGGTCTCTGACCCTTCCATGCTAGTCTGCAAGACCCTTTCATGCTTGCATGCAAAAACAAAGGATTCCAGTATGAAGCAGGAGCTGCATCAGATCAAACTACTTATGTTTTGATGGATTAAATTATGTATCAAGTGCTTTTGGATTTCAGAAGTTTTCAACCTTGTGAAAATTGATTGTACTGAACCAAGTTATTGCACAAGTAGAACGACTTCTGCTCATGCAGTGGAACTTCCTCTCTCTCTCTCCCCCCTCTCCTGGTGCACTACTGCACCCCTCAAATGTGCACTGGGTTTTTCCCCAGTCCCCCCCCCCCCAGAAGATGTGGAGCCCTTTATGTTATTGTTTGACTATAGATCCTGAATCTAGTGACGGGAAAAGAACTATGACACTGGATGCATGTATTTAAGCAACCCTAAAGTACATCTATTCTGTATGTGTAAATAGTTCTGAACAGTGGCAGAGCTTCATGCTCCGACACTGGGGGTGGGAAGCAGGCGGGGTGGGGCTGTCGTGCGTTCAGGGGCATGGCATGTGTTCTGGGGGCGGGGCATGCCAAGATGGAACCCTACCGGAATCGCGCTGCCCAGGGCGCCCCGCCCCCTATGCCCTGCCCTTCCTATGCCAGTGGTTCTGAAGCCAATTTAACTGTCATGGCTTTGAATACTGTAGTTTTGCTTAGGTAGTTATTTGTTAAATTTTATGACGTGGTTGCTATTTTCTTACTTTTATCTATAATATTTCAAAATACATGTGAACTGCTTGGATATTTTTAAAATTTAATTAAGTGGTCTATAAATCCAAATTAATAAAATAAACACTCCTGGTTTCTTCATGGAGCTACAGCTTAAAAGGAATTATGGTTGAGAACTGTGAGGAGTTTGAAAACTTGTTTAAGCTTATATTGCAGTCATACTTCAAGTTGGCTTTTTCTGTCTCTCTTTTGCTTCTTATCCTTCTTCCTTCCAACCAAATCTCATATGTAATCTATCAAACTGCCAATTGAAAATTCCCTGACATTTTCAAGGTGACAAATGTTAGCCAACCCTAATCCAGAACTGCTAAGTAAATCCGTCTCCTAACCTTTTCGTTCCTTCAGAATAATTCATTAACTACCACTTTTCACCTTTGGCTGGGTGTCAGTTTAATTCCACAGTCATGAACTCCTCAGTCAGCAGCACAACAGTCAATGGCGATTATGTAACATGGAAAAGCAATGGCAATTTCAGCAGGCAACCCCATTCTTTAATGAGAGGCATTAACTTATTCACAGTCCCTCTAGGCAGGCTTTCTGCTTAGCACCTGTGCGAGCTACATTGCTTACACAGCACATATCACTTGTTGCTGTTTCAAATTCTTTATGCAATTCTTTCGGGAAATCCGTTGTCTCAACCATGCTTAGGAACAGCTTAGAAGCATCAGAGTTCTACGAAGGTGTGATGCATTTGCTTTCTGATATAGCCAGGGCTTTTTTCCCCCAGCAGAAACTCACTGGAACTCAGTTCTAGCACCTCTCAGGTGGGTGCCATTGCTATTATAAGAAAACAAGGGAGGCATTCATGGTGAGTTCTGGCACCTCTTTTTCTAGAAAAATGGCACTGGATATAGCTGTGTAACCACATCTCACAGGCATATAGAGGGCTAGCTACTTAGGGGAGGAGGAAAATAAGTGAAGCAATTAGGTTTGCCACATGTCACATCATCCAGCTGACATAAAAAGCCTGATAGGATGACTGTGTAAAAGCAGAATGCGACACCATTCTTGTACAAGAATGAAATCCTTACTTTGCTTCCCATTGTCTAGTTCGTTCACTTCCACTGGACAACCACCCTCAAAGTGTCACAGTTCCACAACAACACCAAAAGATGACTGGAGATTTAAACAGGCTGCAAGCAGATCCAATGTACCCACCATGGAACCACCCAGTAATCCAACCCTTCTGGAATAAAATATTGGCCATAATCAACCAGGTTCTGAACAAATCCCTGCTAATAGGAGACACCAGCACAATAACTGGCTACATACATGCCGGGTGGGGATTATAAAAGGGACAGGTTCTACCAAACACAGGGTAGTGCTGTGGTCTAAACCACAGAGCCTAGGACTTGCTGTTCAGAAGGTTGGTGGTTCGAATCCCCATGACGGAGTGAGCTCCCGTTATTCAGTCTCAGCTCCTGCCCAGTTCGAAAGCAAGCCAAGTGCAAGTAGATAAATAGGTACCACTCCAGTGGGAAGGTTAAAGGCATTTCTGTGTGCTGCTCTGGTTCGCCAGAAGTGGCTTAGTCATTCTGGCCATATGACCCGGAAGCTGTCTGCAGACAAACACCAGCTCCCTTGGCCTATAGAGTGAGATGAGCGCTGCAAACCCAGAGTTGTCCACGACTAGACCTAATGATTAGGTGTACCTTCACCTTTACCTATGCTGGGTGGGGATTATAAAAGGGACAGGTTCTACCAAACACAGGGGTAGCAAAATGAATAATGCTTCATCACTGGAAAAACCTGGACCACACCAAGCACAGAAAGCTGCAACTAGCAGTCCATGGGGGGGGGGGGAATCTGCTCTACAGAAACGACATAAAAAGAAAAGTTTCCAAGAGATCTGGATTGCATTTTTGGAACTCTTAACCAAGTAATATCAACAACTAGAAGCCATAGGAGGTAAAAGACAGAGATGGAAACTTTCCCAGTTTAATGGATGTTAATCTGTGTCTCCAGCAGGGCTTCTACTCTCATTTATCCCAACTGTTATCTGAGCATGTAAACCTGAACACTGCATAGCATGCTAAGCAACTGAATATCAGAGGTGAACATACTGCAGCTAAAGGGGGTGGGGGAGAGCATGAGGCCAGAGGAAACCGGGGTGGGTGGAATAGTATGCACAATAGAATAGTATAGTATATTCTATTCTACTGTATACTATTTACTGCAACATGTGCAAAAAATCAATAAACTATAGATTTGAAAAGGCCATTGTTGAATCACACTCAGCAGAAATTTAGTGTGTTCCCTACTATTGTTCCCTGTAATTTCACAATGTAAGAGAAGATGCAGCGATTGGCATTCTGACTTTCAGGGAAACTTGTCCACAATTACTGATCTTCTCACTGCAGGATCCCTGATAAACGTCCAAGAACCTAGGTGTCCCCCAAAACAGTTAGAAAACCTCCTTTGATACCTATGACACGATATTAAATATCTTATGCCATTTGATAGACAACATTACTAGAGAACTGCATCTGCTTATTTCATCCCCCCCCCCCAGGGAGAATGTTAAGGCTACTTTGGTAAGCATTAATATTAATTGTGTTTTCTTTTAAAGACGCAATTAGTTCAAATGAAAGTCAAAAGAACCTGTACCAAAGATAACAAGACTCACCACTCACATTGTGCTGTAATTATTGTTTGCATAATGTTTGTTTATATACTTTGTGAATACTTTCTGAATGCTCATTCTAATACAACCATCCATTATTATTAATGATATAATGCAGTCTGGCGTTCAAGGTGAAAGGAAGGTACAGCAATTGTAATTTGGTATGAATACCCTTACACTATTAAAAAAGGAATTTGCACAGCAAAGGACCTAAGGTAAGAAGCCCACCATGCTTCATCTGCACCTACATTTTCCACGTGGTCACCCCACCCTGGAAATGTACAAACACCCCCTCACCCAGCTCAATAGTAGGAGCTTAGATGTGTCATGAACTAGAGCAGGGGTCAGCAAACTATGACCCGGAGACCAGATATGGCCCGAAAGGGTCGCGAATCCTGCCCGCACAGCAATTCGAAAAGCCCTGCCAAGTGTCTGAGACCGAAAGGCCGCGTTGGCATTTACCTCAATGCAGTGCAGGGCGGCAAGCATCTCCGACACAGCTTTTCAGTGGCACATGGATTGATTCGTCTCTGTGGGTTCTCTGTGCCCAGATGGATGGTGGATCTCCCCCCCTCTGACCCGGCGGCAGCCCTTCTTCTTCTCCCTTCTTCTTCTTGCCAGTGTGGTGTAGTGGTTAAGAGCGGTAGACTCGTAATCTGGGGAACCGGGTTCGCGTCTCCGCTCCTCCACATGCAGCTGCTGGGTGACCTTGGGCTAGTCACACTTCTCTGAAGTCTCTCAGCCCCACTCACCTCACAGAGTGTTTGTTGTGGGGGAGGAAGGGAAAAGGAGAATGTTAGCCACTTTGAGACTCCTTCAGGTAGTGAAAAGCGGGATATCAAATCCAAACTCTTCTTCTTCTTCTTCTTCTTCTTCTTCTTCTTCTTCTTCTTCTTCTTCTTCTTCTTCTCCCTTCGCTGCCTGCCACCCATCTGCTTCAGAGGCACCGGGCCAAAGCCCTCTTTCCTTCTGTCTGGGTGCCTTCCTCTTCAGCCTGGGCTGGCGGGCTGGGATGGGGCGGCTTCGGCAGCAGCAGCGGCTATTGTCCATGCCCAGGTTTTGGCCTGTGGAATTGGCAAGGCCTGAGGAAGGGGGAGGGAGCAGTGAGCGGGCCGGTGGGGAATCGTGGTCAGTGAGGCGCTTGGGTCCTCCTCATGCAGTGGGGACTGTGGCCGTGGAGTCTCCCGACTCCGGCTCTTTCTTCTTCCTCCCCCCCTGTGGCGGTTCATCCCCCCCAAAAAAATATAGTCCAGCCCCCCACAAGGTCTGAGGGACAGTGAACCAGCCCCCTGCTGAAAAAGTATGAGGACCCCTGAACTAGAGCAATGATCATCAAAATGGTCCCTGATGAAAACCTGGGCAACCCAGCAATATACTCACGGCTCTTCAGTGCGGACATCCGTAAGCGAAAGATTTATACGATCTGAGGTGAAACCAGAGTACATCCATAAGCCTTGACACAGCTGCCCCACAGCTACCAAGTTTACCCTGATCAGCACAGCTGCAGAGAAGTGTTGATGATGTCCTAAAGTTCTGTGTCATGTTACATGAAGCAATACAGTCGTACCTTGCTTGTCAAACACCTTGGTACTCATCTGTTTTGGCTCCCAAATGCTGCCAACCCGGAAGTGAGTATTCCAGTTTGCGAAAGGTCTTTGGAAGCTAAATGTCTGACAGGGCTTCCATGGCTTCCAATTGGCTGCAGGAGCTTCCTGCAGCCTATCGGAAGCCACATCTTGGTTTCTGAACATTTTGGAAGTCAGACTTCTGGAACGGATTCTGTTCGACTTTCCCATGTACCACTGTACTTGAAGACCAACAAGTGTCAGGTACCGTGCTGAGGAGGCCTGCACTGAGGAGGAATGGTGGCAGCCACCCCCTCCCCCTGCTCCTGTTCAGGATCCTAAATCTTCCCAGGAGCAAGAGGACAAGTATAGATTTGGAGCAGTGGTTTGCAGAGGGGTATAGTTCAGAAGGCAGAAGCTGGGAAATACTGGATGGGGAACAGTCATGAGAAGAAACACTGGAAGAGAGAGGGTTAACAGAGTCACAGTCTCTGGACAGCATTCCTCCACTCATCCCAAGGTCAAGAAGAGCTCAGAAAGTCACAGAGGATACAAGCTCAGATTACAAAACGTAGGAGGGACAGAGGGGGTGTAAGCTTAATTGGGAGCACTGCCATTCTGGGTTGACACTTTCTTTTGACCTTCGCTGTCTTTATTAAAGAAACTGAGGATTCCTTTTGTTTGATCTGTTCATTTGTGGCCACAGAGGAGGAAGCCGATTCCCCAAAGCCTGACAACAATCCTCTGAGCATCTCCAGAACACATCCCAGAAACCTCTGCAATGTGTAGGGATTTTGTAGTGGGCATGCAGAAGTTCCAAACAGAAGGCCCCTTTACAGAAGTCCAGTTTTTTGTGGATTTCTGGGAAGTAGAACATCTCTGTCCAAAATCCATTCAGATAAAATACTCACTTCATGGTCATGATGGATTCAAATCGTGCCCTTATGATTTTGTAGCATCAATATGAGAATAATGCACTGGGTGCACTCCTCATGGTAATATGAGATGCAGTCAAATCCTATGCATGTCAGAGAAGGTCCTTTTTGTGTAAAAGGCAGTGTCTCCACTGAAAGGGGTTAGCCAGCCCTGCTCAAAAGGAAAATGTACATAGAACTGCAGCCTTGGTTTTGCTTCAGTAGAGTATCTTTGCTTAGGACTGATCTGAGGATGCTTGAGGAATTCTGTCATAAACTGACTTTCTCTGCACCTGACATGTGGATCAGACTTATTTTGTTAGTTTCTCCATTTCAGGGGTGGCCAACTCCCAAGAGACTGTGATCTACTCAGAGTTAAAAACTGGCAGTGATCTACCCCCTTTTGGGGGTTTCAGGTCAAAGCTGTTGAGCTTTTTTTAGGGAGGAGGAAATCAGGGCTAAAATCATGAGCTTTTTTTAGGGGAGCCAAAGTTGTTGATCTTCTTTGAGGGGAGCCAGTGATCTACCAATGATCTACCGGTAGATCACGATCTACCTGTTGGATGTGCCTGCTCTATTTCAAATAAATGTTTTCAATTGTAAAAGAGAAAGTACTGTAAATAAGCAAAGAATGTATTTTAACTGCCATATTATTTGGGTTAACAGTAATTAATGACATTGTGCACTGTCGTTCTAGCTCTGTCGTTAATATGTAAATTAGAACTGAGTTATGTAATTCTCAAATACTCCTCCACAGCTCCAGACTTTAAAATATCCTGAAGTGTATTTAAAGATGCATATTTTGAGACAAAATGTATTTAGATATGTCCTCTTTTGGACATATTTAAAAATGCATATTTTTAAATGTGTTAAACATATTATTCAAATGTGTATTCAAATGTGCATTTTATGCAGATTATTATTATTATTATTATTATTATTATTATTATTATCATTGAAAGGCACAGACTGATGTGGAATTGGAACAGGATAGATTTATGAATGAATATAGTAAACACGTGGAAGTGGCACAAACAGGAAATACGCTGATTTGTCCATTTATTGACTGGGCTGAGGTTGTATTATTTTTATTAATTAATTTTTATACCACCCTTTATCCCAAAATCCCAAGGCAATCCATAAGATAAAAATACAGGATAAAATAACAAAATAAATAGTTAAAACCAAACCAAACCAAACAAAAATCCTCTGCATCCCACAAACACATTTAAAAGGCCGTAGAATATTAAATCAGTCAAAAGCCTTTTTTAGCCACCAAGTCTTCTCTTCACCCTCTCTTTGTAGAATCTGCTCCTCTGGCATCATAGAGCTGTGCGTGCTTTTTCACAGGTGGGTCCCACTGTTTTCAAAGGGACTTACCCCCTAGTAAGTGTGTTTAGGAACACAATCTTAATTCACATTCATATATGATCAATGTTTATGTGGCTTTTTAGCCTGATTGAATTTTGTTAATGCATTTGTTTCATCTATATTTTGAAATTGTTTGTAAGTCCCTTTTTTTTGCCTGTTGCACTTTTTAATAATATTTATTAGCATTTTCATTTTCAAAAAGCACCATACAATTTTTACATTTCTTACCATCTCCTACATTTGACTCTCTCGAGTCATCAACTCCCCCTCATCCCTCCAAACTGACTTTCTAGCTTCAAATCATAATTTCATCCACATTTCCCTTTCCCCCTATCTACCTTTCTTTTTGCTTTGATAATATTTCTTTTAATTGTAAATAAGCCCAAACAGGAATTAAGATTGCCGGAAAAAATATCAACAACCTCAGATACGCTGATGATACTACCTTGATGGCAGAAAGTGAGGAGGAATTAAAGAACCTTTTAATGAGGGTGAAAGAGGAGAGCGCAAAATATGGTCTGAAGCTCAACATCAAAAAAACTAAGATCATGGCCACTGGTCCCATCACCTCCTGGCAAATAGAAGGGGAAGAAATGGAGGCAGTGAGAGATTTCACTTTCTTGGGTTCCATGATCATGCAGATGGTGACAGCAGTCACGAAATTAGAAGACGCCTGCTTCTTGGGAGAAAAGCAATGACAAACCTAGACAGCATCTTAAAAAGCAAAGACATCACTTTGCCAACAAAGGTCCGTATAGTTAAAGCTATGGTTTTCCCAGTAGTAATGTACGGAAGTGAGAGCTGGACCATCAAGAAGGCTGATCGCCAAAGAATTGATGCTTTTGAATTATGGTGCTGGAGGAGACTCTTGAGAGTCCCATGGACTGCAAGAAGATCAAACCTATCCATTCTCAAAGAAATCAGCCCTGAGTGCTCACTAGAAGGACAGATCCTGAAGTTGAGGCTCCAGTACTTTGGCCACCTCATGAGAAGAGAAGACTCCCTAGAAAAGACCCTGATGCTGGGAAAGATGGAGGGCACAAGGAGAAGGGGACGACAGAGGATGAGATGGTTGGACAGTGTTCTCGAAGCGACTGGCATGAGTTTGGCCAAACTGCGGGAGGCAGTGGAGGATAGGCATGCCTGGCGTGCTCTGGTCCATGGGGTCACGAAGAGTCGGACACGACTGAACGACTGAACAACAACAACAAGCTTCTACTTTTGGCTAGCAAACTTTTAGCTCAATCCTGTTAGTGTTGTTAAATATTTACAATGTTCTTTCAAATATGTAATACAGTAAATTTACTCCAGCCTTTTTCAAACCGTTGGTCTTGCTGGTCTCGGATTTTCCCAGACAGTTTTGCCAGTTCTACATGTTCAATCATCTTATTTTGCCATTCTTCTACTGTCGGAATTTCTTGCTGCTTCCATTTCTGGGCTAACAAAATCTTTGCCAATGTTGTAGCATATAAAAATAGAGTATAGCCTTTCTTGGGAATCTCTTCTCCTAGAATACCTAGCAGGAAAGTTTCTGGTTTCTTATAAAAAGTGTTTTTAAACACTTTCTTAAGTTTAAAATTGTATGTAAGTCCCTTTGAGCAAATGGTAAAACAACTTACTGTACCTTCCGTAAATTAATTCCTTTTCATCATCTTTCACACCTTGGTTTAGCAAAGAGTTCCATGTTCGAAAGTATCCTTCAGTGTGCAAATGTGTGACTGGACACAGCTCTGCATACTCAGCCAGCGTGGCTGCACTGGTTTGGATCCGACTGAACTCCATCAATACTCTGTTGTCCCAAATGTGCATTTCTATCCTTGACCACTTGAATATTGGGCCTAAGACACTGTCTCTGCCTTTCTCTCCATTAGCATTGATTAATCATCAAACGTACAACACATTTTATAAATTGCTTTATCCTGTAATTGAGCAGTAGGATCCAATTATGCCATGTTTTCATCAAGAACATTCAAGCATCAGTTTTCATTCAACAGCGAAAAGAGGCAGTGGGGGGTGGGTGGGGAGAATACTATTAAATCATTAGGATGCATATCTGATTTTTATAACTATTGAACACACAAAAGTGAAATCATATGTAGTTATTATGAGTTGAAACATGTTCCTAATAGTTTTCCTTCCTCCTGATTTGAGCCATTTAAAATCTTTAATAAGAAATGCATTCAATGTAATTTTCACAAGTGACGTGTCTGGAAGGATATTACAGGATTTCATTAATCTCTGTTAAACCAACTAATGTGGCAATGCTTTTAAAAAATTCTCTCTCTTTTGCTATTTACGGCATTTTTTCTTCTGCAATCTGGCATGCCAGTTTGAAGTGCAGACGGTTGAAGGCTGATTTGTGAAAGGATCTGCAAACAGTTCTTAATAGCTATATAACAACTCAAGAGCATTCGAAGGGCAACAGTCAAACCTCTCTGCAACTTTATGCATCACAGTTTGCATGCTTACCTACAATCGCATAGCAATTCTCTGCTAAGTATATGATAGATAGAAAGAAAAAGCAGACACACTTTTCACAACATTAAATCGAAGCGTGTTGATAACCAAAGATGTAGACTAGCATCCAAATAAATGCTAGTTCCATAATTCCCAAGGGGTTCTAGACTTGTGGTTTCTCAGACAGCAGCAGGCATCCCATACTAAGCTGCTTTTCAAATTGTAGCTTGTGATATCTAAATGATCATTTCATCCTATATATACCCACTTGATAGCTGTGTGGTACAGGAGAGGGCCCCCCCGCAGAAACCATCTCACCAGGAGGTCCATCATGTACAATGAGAATCAGGCTTTAGTGTGCTGGCACCTATTCTCCTATTATACATCATTCATGGCATGTACCATCTCCATTGTCTTGTTGGTGTTGATTGGACCTTCCTATTTAAATCAGCTTTTTAGTAGGAGATCTTTATCATAGTCTGCATCTGGATTGGGTGTGTTAATTATTATTGCTATTAGAAATTGTCTCTCCACATTAAATTACTTTATAGATCAATGGTTATTGTTTGAATGGATGGAATTGTTTTAAATTCCTCCTACATTTTATTTTATTTTATTTTATTTATTGTCGATACAGTTTACCGGGAAATCACTTTGAAATACTTAATGGAAAGCAAGTCATAAATGGAATCAAATAAATAAATTAAGTAATGATTAGTAGATTATTGTATACAGAAAAAGTCACTGGGCATGACTGTGGGAACTCTCAGGTAGGTCTAATTGTATCCAAGTTATTATGCTCATATCTTATACACATTTTCAATGTGTTTAATCTATAAATTTGTAGAATCATAATCATCATCACATTACAATTTTATTGACCTGCCTTGCATGTATCAGATGAAAGGATCTGTAACTTCTGCAGACAATAGCCTTGGGGTTGATAGAATATTTTGCTGTACAACCTGACAATCTCATCGTTCAGGTTCTGTTGGTGCAATGAAGCAGGACACACTTCTTAGCTGTACAGGCCTAAAGATTTGGGCAACTCCACAGTATTGTGTTCAAAACACAAAGAGAAAAAGGTCCTCCACAAGTTTTGAAAACAATTTCCTGCCTTTTTTTCTTACCAGAATATAACAAGGTATCAGCCTAAATGCAACAACTAGATTCACACAATTAGCCATTTCAGTGGAACCACAGCTTTCGCCTAATATAAACTTCTAATTTTCTCTCACTTTTTACACATCCAATTAGATGGCAGTCCTCATTCATTCTGAATGTTTGGACGTTCATTAAGGCCTGCTTTAGCAGAGAACTGCTGGTCAGGCTGCAAGAGTTGACATTCTCACTACAAGAATGTCTATGTACACAGAAGATAGAGCTCTAGCTTAGTTTTCTCCCTTGAAATTCCATTTTTTTGTTATGTAAGGATTTTTTTATTATTAAATATGACCATTCTGTTCATCTCCAGACAGCCCAGACACAAGAAATGTAAGTCTTGATCTTAGTAAGAAAGAAATGCATTCAATTATACCACATATTCTCTCTTTCTCTCTGTGTGTGCATATGTGTGTCAATATATATATATTGCCTGTTTTTTGTTTGTTTGTTTGTTTTTTAAATCAGGATTGACCTTATTCCATCACATTCAACTAGACTCTCATTTCCAAAGTTGCTGCATTCATTCCTGAATTGTTTTTGGATGTTGCTGCAGAAAAGGTGACCCTTTTGCAACACCAAAGCCTAATTAGGAAGAATAATGTCACAAGGGATAGCCAGGACTTTTTAAAATCTTAAACTCTTCATCTAGTCCCAAAAATACACAGGTTGGAGCAAACTATCTTATAATTGCTGATTAAGTTAGTTACTTTAATTAGAGACACTTCATCAACTGACAAAAGAAAAACCTCAGTAGGTACACCTCTTCAAAAATCTGGGACAATTTACATGTAATTTCAGGAAGCAGCAGGGATACCCAGCTGGAGAAAAATAATAATAAAATGGCTTCCTGTAATTGAAAAAAAATGTCTCAGAGCTTTCTTTTTTGTGATTAAAATGAAATTTGTTACTTGGAATCTTGTTTACCAATTACATCTGTTTTTGTTTGGCAAAGACATATTGCTTGTTGTCCTGGAATAAAACTAGTCCAGACACACATCATTCCTGATGGTGATAATCAAACATATGTTCTCAAGAACTATGTGATCTAATTTATAATGAACTCCTGGTCAGCTATCACTATATTTGTGGGGAGGGGAGTGGTCTTGCTTAGATGAACACTGGCCAGCAGCATGGAAAACACTAGGAAGCTTCTACTTCAATTGGTGCCCTGAAGATGTTGTTGGACTTCAGGTCCATGGCCATGTTGGCTGGGGCTGATGGGAATGGAATCCAACAAAATCTGGAGGTTGACTACCCTTGAACTATATTGTGAAGCTTCGGGGAATCCGACCCCCCTCCCTCACGGAAGGCTGCCAATAATGGAAAGACAAGAAGCTCTTACCAAGGTCTTTCATTCAATATTCACAGAGAGACAGAGATAGAAATGCCATCTCTTGGATAATGGTGTTGCTCCAAGTAATCTCATCCCCCCCTTCCCTTCTCAGTCATCAGCAGCTCCACATCCCTTATGGTGTCTGCTTAGGGACAATTGCCTCTGGGCTCTCTGCTCTCTGATTTTCACTGGCAGTTGTGTTCTGGGAGAAGGGGTGTCTGGAATGCTCTCTAGTGATAACATGTCAGCCAGCTGTTCCTGCTCTGTGTCTCCCATTATCTCCCAGCTTTGCCCTTCTTCTCTCTTTGAGCTGTGACCCTCTGCAACCACCGTATAAGTCTATACTGTCCTCCTCTTCTCAGGAAGGTTCAGGAGAAGGGGGAGGTGGTCTCCACCATTCCTCCTCGGTCCAGTCCCTGACATATATCCTTTTGATTTCCATGAATGCTCCACAATGTAAGATGGCCACAGACGAGTTGCCTCTGCATGCCACATGAATAAGGCCATATACACTGACCACTATATGCTGAATGATTCATTATATTCTAGTTTCAAAGCATGTGTTTGGGGTAATTAAAGTTTTGATCAATTTTGGAGGGAAGGAAACTGCATGGAACTAGAACTGGAAGCAAGTGTTCCTCGCAGCGTGTGTTTAGTTGGGCGCTGAATGTGTAGATGTCATTGATGCCTGAAATATATATATATATATATATATATATATATATATATATATATATATATATAAAATTTCATGTGGTATGGCTTAATACCTGAATATGAGGTAAGGAGTCATGAGCCTTGTCTTGAGCTCTTCCTCTGCCTCCACTGCTTATTGGAGTAGGAGGAAAGTGAATGCAGGACAGTGGTGTCAATATGTGGGCCATAAGCAGCTCTCTGGGCATTCTGCCCACCTGGTGACACCAGGACTGTCCCCAGTATTCTGACACTGTAGCACACACGTGAGCCCTTTTCTCTAGAGTCAGTGCACATTTATTTCAATGCAATCTCCTTTAAAAAGCAGGTCTGGGTAGCCCACTGTTTCCATGACTGGAAAAAGCATGCATCATTGTTTTTAGGTTGCCATTAATTATAAACATCTAGATTTACGTTGCAAATCTAATGACACCGACCATCAAATGTTCCATTCTTGAACAAAACACTGAATACTACACATTTTTACCATAATGGAATAAAAGGGAACTAAAGGAGAACATGGGTTGCAGAAAAGATACGACCAATTCCAAAAATCTGAAATGCATTAAAGAAAGTTCTTTGATGTGGATACATTTGGAATGAATGTAAATTGTCCTGGACTTGGTGTTATCTATGAGATAGAGAAGTCAACACATGTGAATGAGTGCCACAACTGTTTTATAAAGCTAATATGGAGTGTATTCTTTTGTGTCAGTCATACTTTGGTGCCATCTTAGACTACATCTATCAGGATTCACCCAAGAGTTTTGCAGGACAGTTGCACATATCCTAGAGAACTTCAGTGGGAGGCACAGTTCTGTAGCACTAAACTAAATTAAATTTAAAGAGGACATCTACCTAATGAGAAAGGTAACTTAAGACAAGTTGGCTGTAACACTCTAATTAAAATGAATTAGGGGATGGGGTGGAGGTCTTGACTCTCCAAAGTTAACAGGAGTTTTATTAAATTCAGCAGAGTCAGGGTTTCACCTAAGACTTCACAGTGAACCGATCCAACATTGTTGTGTGAAACACAGCATGCATTCAGCGTGTCTTTTACAAGTGCCTGGAAAATTATTTTCTCATGCTGTTTGTTCAGCACATTGAGAAGCAGCGAGACCGAGATTAGAAGAACTTGAACAATGTGTTTAATAAGTAACAACCCCAAACAGGAGGAACTGCCAAATGGAAGGGAAATTTGACAAGGTTTGCAATGTATCTTCATTTATTAATGCACATGGTGCTCTGAAGACAGCTCTCTGCACCAAAGAGATTACAATGTCAGTTTAGACCCAGTGGATGGGGAAAACAACAGAGAGAAAGGGGAAATTTATTTACAGATTAAAAACCCTTAGTTTAATAAAGAGCATAGCAAGGCAGAATACAGCATATAAGAACGAAAGAAAAATCCACATGAGCATGAATCAAAATTTCAACAAATGAGGATTGAGGAAATGCCACAGGAAACTAAATTAAAAGGACATGCCCACATGCTTTCTAAAAGGATGAGGCTGCATTCTGCTCACTCCTCACATGGGCAGGGACTTTTGTCCCTTAGGCCCTTCAAACAATAAAGTTAGAGGTTTTTGCATGGGGAGAGGAGCATATGAACATGTTTAGAGGAACACAGTTCAAAGTGCCAGATTTTGTTCAGAAATGTTAAATTCAAAAGGTTTGAGAATTTGTGGGGGAATAGCAACCATGGTGAGTACCTGTATGAAGCTTGTTCTGCATGTGATAAAATTTCTTGAACAAAACTGCTTGTTAATACAGACAAAGACTTTCTCAATATTCTTCCCCCTGGCCCACCATATGGGGGACATTTCAGGACATAACTAATTACACTCTTAATCAGATTCCAATTACAGATACAAATCCACTGTGAGGCAGGAACATGTTTGCATCTGCCATTTGATACGGCAGAAGCCATAATATGAAAAAGCAGCTCAAGGAAAGCACCATACAAGGGAGTGAATGTCAAACCTTCAGGATATCTCCGTTGACACTTCCCCTTCCAAAATGATACCATTGAGAGAACTTAAATTGGAGAAACAGCCTTCTATCTTCCACAGATTGGTCTTCATATAATCCAGAGATGGCCAATGTGATATGCTCCAGGTGTCGTTTGGCCACAACTCCCATCAGCTCCAGTCACCATGACATGCACAATGGTCAGGGATGAGGTCAACAATGACTGGAGGGCACCAGATTGACTAACTCTGATATAAACTGTTCTTTTGTTCTTTTTGACCTATTGGGCAAATAACTTCAGCATAAGGGATGTGAATGCTTAGAAAGTACCATATACTTTCTATGCGGCAGAAATGTGATTCAGTTTGCACTTAGAGGAGATGGTACCTAATGACATTTTTCCGAAAGAATATGCAAATCAAAACACATCCATCCTTCATGAATTTTGCAATGCAATTCTCCAGCCACAAAATAATGTATTACAAGGACATTTAAAAAACTCACATGGAAATGTGCAGAAATTAATTTAAGATTAAAGAATGAGAAAGAGAAACTGAAATTTACAGATTTGCACATCTTTAGATGTTAGCAATGACCATTTGCTTTTTCACAGAGCTCTGACCTGGATTATTTACCACTACAAGGCAATCAAATTAAACAAAGACAGCAACAACTCATTGAAAATTAGTGTTGGAACAGACCAGTTAGAACATCTGCTCTCTCCCCACATCCAATAGATTGTGATTTCCTGCATGATATTTTCCAGTACTTTGTCCAAGCCAGTTTTCAAAATGTCTAAAGCAATGATGATCTTTTGGGAGACTATATGAGCAACAGACTTTTACTGTTCTAGTGAGAATAGTGTTCTGGCAATGTCACACTCACTTTTCCATTTGTCACTGCAAAAGCTCATCCAAGGGATTATGAGGGGAACCTTCTGCAAGGTTAAAGATTTCAATTAACAATTTGAGAACATTACCAAAGTATGAATTATAGCTAAACGTTTGATGAAAATTAACACTTGCTCTTTCATATGCTGTGATGCATGACAATGTAGACAATGAAAGATAGCTCCTCATCCATCATTGCCTATGCCATGTTCACAATGGATCACTTGGGATTAGATTGTTTATCTTAATGACATAAAGGCTTTATACACCTAAACACTCACTTTCAGTATACAGCCTGGGGAAAAAAGTGGACAGTGGTAAAATACTGCTTTCTACTTTATCTCACATTTGTTGTTTAGTCGTTTAGTCATGTCCGACTCTTTGTGACCCCATGGACCAGAGCACGCCAGGCACTCCTGTCTTCCACTGCCTCTCGCAGTTTGGTCAGACTCATGTTGGTAGCTTCGAGAACACTGTCCAACCATCTCGTCCTCTGTCGTCCCCTTCTCCTTGTGCCCTCCATCTTTCCCAACATCAGGGTATTTTCCAGGGAGTCTTCTCTTCTCATGAGGTGGCCAAAGTATTGGAGCCTCAGCTTCAGGATCTGTCCTTCCAGTGAACACTCAGGGCCGATTTCTTTCAGAATGGATAGGTTTGATCTTCTTGCAGTCCATGGGACTCTCAAGAGTCTTCTCAAGCACAACTAAAGCTTATCTACAAAGTTCTCAGCAACCCTGGAGCAAGGAAGTCTGGCTCTCCCTACAGATTTCTTAGACTTCATGCACATCATTTCTTGGGAGAGTGATAATAGAACAATGAATAAATAGATAGATGATAGATAGATAGATGATAGATAGATAGATAGATAGATATAGATAGATGATATAGATAGATGATATAGATAGATGATAGATAGATGCACATAGATGTGATGGGAATATCTAGTTCCAACACTGAGATCCAGCTGCAAGGGACTTCTGGTGATGGCACCAACCCTGTGGAATGCCCTCCCATCAGATGGTCCTGTTAGCTAGGGATGATGGGAGTTGTAGTCCCAAAACATCTGGAGGGCCGAGTTTGCCTGTGCCTGACTTTAGCCAAACTCATGCTTGGTTCATTCCTGGATCCAACAGCAAAAGCCTCCTAACACTGTGAAGCAGAAAACAACTGTATTTTTCACCTTTTATTCCCCCCCCATTTTATTTTTTCCACATAAAATGAAAAGTAACAAGATTGACCATTAAGCTCCATTAGCTGCAAATTCAAGGGATGCTTTTCAGATCATATAATTATAAGTTCTTTATCTTTGGATTTCTTCCCTGTTGGCTATCAATAGATTTCCAAACCAACAAAATAAGGGGGGAAAGGGACTTGGACAATTATGGGAATTAAAAGAAATTGCTCTTGGGTTCATGGCATACTGCGGAGAATCAAGGAAACAACGAAGAAGAAGAAGAAGAAGAAGAAGAAGAAGAAGAAGAAGAAGAAGAAGAAGAAGAAGAAGAATTAGTCATTGCTTCAGAATGGATTGAAGCAGATGAAGAAAATATGACTGTTCGTCACACCTGTGCTGAGCTGAGCTGCTGAACTAAAATCATCCTATGTAAATATAATTACATAGTAAATTTAATAAATACTGCTGGGGTTCTCAAATCAGCACTTGTTGATTTGCAAATTATATGATGCAAACGCTGCATACATACCAAGCAGCAGATTTCAGCACATGCAGAGCTGGGACAATTACTGGCTAAGTTAATGCCCGTAAATCCCCCCCCCCAAAAAATGTGGCACACCATTTCATGCCTTAATTGGGTGTTTTCTGTATATGATTTTCCTGTGGTTGAGCTTAGGCCAAAGGAGAATATTCCGATTCCCTAGTCATCCTTGAGAGACAAACACTTTGAATGTTCTCATGAGTTACAAGCAAGGGATTTGACTAGGGGAATTAGTATATATTTTGTTACACTTCAGTTGTAGTGCTTAAAATAAGTGTTTAATTATCAAATAAAACAATTATTGCTACTTGAGCTGTAATAATTGCCAATAATTGCTTTATGGAATTAAATAGTTGCCATAAACAGAAGGCAGCAATGAAAATCAAATTAAACAATGTTTCTAAACTTTTAATCATTTCTCCTGAAATTATTTGCAGCCCACCACATTGCTTTCATGCTGCGATTTTCTAGCTAGGCATAGACTGAGCTGTTAATTGCAGTCCATTGCAAGCTTGCTAGCAGGGCCAGATTTAAAGCACGCTGAGGCTCAAAGATGTGTTAAGTTTAAGAACCCTCATTGCAGTGCCAAAAAGAGTAAAAATAAATAATTGTTAATGTGCATTGCTCTAACAGAAAGGATGATGAAAACAGAAAGAATAAACTTTTGTAATTGCATATCTACAGCTACACAAGCGAGGATGCAACTGCAAGCTTGACATGTGTAACTGTAATATATGCGTTGCGATAAGGCTTTAAAGGAAAATACTTTAGGATTGCATACTTAACATTTATTTATTTATTAATTTCATAAAATTTCTATACCTATAAAAACTGTTAGGATTCTTGCTCCACGCTTGCAGTCATGGGATTGTTTATATCACATGATGGTGTATGTTTTTGTGTTACTGTGTTCCATGGAGTGGGACCAATGTCCTTTGTCCTTTCCCTTTGCTGTCTGATGAGAAAGAGGAAGGAGCTGAGTCAAGCCAAAATGCTGTGCTACTGAGTTTGTTACGCAAACTGCTAATACTCTGCAGGATCCGTAAACGTGCCGATGCCTTTTGGTATCAGTCGCTGTGATGTTTGGGATGGAGAAAGCTTTTGAAGCTCCCGAATGACCAACCAGGAGGGAGAGAACATGCCAATCGGGCATGTGTCTCTGCCAGCGTCCTACACGTGAGTAGGACAATCCTAACACTTCAGAGTGGTTTGTCAAAACAATTAAACTACTGTTAAAAATGTTAAAAACAACTGAATATGGAAATGTTTAATGACTGTTCTGGTGTCTATTTTTCTAGTTTCCTTAATTTGTAATCAGTGGTATAAATAATGAAATTTAGTCTTTTTCATTATTACGTAGAGAAGACCTTAAACTTTTAGTTTGCTTAGATTGTGTGAAGACCTGGCTCAACCCACTAGAACTCAGTCATTTTTCTATTCCTTTCTGTTTTATGAAAGAGTCCACCCCCTCCCCCACACAAAATACGTCTATGTTTAAAAATTAGTGAACACTTTTTATGTCAGATAACTTGTAACATGTAAAAAAAAAAAAACTACTTTTCAATGGATTCATCTGTAAATTGTTGAACTTTTTTTTGCAATGCTTATGCACTGAAACTAAATAGCAAAATGCACAGAGGTACACAATCTGAGTTTAGTTTTAATCCATGAAAAAGTTTAGGAGTGTTGGCTTGTGTTGGTCCACTGTAAAAAGTGGACTAAATGAATTTCCTCCTCCTACTTCCAAAATCTTCAGAATGTCATCCATTATTGCCTTTACAATAATCAATGTGGGGTAGGTCAATTGGAGAGATAAGTAATTATCCCAAGGCCATTTGGTGAACTTCATGGCTCTGGAAATTTTAAGCTTGGTCTACCTAATTTAACTCCTGCCAACCTAGCACGTCAAAGTGCAAGTAGATAAATAGGTACCGTTCTGGCGGGAAAGTAAATGGCCACTGGTCTTTCAAATTCTCTGCATTTGACTCCAAATCAGTCTCAGGCAAACTCTCCTGCCATTCCTATGTATCATACACCACTAGCTCTGAGTAGTCAATTATTAAGTGGCATGTATGAATCGGCCCTACCTTTGTCTGAACAGCACAGAGTTTGCACGGCAATCGCTTGACAAGATAAGCCATGGCAGAATTTTGTATTCTGTATTTGTATAATATTCATCCCGTTCAAAGTGTTTCCTTTCTTTTGCAGTTCTTTGCAAGGAGCATTCAAGTGCTCATTGGAAAATTAGCTCTGGGAGTTTTTTAAAGCGCAATACATAATGACTTCCCATAAGACATGTCCAGCAGTGAAAGAGGTCACTTTTTAATATTATCCCAGTACAGTTTTTAAAATATGCCTTTAGTGCTATGCTGACTTGTTTATTAGCTTGCGCTGTTAATTAGACAAAAGTAGAAGTCTCCAAGCAACCAAAGCATGGTCACTTCTAAGTTTGCTCATTAGTGGGTGTAAAACATTTCCTCCTTCAGTCCATGAGGCTTTATCAGGGCTAATGTACCAGTCTTTCTTTTCAGTCTATTGCGCTAATTAACTTCTTCAGCTTGAAGTTTTTGCAGGTAATTCTGCTAGTCCGCTACCACTGTGGTTACGTTCACTGTGATGCTCTGCTATTATGAAACACAATCCCGCTCACAAAGTACTTGGATCTAAGGGCAGGATCGCGCTAACATGGGTCACACAGACAATCAGCAGGCAATTGGCAGACAAGCAGCCAGCAGTCAGGCTGAAAACAGATGGGAAACCTTGTCATCTCTCTCAGGGACATATTATCCAGGCTGAGGGAATAGAAATAGATTTGAGATTATTTATTTGAGAATAGCATAGCAGTGGAAGACAGGAGTGCCTGGCGTGCTCTGGTCCACGGGGTCATGAAGCATTGGACACAACTAAACAACAAAGTCCTTGCACGTGCCTTGAATTCCCTGGAAATTTGCATGTCCCAGATTGAACTTTCTGCGTTTCCTTCCTGATGGACCCCTGCATTGAGCACGGCTACTGCTACTTCCATCACCAAACCACACCAACTTCAGTGGAAAAGACTTACGTACTTTACCTTTCTCCACTGCAAACAATATGACATAATCACAAACCCTCCAAGTGTGCCTATTTTCCAGGGACAGTCCTGGATTTACACAAGTTGTCCTGCTTTCTGATTTGATCCCAAAATGTCCTACTTTTCCTTAGAAATGTTGGAGCTTATGGCAGGACGTCTCTATTTTCATCTGCGAAATGTTGGAGGTTATGGAGTTATGTGACCCACTGAGCCAAAGAGATAAGTAACCTTATCTCCTGAAGGCAGCCCTGGATAGGGAAGTTTTTTAAATGTTGGGTGTTTTATCATTTTTTTATATATATTGGAAGTTGCCCAGAGTGGCTGGAGCAACCCAGTCAGATGGGCAGGGTATAAATAATAAAATGGTTGTTGTTGTTGTTGTTAGTGGTAGTAGTAGTCAGTGCTTTTATTCTTGAAAAAAAAATGTTTAGGGGTACTCTCCTTTTGACTCAAGAAAATCAGCATTTTATCATTCAAATTGTGAAAAATAAATACACCTTGGGTACCTTGGGTTACAGACGCTTCAGGTTACAGACTCCGCTAACCCAGAAATAGTACCTCGGGTTAAGATCTTTGCTTCAGGATGAGAACAGAAATCGCGCAGCAGCAGTGCGGCGGCAGCAGGAGGCCCCATTAGCTAAAGTGGTACCTCAGGTTAAGAACAGTTTCGGGTTAAGAACAGACCTCCAGAACAAATTAAGTTCTTAACCCGAGGTACCACTGTACAGTAAATGATTCACAAAATGTTTAGGTGTATGCGTCTGAAATATACTCGGAGTCAAGTGTGGATTTCATGCTCTTTATTCAGCACATTGTAGCGAGGAATGCTGTTCCCACAAAATGTCTGCTTTATATATACTATTTACACAATGGGCCCCACGTGATTGGCTAATTCCGGGACACTCCTGTATGCCAATCGGGTTGTGGATTCACTTCCACCTGGAGCTGGATTGGGTGGCTCCTGCGGACCAATCAGACTGCTGCATTCTGAATCCTATTGTTCTAGGACCAATCAGACTGCTGCATTCTGAATCCTATTGTTCTAGGACCAATCAGACTGCTGCATTTTGGATCCTATTCAACTCAGTACATAACAGCATCCGCCCAGAAAAAAAAGCACTGGTAGTAGTAGTAAATAGGTTCCAGTTCCAGTTATACACAGTTATACACATAATTTTGTACACATTTTACTTTGGTTGGAGAAGCACATCACAAAAAGTATGAATTCCAAAGGATAATGAGTTTCAGTTTTTATATTGTTCTGCGGGGTATGAATGGCATAATGTTTCATTATAATGGATATAAAAGTGAGTTTCTAGCCTCTCGCTGTTCCTGATTCGGGCCTGGCCTACCTATGAAGCAAAGTGAAACAATTGCCTCAGGTGGCAGGATCCACAGGGGCAGATCCAGTCTCCAAGCACTGCCTGCTGCTGCTACCACAATGACTGCTGTGGTGTGTTCCTTGGATCTTTCACCTCCTCAGAAGCACCCCCATGCCACCTTTATACCGACTTCTTGGCAAATAGCAGCTGCTGCTCATCTCCTTACACCCTTGTTCCCCATGTAGATCTTCACACACCACTTCTTTCCTGGCCAGGGGTTGGGGAGTTATTTTGTGGTTCTCCCCATATTCCAAAATGTATTGGGCCAGCCCTGAGTATATTATTGCAGCCCCAGTCTCTTACATTACAATCTTATACAGTTATACCTCAGGTTGCGGACCACGCCAAACTCTGAAGTACTGGAACAGGTTACTTCTGGGTTTTGGCACTCACGCATGCACAGAAGCACAAAATGACATCACACACATGCACAGAAGTGCCAAATCATGTCACGTGCATGCGCAGACATGGCGCTGCGGGTTGCGAACGCTGCAGGTTGCAAATGTGCCTCCCGCATGGATCACATTCACATCCAGAGGTATGACTGTATATATGTCTACTCAGAAGCAATCCCCACTAAATTCAGTGCAATTTACTTATGAGTGTCTCTCTTTTGCTATTTGGAGATATTTGGAAGGTGGTTTTTCATAATTCTTGTGGTTTGTGTTGCCATCCCGCAGCTTTTATGTCCCTCTCCCTACAAGCAATTTGTGTTATCCTTTCCAGTTACAACAAAAAGGAGCAGTAGAGAGTCAATCAAGACAATAGTGGGGTTGTGAAGAGGCTACTCAGTCTTCCTTCCCCCCATTAAAAAAAAAAAAATCACTGACAAACTTCAATTAGTAAGTTATCTTAGCACTTTGTAAGCATACTATATCAAAAGATTAGAGAAATGTAGGTGCAACAGCATTGCAATGCATCACTGTCCTGATGAAGCTCAGGAAACATCACCCGGCAGATGTTATTGTTCCACAAACTGCTGTTGACAAATGTGCTACTAATAGCAATGGCAAATTATTTGTCATTTCCAGAGGTTCTTGGATACCATTTGGAGACCTATGCCATATTTCATATTGATTAAAGGCTGTCACGGACAACATTTATAAAGTTCACATGTATCAAAATTGTTCCTGTCCAGTTCTGATGTTCTTCAGCTTATCGCACCCCCGTTCTTCCCAAAGGCAATTTCCTAGTGCATTTCAGTTTGTTAGGCAATCCATACCACAAAGGAATGCAAACTAAGTGAATTAATCTTGCAGATGCTGTTATATATATTTGGATTCAGAGGCCACTCTGGTTTTTATTTTATCTTTCTTTTTTCAGAATTTACATTATGGTTTTGGAGACACTGTTGCTGTTCAGCTCTCATTAGCAGAGAACAATGGTACACACTCAGCAATCTTCATACCCATGCGTCTGTTCAAAGTACATAGTGGGGATGAAGTAGCTAATCACAGGGGGAAATCATAGGGCAAGAAAACATTTCTCTGAAGCTTTTGGGTTGCCGCTTACCTTAGCTAACCTTTTGAGATGGTCAAAGTTTTTTTCCAGGTTTTTCTTGTGAAAAGGGAATTCAGTAAACCTGTTTCCCTGCCTGTAGGAGGCTTGCCGGGAAACCTGTATAAGAACCTAAAAGGTTACCTATCGGTCAGAGGAAGGAAACAGAGATCAACCATGGTCAAGTTGGAGCAAAGCAGCTATTAAGCCTGGTGTTTATTAACTGTTGCAACAGGGTCTCACAGCCACATGCAGGAGGGAGGAGGAACCCAGAACAATGGTGTGCAAGACCTTATATAGACTTTTGGAATTGACCACCCTCTTAGTCCAAGACCCCCCACCCCCACCCCCCAAAAAAACAACCATCAGACATTACTCGCAGAAGGAGGTGGTCTACAACAGAAATCCTGTCTGGCAGGATACTGATAATGGTCACTTGATTGCTTCATCTGGCCAGCCTGGCCATCACTTTTGAGGTGCTAAATACTTTAATTCCTGAATCCATGTCACAGGCTCACCCTATTTATACACAAAGATGCCCTAAAGACAGGTAAGCAAAAGAAAATGGAGAGACTTTTCCATTTCCTTCCTCCTTGCAGAGAAACAGCAATATAATGAATATAATATAATATTTCATTTCAGCATTGGTTGCACTTTGAGATAAATATTATATGTATTATGTCCAGAGATGAGTCTGAGGGAGTAGTAGACATGACCCTAAAATTCCCCATCATCCCATTTACTCCCCCAGTTTTCCGTCCCAGTGTATTTAGGTCCTATGCAGAAGGAATTAAATCCTTGCTGCTCTAATATTGGCGTTTATGCCCCCAAACTATTTCTAGTTCTTTTCCTTGAAACCACATGAGTTGGACTACATTGTGCACTTTTTTTCCATTGCTGCTCCTAGCAGAGCACTGTTTGTAGTTCCTCATAGCTGCACAAGCCATTCAAAGCCACTCCTCAGTCCACAAATGTAATGTTTCATATCTGTGCTGAGAAACTTCATTACAGCATGAGAAATGGTAACCTCATACAGTATATTGTTTCACTACCCACATAATACTGGCCTATTAATGGATGTGAAACCTCAAGAGAGCCCCTTTCCTTTGCAATAACTAATAGGCTTTCTGGATCATTAAATGCATTGTTCTAATCCATTTCCCTCACAAGCAAAAACCTCCAAGAATTATTAGAGTTGGCATTCAGCTCTCTTCAAGCACAGATGCAGGCTACCATGCTAAAGGAGGAAGAGCAACGGTTCTCAATAGGGTGTGTTGACTATATTTTAACCAATTAGGGCTAAATAAGGACAGGAGGTGGGTGGACTTCCTTGCATTCTCCTGGAACTAACCCAGAAATGCACCGATTTGTTGTTGAGGTCCAATTACTCACACCACTAAAGGTTTGGAGTATTGAAGACCCCAAAGTATCCTCTCTACCCTTCCCTTTGCTCAGTTGCAAGTGAGACTTAGGAATGGCAGCAGCTGTCACTGCGGAGAACAGGAAGACATCCGCCCCCCTTCATTCTTCCTCTCTCTTCATCATCCTGACACACCAGGACTGAAGGAGCAATGGCCTTCGGCATATGGAATCTTTCCAAGCACAACTACAGTTGCAGTAGACTTTGCAGGGAATCACATGGCCTCCGCCCTGTTAGCCCCACTGCAACTGATAACATGCCTTTTAGCCATGGTCCTGTCACCCATAAATTTGGCAGCCATGCCCCTACTGACAAGATTTTTGGAGCACATTGGAAGGGACTCCATGTTCTCCACTGAAGAACTTGGTCATGGTGCCCTGCACCAGCTGCATCTTCTGGACCACTCCCAAGTGAAGCTCTACAGAGTGCATTGCAGTTGTCCATTTGTGAATCACAGTTGCATTGCACACCACTTCAGGTCCCCAATTAGGATAATGGGAAGCATTTTAAAAAAATCACATAAATAAGGATGGGGAAAGTGCACATTCATGTAATTAAATATGTTTTAGGAAATACTTCAAAACCCAGTCACCTCACAAAATCGCTATTTTCAGCGTAGAACCCCCCCCCCCAAAAAAAACCTGTTCAATAGTTGTGGCGGAGCTTTAATTTAAACACCTGCAATGTCTACTATGCACCATCACGCTTTGCCCTGAGATAGTCTGGGATTTCTCAAAAGGCCTTCTCTGGGTTTTCCCCCCCATTGGAAACTGAACTTGCCTATCAGATGAATTATAATGAAAGTCTGAAGGTCTTCCTCCCCCCATCACAGTTGAACGTAATTGCCTTAAAACTTCATTGTCATGCAAGTTGTTTGTGGTGCTGGGGGCCTAATTTATAAATAATCACCATTGTACCCATTTTACCCAGAACTATTAGCTCGTCTATTTCCCTTCCTTCTCTTCGTTTAATTACAGGTAAGGGCTGCCGGTGTGTGCGATGCTGGCAATAGCTATTCTTATCACAACATGCAGACACATCGCTTTTTGTCAGCAAGAATGAGGAAAATAAATAGCCCATATAATTTATGTAGCATGCTTGATAATTTCAGAATTCATTTAGCGGTATTCAGTGAATTTAGTGAAACCAAACATGCTTTTGCTCATGGGATAGGAAATTAGGGATGTGTAGTCTCTCTGGTCCAGAGAAATGCCGCTAGTCTTGTTGAAACTCTCTGGACATTCCTCAGACTACTTCAGATGTTTTCCCTCAGAAGCCTCTAAATACATTTTTTTTAAAGAATATTTTAGCTTTAGGGGGCAAACTCCTTAACTTTGGGATTCAGGAACCCACCACATACCTGTACATACAATTTTACAAAGTTGAGAAAGGCCGCTGGCTGAATGGTAGAACATCTGATCTGCATGCAGGTGGTCCCAGGTGGGGCTGGAACAGATTCCTTCCTAAAACATCAGAGAACTGCCACCAGAAAATGTGGACAATATTGAGATAGATGGACCAATATACTCAGTATAAGGCTACATCCTACATTCCTAGACTTATCAGAAATTATTCTGCTTTGTATGTGTTTTATGAATGCAAGTATATTGTTGATTCTATGGGGTTCACAATCACAATACTTTTTTTCTTATTGAGGGCCATATTGATTTTTCCCAAATAAAATTTAAAAATAAATAAAGATTTTTAAAAAAATAAATGTTGCAACTCTGGAAAAGGTTGATGCATACAGAGAGTTCATTAGCGTTGAATTACACCTCAGTTTTACTTTTCGAATTATTATTAACATTACTGCTATTATTTTCAAAGTTTATTGCAAAAAAATCTGTTTATTCATTGATGCTGTTATTTCAGTATCACGCTTCCAAATATCCTAAATTTTCAACAATCGACAGAAACTGAAATCAAGTGGGTAACACGCACACATTATTTCTTCTGCCCTATTTTATATTGTTTCGTGTATTCTTTTACAGAAATGTTGAAGGTGTTTCAGGATGTGTTCTTCTCTCCCACTAAAGCATTACAGAATAAGCACACAAAGTTTTTAATACTAGCTTCTCTTTCCTCCCATAAGTAACAATAAACAGGATTGTGTTGCCATTACTGATGAAATATGCACCTGGTTCAGTTTCACTGTGCATTTGTTGTGCTTTTCAGGCTGTATTTTGATGCACAGGGCCTCTTTCATTCCAGAATCTTTTTGTTGTTGTTGTTCCTGGAAGAATGCTAACTGATTGCTGTTTTTCCCCCTCATAAGCCTAAATTCTCTCCTGTTGCTTCTATTCCTTGAGAGCTGGGCTCTCGTCCCTTTTGAACTGGCATTTATATCTTCTCTCTCTCTCTCTCTCTCTCTCTCTCTCTCTCTCTCTCTCTCTCTCTCTCTCTCTCCAGAATTTACATTTTGGATAACTTCCTTCACTGAGACCTATAAATGATTGGGTCAAGACAACCTCAAGGTAGGAATTAGTTTAAAAAGAAAATATATGAAAAGCATTTGGTGAATGAATCATTAACTTCTGACACTTTCCCCCATGTTACTGTTTAAGCTGATGGTAAAAACAGCATTGTGGGGGACTGTAATACTTCAAGATGTGGAACAATCGCATCTGACACACACAATCAGATGGTTTTTGAAAATCAATAAAAAGGTTAGGTACATCTCTGTATTTGTGCTCAATAAATTTCTCACTGTTGTCATATCATGCATATCTGGTTTTCTACTGAGAATACAGGATGGTGGGTGAGATGGCCTTTTGATCTAATCCAACAGGTTTTTTCTTATATTGTGTCCCTCTGTTTCCTAATTTTAATTTAGATGTGCACTAAGTTTGCCCAGTTTGTTTTCCAAAGCTGCATGATTCAGTGCTTCAGCATAACCTCTCTGGAGGTTAACTCTCATCTAGTCCAATCCTATGCAATGCAGGAATCTCAACTAGTGCATCCATGGCAGATAGCCATCCAACCTCTCCTTAAAAACCTCCAAGGAAGGAGAGTCCACCACCTTCCAGGGAAGTCAGTTCCACTCTTAAACAGCCCTTACCATCAGAAAGTTCTTCCTGATGTTTAGTCAGAATCTCCTTTCTCCTAAATTGAAGCCATTGGGTTGGGTCCTACTATCTGGAGCAACATAAAACAAGCTTCCTCCATCTTCCATGTGAAAGCCCTTTAGATATTTGGAGCTGGCCATCATAGCTTCTCTCAGTCTCCTCTTATCCAAACTAAACATAGCCAACTCCCTCAACCGTCCTTCATAAGTCTTGGTATCCAAACCCTTGATCATCTTGGTCACCCTCCTCTTTTTATATAATACTCCAGAATTTCTTGAGTCCATATTTCTATAACACTGAAGCCCTTCCTGCCACTTGAGCACTAGTTTCAAATTAAATATATAAATATAAATTCACACATATGTGACCTAGATGAAGTGAGGCCAGCAGCAGATCTGAATGGCTCGAGTCCATCCATGCAATGTACTGATTTTTACAAAATATGTAAAGATAAGGTGCATGGGTATTTCTGAAACCAGTTGATGTAGCAGAATAAGCAGTAACACAAAGAAACTTATCAGATCTGACTTTGTCATAACATGAGGCAATACCACAGTTCAAAAGGAAGCAAAGTGAATCAAGTGAGTTATGAACATTAGGACACACATGTTTGTGCTAATATGTTCTGAGGAATCTTATATTTGATGTTGGTTGAGTTTTGATTTAAGTTTTTATTAGCGGTACTAATTCATATGAAGAAACAGGTTCAAAACGAACCGTAGTGTAAGTACACTGAGGCTGTAGACCTAAAGCAGACCATCCAAGTGCCTCTACTTTCCAGGGACAGTCCCAGATTTACAGGAGTCACCCCAGTTTCTGATTTGATCCTGAAATGTCCCGCTTTTCCTTAGGACATCCATAATTTCATCAGAGAGATGCTGGAGGGGATGGAATAGGACACCCCTAGGGCTTTCCCCTCCAGCCAGAACTTTTTGGAACTCAATTCCAGCGCCTCTCGGACGGATGTAATTTTCATTATAAGAGAACAAGGGAGGAATTCAAGGTGAGTTCCCTTGACATGCCCAGCCACCCGAAGGACATAAAACAATGTTAGGCCTGAAGTTAGCGCAATCATTTTCCCTTCTATTGTTGATCATGGGAGGGAAAATCATTTTAAGAAGCAAAAATGGGAAAGGGGAAAGTGTCTCCCCTCTAGCAGCTTTCTCCTTGGCTGGAGTGTGTCAGCAGGGCTTCAGAAGTGGCATTTTCTCTACCACCGGATCTCTGGATGAGACCCAGAAGTTAGCCTCATTGTTTTCAGTGGAACTACTCCCAAGTAAGCATGTACAGGATTGCAGCCCCATTTAACCATAAATTGGTTGCAAGACAATAAGAAGCAAAGCCACAGAAAGAGGGAGAGAATCTAATTTCTGGAAACAGCAAAAAGTTTAGCACTAAGCCTAATTATACATCTGAAGGCGTTAAATCAGAGAGAGCTACAGACAGATGTCTCTGAATCAGTCATTAAAATTGGCCACTCATTACAGCTTAGTGTTGTTTTTTCAGCAAGTGTACATTTGCATTTAGAATACTGAATGATGGTACCAATTTAAAGCCTCCCATTTGATGGATAATGAAAAGGCCCTTTCAGGAATCTGAATGTAAGCTATTGATGAATGTGCGTGAAGTCATTATATGCCTGGTCGCAGCTCACTTCTGATTCCAACTAAATTTTATTTTCTCCTTTGCAGTGAGCCTGCCCAACCAACTCTACAATAGAATAATTATAGAGACTGGGCTATGTTTATCCATATTCCTCTGTTACAAGCACTGGGTCTTTTTCACCAGCTGAGTCCTGAGGTGGACATTTCCACTTAAAACTGCCTGGTTGTTGTTTTTGTCGATATATATATATATATATATATATATATATATATATATATATATTCTAATTGAAAATTACAGAAGGGCTGTAGCTCAGTGGTTTAGCATTTTCCTGTCTCCTGTTAATTGAGAAGGTACTTGCATAGCTATACTACTGAAATCAAGAGAGCTTACAAGTGCTGAGGTTCATACCCATTGTAGAGAACCCTTTGTAAAAAGGATCCCACTTCACTGAATGCACTATAAGGAACAAGCTGTCGGGGTTTGGGTGCTGGAGCTCCTCGTGCACAAACTTGGACTGCTCATGCACGAGGTACCAGTAGCGGGGAAAGCGGCCAGCGTTCCGCGTGCTTTTGAGCACGGGCGCCGGCCAAGTCTCACAATCCGAAGGAAGCTGAGTAAGCCGGGTGATAACTCCGAAGGTGCATGAGTTCTTAATTGCCTTCTAACTAAAATATTGCCTCGAGAAATAGAGGATACCCTGAATCTGAATAGGTAGATCAACTCAAGGAAATTAAAAAAATTTACCTTAAACCTTTTACTCCCCTTTTACCCCAAAGAAAGACAGACACCGGTTATATCTTTAGTGGCTTTGGCAGAACCCGCGTAGGCTCGTCCCCTAAGCTAAGTTCTCCTAAGCTCAAAGTCCCTGCACGCCCAATCTTCCGCGAGGCTAACTAAATAATACTAAAACCGAAATATCTTCCGCAAGCCTAGCCCTAGGCTAAACCTAAAAGAAACCTAACTAAAGCTAAACCGAATGATGTTCCGCGATCTAACTCTAACTAAAGGAAAAACCCATCCAACCCGTCCAGCCCGCTCCCAATACCCTTAAACTAAACTTGACTTCAACTAAAACCCAACTAAAGCAAAACATGAATGAACGTGCCTAAGCGGGGAGCCTCAGCCTTTTATTTAGGAACAAACGTGACATCATGATCAATGCCTCAACCAATAAAATCACTGTTGCTACCCTCCAAAAAGGCGGGAAGCAAGTTTAACGCTCATTAATAACTTTGAACATGACCGGAACTACAAAATAAAGGCGGATTAATCTCATTGGTGAACCAAACTATTCATTCTTACTTTCGCTTTCGCTTTTGCGCGTAGTAATACCAAAAGTAGTTCCTGAAAACCTCATTAAACAAATAAATAAATGTGGATCCTATGGCGGATCCGTGCAACGTATCCCGACAACAAGCAATGCATGCCAAGTCTTATCTTTGGTCATGTATACATGCATGGGCTGCTGGTTGAACAAGATGTTGTCACAAGAACTACCAGAAGACCAATGTGAGCAACAGAAAAGCATAGACGGAGGGGAGGAGAATTAGAGAGAGAGAGAGAGAGAGAGAGAGAGAGAGAGAGAGAGAGAGAGAGAGAGAGAGTTCTGACACACTCACATAGATTCCATCCACCCCACTGCAATGTGCCTTGATAACAACAGTTTGAAGTAGAATTATTTTCCCATTTCAGAATTTCCAAGGGGAAATCCAAACTTGGTGCTGAAAAGGAACAAGATGAAGGTTGGTTGAGTGGGGTTGTCATGGGGACAATAGCTCAAAATTTCAAAGACAAGGAGCTTCTATTACACACGAAAAGCTGGTGTGGTCAAGACCTTAAATTTAGGTTTGGGACTTTTGATCCACAGGTCTTTTATACATACCACTGTATCTTTGTATGTGTAGGAGAGAAAGGTAAAGGCATGTTCAATGTTATGTGAGTAGTAGAGCTGAGATGACTTCCTCCATTCACTGCCAGGAAGTCAATGGCAAGTCATGGTGGCACCAAGGTTGGAGCAGTGTGGATACACTAAATGATGCATTGGTGGAATGGCTCCACTAGTGCACACACACATTCAAACCTTGCCAGCACCACCCAGCACCACCACCACTGGTGTCATCCCTAGGGAGCCCTGGGCACCCATGAAATTTCTACTGTGGGTACCCGTCCATCACATCACACATGCGCTGTTCAGCCTCTGCCTACCCCGGTCTGAAGCTTTACCTTAGCTGACACTCTGAGTGGCGGGTGGAGGCTGAGTAGCACATGGGATGTCATGATGCACATGCGCACCGTTGGGCCCCCACCATAGCTGTCAACCCTCCCTGCTGTTTCCCAATGCTATAATAAGGGAATTTCCCACAAAAAAGCAAAAAGTTGACAGCTATGGCTACCACAGTCTGGGGCCCAAGTCGACACCTGTGCCCATTACCATCAAGGTAAGTGTCAGCAATGGCAGTTCCAGGAAGTAAAGTGTGCAGCATTGCTCTCATGGTGCTAGTGCCTCATATATGGCTGGTGGGTGGAGCCTGGTGGAATGGGGTAGAGCCTGTGGAGAAACAATGTCATGTGAATAAGGGACAGAGGCTGTCTCTGCTTGGCAAATGTTATTGACCAGGCCTCCTCAACCTCGGCCCTCCAGATGTTTTTGGCCTACAACTCCCATAATCCCTAGCTAGCAAGACCAGTGGTCAAGGATGATGGGAATTGTAGGAGGGCATCTCTGGAGGGCCGAGGTTGAGGAAGTCTGTTCTTGACAGATGTTCTTAAGCAATGTAGACATCACTTTGGCTCCTTATTTGTTCCAACTCACCCAGAAGTTTTAATCCTTCCCTGGTTTAAAATGAGGAGGCTCAGACTTCATGGAACTTCTGTTCCTAATCAAAGGGAAAAATATTACTTTGTTTCTTAATCCTGCTGGCTAAAGCTCTGAATCTTCAATAGTAATCTCAGGAGAATCTTCTGTCTTGGCAGGTCTTTAGCTTGCCAAAAGCATAACCTATTATTGCTCACTCAAGTTTGCTCCACTTTGTCAATTGATCTATTCTATATTATCATCTGCTTATTCGTTATTCTTTTTCTTGTTTGATATTTTTAGTGTTCTGTTATTCATTTCTTGCTTTACCTTTGATTTTTAGTTTTGAGGTTTAATATTTGTTTGTAAGCTGATTTGAGCAGCTTTTAGCTGGAAAAAGGAGTAAAAACAAACCCAACCAACACAAGTAAATAACCCATCCATCTTAAACATTTCAAATATGAAATTAGAATGTTTACAAGCTTTGTCAGCTAACAACTCAATCCCTGTCCAGAAGTGTGTGCAAGTTTAGACAAGGAACTGAGAAGGACCATGGAAATAAACATCATTACTATTATATAATAACAATAAATTACAGTTCATATATGTTTCCAAGCAAGAATAAAGTAAAAATGGGTTATAAAACATTTTTTAGAAAATAAAAAACTAGACTAAACCAATATAAATAAAAACCCAAGGCAAAGACCACTTCCCCCTCAAACTGTTCAACTAAAATGCATGCAAAAGCTGTAATGTGTCAAGAAACTTTTGATTCTGCCTGCCCAAAATAGCTTTAGGCTTTGGCCTAGCTAATATTGCAATATATCAAATACTAATAAACTAAAGGAGCTACAACTTGCTGTGCTATGCGAGTCCATTAAATTACAATACTACATAACCGTGGCGTTGTAATACAATATAGAGTGGCAAAATACCATTATAAAGTACAATATTAAGTTGCAAACTTCATTATGAAACCATGTTGACAAAATAAAAATAAAATCAATATGTCTATTTTGAAGAAACTCCAGGAAAGCTATACCAAGAAAGCGGGGGGTGGGGGTGGGGAGTGGCGCACACCGACCAACGACAACCCAACCCCAAATAAAATCCAAACAATTTTGCTGCAGCCTTTTAAAATCTGTGAAGCAGAGCATGCTTCCATGGGTTCAAATTTTATTAAGAATACAGTGGTGCCCCGCTGGATGAAAATAATTCGTTCTACGAGTGTCTTTGTAGAGCGAATTTATCGTCTAGCGAAGCGGCAGTGCAGCGCGGAGGTTTTCGCGCCGGAATAAAAAAATTTGTCTTGCGAGGCAGCCCCATTGACTTTTTCGTCTTGCGGGGCAGCCTTCCGCTAGCGAATGCCGTTCGTCTAGCGAGTTTTTCGTCTAGCGAGGCATTCGTCTAGCGGGGCACCACTCTATAATAAAAGCTCTGCTTAAGCTAATCAAAAGTCTGCAGACAGAGCAGTAATGGGTGAGCCCCCCCCCCATGTCAATTCAGAAAATATCTACATCAAACATGTTAGTTTGGGTTCTGTTGATTGGGCCAAATTTACCTCGTGTTGTGTTAAGATGCTGTTGCACTGCCAGCGTTATCATCAGGAGCACAACAATGGCTTCCTGACACAACACTGGTCCCCAGCGGTCCACTAGGGAAAAGTAGGGAGAAGGCGGTAACTCTTATGGTTTATATTACCAATGCTTCACAGCAACTGACTGAAGCAGAAGCATTAAGGACTGATGAGTAATCCTGAACCCACTGCCAATTCCATCTCAATTCACCAGGGACAGATGAGAAACGGAAGATGTCAGTGGATCAATGACACTGAATTTTTAGGGTGTCTCCACACTGTCACTTTTTATAGGACAAATTCAATTGAATACAGTGGCACCTTGGTTCTCAAATGCCTTAGTACTCAAACAACTTGGAACCCAAACACTTCAAACCCGGAAGAAAGTGTTCCAGTTTGCTAACTTTTTTTGGAAGCCGAACGTGCTCCCTCTTGAGTGTTACGCTTCCAATCTGACTGCCACACTTCCATTTTGAGTGTTATGCTGAGCTCTGTCTTTGCTATTCAATTTGCATTTTTGTTCTTGAGGCTCTTTTTTTGTGACTGTGTGGAACCCAGTTCAGCTACTGTGATTGATTGTGTGACTGCAGTACATTGTTTATTGCTTTCATTTTATGGATCAATGGTCTCATTAGATAGTTAAATTAATGTTAAATTGCTGTTTTAGGGGTTGTTTTTAAAAGTCTGGAACAGATTAACCCATTTTGCCTTACTTTCTATGCGTAAGCACGCCTTGGTGTTGGAACACTTTGGTTTTGGAACGGACTTCCAGAACAGATTAAGTTTGAGAACCAAGGTATCACTTTACTGGGAATTTAGGTTGGTCCAATTCAAGTGTCTTCAAGTGCTGTGTCACCCTAGCACAAGAAACCTACTCTTTTTTAAAAAAATAAAATAAAATAAAAGTAGCTTTTATGATTTGAAAAGTGACAGATGAAAAGTGTGGGATGAATGAATGATTAATGGGAAGATGTGTAAACACTGTGCAAGCAAATCAGGATGAGTGCCCATTGTCAATGTCAGCTATCCATCACCACATACCTTGAGGTAGCTTTGACATCTCTATGGATTTGAAAGGGATCACCATGGACAGGAAAGGTCAGCTACCTGAGGATGTACATCTTGGTTGCAATTTTTAGGGACAAGCTGATAAGCGAGATGTTAACTGGAAAGGTAGTGTCTTATCTCAAATAATCCTAGTTTATCTGCCTGGGGAGAAGAGTGAGGGGAACTAACTTACAATTTTGTTCCACATAGCTGTGGGGAGGGATCAGCTTTGTCAGTAGTATATGGTTATAATTAAAATTAATATCTGGCTTCAAGGACACCGGTTTTGAAGAAGGCCCATTTATTGACTGCTACCTCTGAGATAGATGAGAGGAAGTAATTTTGATGTATTAACTGTGGAGTAGGCCTGACTTTTTCTGTGATTATGGAATGGCCAATAAAGGCTGGGAGTGCCTGAACATGTCCGGAAAAGGGCTGCTGTGCCATCTCATGCTGAATGCAATTTACTTGTTTGGGAGGAGGTAATGAGTTCAAGGTTGGACTGCATAATAATGCATTAAGACAGAGGAGTTGATGGAAGCACAAACTCCTCAGACTGGAGTCTGCAACACATATTAAAAATTTCAGTAGGACTTCCAATTGTTATGCAGTAAGTCAAAGAAAACACTCATGTCATTGACATCAACTACGCTGTTGGAGAAAATATGGAATTTCAAAATGAAGCTGCATGCACTTGGCAGGTAATAGCATGTAGCAGAAATTCCTGGCTGGTCATAAATTGCTAAAGCACAGGACTGCGAAATATGTAGTGAGGCAATGCAAGATTGGCTGGAGGGTTCTTTACAGCTTGGAGGGTCACAAGTTGCCATTTGCTTACCATGTTACAGAACAAAACTGGTCTCATTTAAAGATGGCTCAAGATCTCCACTTGCCAAATTGAATTATTATTATTATTATTATTATTATTATTATTATTATTATTATTATTACCACTACTACTACCCCACCTATCTGGCTGATTTTCCCCAGCCACTCTGGACAGCTAACAACAGAATACAGTGGTACCTCTGGTTACAAACAGGATCTGTTCTGGAGCCCCGTTCACAACATGAAAAGGCCGTAACATGAAGCGCTTTATCTGCCCATGCTAGCCACGCGATTCAGCGCTTCTGCGCATGCATGTGACGTCATTTTGCGCGTCTGCGCATTTGCAAACCGCCAAACCCGGAAGTAACCCATTCCGGTACTTCCGGGTTTGGCGCGTTAGTAACCCGTGACAAACACAACACGCAGCGTTCGTAACACGAGGTATGACTGTAGTAAAAACACGATAAAACATCAAACATTGATGAAAAAGTAACATGTTACGATTTTTCATTATCTATGAACAAAGGTATTGGGACGTGGGTGGCGCTGTGGTTTAGACCACAGCGGTCAGCGGTTCGAATCCCCACGACGGGTGAGCTCCTGTTGCTCGGTCCCAGCTCCTGCCAACAAGGTAAATGTTAGGTTTCAGGGACTACTGCTAATTCAGGAGATGGATAGATAGCTAGATTAATAGCTAGCTGGATTGGTAGGTGATCAATTATAGATAGTTAGAGAGATGAAAAACAAGTGAATTACAAGATGCAAATTAGATTTACACAACAAATAATTAATATGTCATCTATTACAGGCTGCCATGTGAAATATAACCAGACACAGAAAAGACCTTTTATGGTGTAACAGTAAACAACTGGTATAAGACTGTCTGGGAAATAGCCCTTTTAGTGTGACTAACAAATAAGTTCAGGTTGTCACGTGGACAAGTCAATGAGGATGGCTTTGCGCCAGTGTGGTTTGATTTTATTACATATTCCAGAGAGTGTATGATCCCCCCCCCACCAGCCTTTAGTGCAATTTGGTTGGTCTGAACAAATGCTTCAACATTTACCCCTGCCTTCGAATTCATATCCATTAGAGCCTCATTTTGTATTACCCATAACATGAAAAGAAAATGAACACTTCTGAAATACAACCATATGGGCATTTGATACTTAGCTGCAGTATCTGAGATATTATATTAGAATCCAATCAAAAATTTTGAGAGTATTTGGCTGTACAATATTATCAGTTAACAGTTAATTTCACCTTCGTTACTTTGGTTTCATTAAGAATATGTATGCTTACCAATGATAAGAAATCATATGTCTGAAACGCTATTATAAACACAGTCAAAGGTTTTGCCATGCAGGAAAGATATATGACTTTTTTATATACTTATATGCAGTGGGGGGTTTTTCCTGGGGTGGGGGCACATACCCCTAAACATTTTTGAATCTTTGTACTTTTGCCCATTTACTGTACAGTGGTACCTCAGTTTAAGAACATCCCTGTTTACAAACTATTCGGTATACGAACTCCGCAAAACCGGAAGTAGTGTTCCGGTTAGCGAACTTTATCTCGGTCTAAAAATGAAATTCAAACGGTAGGAGGGCACTGGTGGTGGGAGGCCTCATTAGGAAAAGTGTGCCTTATTTCAGAACAATTTTGGTTTAAGAACGGACTTCTGGAACGGATTAACTTGTAAACTGAGGTAAAAAGGTAAAGGGACCCCTGACCATTAGGTCCAGTCGTGTCCAATTCTAGGGTTGCGGTGCTCATCTCGCGTTACTGGCCAAGGGAGCCGGCATACAGCTTCCGGGTCTTGTGGCCAGCATGACTAAGCCACTTCTGGTGAACAAGAGCAGCACACGGAAATGCCGTTTACCTTCCCGCTGGAGCGGTACCTATTTATCTACTTGCACTTTGACGTGCTTTCGAACTGCTAGGTTGGCAGGAGCTGGGACCAAGCAATGGGAGCTCACCCCATTGCGGGGATTTGAACCACCGACCTTTTGATCAGCAAGCGCTAGGCTTTGTGGTTTAACCCACAGCACCACGTGCATCCCTGAGGTACTACTGTATTTATTTTTCCCGATTTGAACAATAAAATGGTGATTTTCTTGAGTCAAAATGGGAGTACCCCTAAACTTTTTTTTTTGAAAAAAAACACTGCTATATGCACTATTTGTTATATCTTGATTTCTTTTGTAAAACCCAATAAAAAGGTTATAAGCAGTGTTTTGTTTTGGGCTGTTTTTTAAAAAATAAAGTGTGTCCTCCATCAAAGACGGCACGTGTTGCGGTGCGACCTGGCCACCTGACCCAGTGTTGTGGGTGGGTAATCCTGGATCAGCCACAACTCCTGATAGGTGGGTCCCGTGTTGCTGGGGTGTGATTTGACCAATGGGGTGCTGAGAGAGAGCAGCAACACGGGACCTATATAAGCCCATGCGAGGCTACTGAGCTTCCTCTTTGGGGCTATCAAATCAGAACACCCACCTACCTCTCCCTATATTTAGGGTTTGCGCTTGACCTTGCTATGCCGTCGTGTGTCGTCTGTCGTTGGGACGGGGCACAGCAGGAATTTTCCCCACTTGGCTGATTGGCTGGTGCCATTTGGGTTTTGCCTGCCGCGTAGCAAATAGTCACAACTTGTAATTTGCGGATAGGCTCTGGTTCAGGTGATAGGCATGGCATGTGACGTGGCCACGCCTATGCAAATGTAGGATATTCCGGTAAAGGAATCCAGGGACTCACTCGTTTGGCGTTCCCCAAAAGGGGTTCGGCCCGTGCCTGAGTCCAGGGCACATCAGGTTGGCTGTTTGGTGATCCTTCCATCAGCTGTCCCTGGTGTTCATCCTTGGCTGTCCTATGAACATGGCTCTGGGACAACGCTGCCTGCAAGGGTGCAGGGAGATAGTCGAACCAGAACCTATGCAACCACTCACTTGATTGTAATCAATAAAGTTGTGGCCTAACTTCTGCCAAAAACCAAACCAAATATCTGACTCCTGTGTGAATTTATTTTGGGGAAAGGTAAAAGGTCTAAACATGCCAAAAAAAAAAAAAAAGGTGCCAGAACTCATCATGAGGTTGTTACTGTAAGTGCCACATTTTAAACTTTGTTTGGGGGGGAGGTGCCCAGACAGATACTGGGGAGCAAGGTGCGGTGAAAAGGTACCAAAGAAAAGCATGTCCTGTTCTAAGCTACCCAGCTGCCCTCGGAAAGATGCTTTTCCAGTGACAAAATAAGCTTCATTTGCTAATCCGACTATGTGAAATCAGGGTGCCATCTGCTCCTTTGCCTAAAGCCAACCCTGCCGTCCACATGGGCTAGAGGCTCAGGACTTCTGCTGACACTCTCACCATCATAATGATCTAACAGCCATTTTGCTAGTACGGCAATGAATTATAACAAGATAAGATATCTCAGAGAGATACCAATGGGAAGAGGAACACACACATGGAGTAGGTCGCAGTTTGCCTTGCTGCAGGATGCCGTGGTTCAAATTCTCCATTGATTGCAGCCATTACAGCAGAGCTCAGCATTAGACATCATAGCAGGCATGACAGTTTGATGGATTACACTAATATATCAACCAATGTAGCTTTTCGAAGATGCGCTGCACAAAGCTTTTCTCAAAGTGTCATATCTGTGATGAAGGTGTTTTCATTGTGGCAATGCCCTGCCATTACAGCTACTGTGCTACTCAGTCCTCTGCATTTTAAGTCAAAAGTAAGTTAGATATGCCAGTATTACAGAAAATGAGCAATACCTCCCTGCCCATCAGCATTTGGCTCAATCCGGTTGATCTAAATTGGTGACTCACAGCTGTCCATGGAGGCGCAGGTTAATTCTGTGTCCAGGGCGGCTGTCTACCAGCTCCATCTGGTACACAGGCTGAAGCCCTACCTGCCCGCAGACTGTCTCGCCAGAGAGGTGCATGCTCCAGTTATCTCCTGCTTGGACTACTGCAATGTGCTGTATGTGGGGCTACCTTTGAAGGTGACCCAGAAACTATAACTAATCCAGAATGCGGCAGCCACCAAGACCACATTGACTCCCAGTATGTTTCTGAGCACAATTCAAAGTGTTGGCGCTGAACTTTAAAGCCTCGGCCCAGTATACCTGAAGGAGCGTTTCCATCCCCATCATTCAACCCGGACATTGAGGTCTAGCTCTGAGGGCCTTCTGGTAGTTCCCTCATGGCGAGAAGTGAGGTTACAGGGAACCAAGGCAGAGGGCCTTCTTGGTAGTGGCGCCCGTCCTGTGGAATGCCCTCCCATCAGATGTCAAGGAAATAAACAACTATCTGACTTTTAGAAGACATCTGAAGGCAGCCCTGTTCAGGGAAGCTTTTAAAATTTGATGAATTATTGTATTTTAATAGTTTGCTGGAAGCCGCCCAGAGTGGCTGGTGAAACCCAGCCAGATGAGTGGGGTATAAATAAATTATTATTATTATTATTATTATTATTATTATTATTATTATTATTATTATTCACGTTGAACCACACTCTCACGTTCGTCAACATGCCAAATCTTTATATTCCTTCATTTGTAACATAACAGGGAAAAGGACCTCTTTAATCTTCTACCCTCGGGCAGGAGATATATAAGTATATATAATCAGTAGTCGTACCAACAGGCTGAAAAACAGTTTCTATCCATGGACTGTTAGGCTGTTGAATGGAAAATAATATAGTGCAACTGACTTTCGGGGTTGGTGTGTCGTGCGACAAGCACACAGAGTGCAATGAGATTGAGTGTTTGGGGGGGGAGACTCGGTTAATTTCATTGTCTCCCATGGAAGAAGCCATGCTTATGAAGCCTCCCCCCCCCCTTATCTTTCCTAAAAAGAGAGAAGCAGAGAGAGATGTGTGGAAAGGGAGGGGGGCAACATCTTACTCTTGTTTTCAAATAACCTCTCAAAAAATAATCTTCCTAAACATCAAATTAGCAACCTAATTTGATTTTGCAATTGCTGTTAATATTAGAGCATGCCTTAATTTGCTGTTAAAGATACATACAGAGATTTAGCAGCCTCCCCCCACCCACCCACCCACCCAAGAGTAACAGTTCAATGGTATTTGATAGGGAACTGTATGCTATGAATAATCTTCAGGCTTGATTGCTTGCACTCTGATGAATGACAAACATAATTTTTCCTGGGCTCCTAGAATATATTTAAATGGTTTCATTTTGTATTTCTGAATTGACAATTTGATAGTGTTCAGCGCAGTGTGCTTCAAATGTTACACATTTCATATGTATGCTCGTAGATTATAATCAACCTAGGTTTGTCTGGGCTGCTGGGAATTATTTGTTTTTTGTTTGGTATAATGTAACAGTTTAATGACATTTGTTTCGGCATGCTTCGAATATAAAACAATTAGATGTATACCAACGGTTGAAGGGTTTCGCCTAATTTTTGTAGGGCTGGTGGGATTTATTCTAGTGGAGGGTTTTGCTTTGTTTGCTTGTTTGTTAGCATATAATTATTAAAAGGACTGTTGACACACAGCTACTAAAATAAATAGAGACAGGTGGAATTTGCGTCAGCACCTGAAATTCATAAAGTGCAAAATGTTTGGGAAGAGGATAAACCGACTTTGAATAATGCAGTATATGGATCTTATAGTATCTCTCTGGAAGGCTGACTGTCACCTGCACTGGGCCTCCTATAATGGTGTCTGTGGTTTTGTAAATGTAATGAAATAAAATGAGCATCCTTTAAATTGGTTTATTATGGCTGTCCCCACAAATCTGTGCATGTCTGTGGCATGAGGGTGGAAAGGAGAGCCCAGTTTCTGTCATGCAAACCAGAGCCCGTCGGAATGTTCTGAATGTCACTGTGCATCATGGGAAGTGTAACTCCCATATTCAAATACACCCCCAGGTCCTAAACAAAGTTTAATCCAGAAACATTAAAGAAAGAAAGAAATTCCTCATGAGTATTGTTGAAAAGGCCCGCTTCTGTTTCTGCTTGTATCTTGAATATGGTATGTTGTTGTTGTTCAGTTGTTCAGTCGTGTCCGACTTTTCGTGACCCCATGGACCAGAGCACGCCAGGCACGCCTATCCTCCACTGCGTCCTGCAATTTGGCCAAACTCATGCCAGTCGCTTCGAGAACACTGTCCAACCATCTCATCCTCTGTCGTCCCCTTCTCCTTGTGCCTTCCATCTTTCCCAACATCAGGGACTTTTCCAGGAAGTCTTCTCTTCTCATGAGGTGGCCAAAGTACTGGAGCCTCAACTTCAGGATCTGTCCTTCCAGTGAGCACTCAGGGCTGATTTCTTTAAGGATGGATAAGTTTGATCTTTTTGCAGTTCATGGGACTCTCAAGAGTCTCCTCCAGCACCATAATTCAAAAGCATCAATTCTTCGGCAATCAGTCTTCTTTATGGTCCAGCTCTCACTTCCATACATTACTACTGGGAAAACCATAGCTTTAACTATACAGACCTTTGTCGGCAAGATGATGTCTCTGCTTTTTTAAGATGCTGTCTAAGTTTGTCATTGCTTTCTTCCCAAGAAGCAGGCGTCTTTTAATTTCGTGACTGCTGTCACCAGCTGCAGTGATCATGGAGCCCAAGAAAATGGTATAAACTGTTCCAAATCTTCAGCAGTTTCCCTAGTTGGGTCTTCTCCATGCAGGATAATATGAAAAACCCACTTTTTGTTGTTGTTGTTGTTGTTGTTGTAGTTTTGTGGTTTTTGTTTGTTTGTTTTTGTTCTTAGCCTATAGCAAGACCTGTAGAAGGAATCTTCTGTGGCTTGGGTTACAATGCCCCTGTCTGCTTGAAGGAGTAATTACAGCTCATTAAAACAAAAACAAAAAACATTCCACCCCAGTCCTGGTTCTTGGAACCACTGAGGAATGATAAAGAACAGTTTTAAGCAGGCTTAGTGCAGTAGCCATGACCATAGAATTGTAGAGTTGGAAGGGACCCCGAGGGCAATGCAGAAATCTAGTACAACCCCCCTACAAAGCAGGAATAAACAATATTTTAAAAACTTGGTAGAGGTGCCCCTGGAGTTTTTCTGGAATGTTATTCTTCAAATTCTGTATAGCTTTGCCTAAAGGACTGCCTATTTCCATGTGAACCTTCCGAGACCCTGAGATCATCTTCTGAGGCCCTCCTTCATTTGCCCCCTCCTCGAGAGATCCGGAGGGTGGCAACACAAGAACAGGGCCTTCTCTGCAGTGGCTCCCCATCTGTGGAATGCTCTCCCCAGAGAAGTTCCCTTGGTGCCTTCATTAGGCTCCGGGCAAAAAATGTTCCTTTTTAACCAAGACTTTGGTTGACCTAATCGACATCCTATACCCTTTTAAAATGCGGCTCTTTTGTGTGTGTGTGTTATTGTATTATTGTTTTCATTTTGATTTTATATATTGTGATCTTTTCTGTGAACCGCCCTGAGACCTCCGGGTATAGGGCGGTACATTAAATAAATAAACAAACAAATAAACAAACAAAGTAATGGCAGGGACAGTTAATATGGTATCATCTAGATATTGTGAACTACATTTCCCATGATATCTGGTCATTGGCCCTCCTGGCTGGGGCTGAAGGAATTTGTAGTCAAAAACATCTCAAGGGCCCCATGTTTGCTCCCCTGCTGTATGTAATACACATCTATGAATAGGGAAATTCTATTATACAGTAGAATGCCCCGTTTTCTGAGTACCTGTCATTTACCCATTTAAAATATTGTGAATGCTGTTGTTACACATTCTTCATTTCCGACTGGTGAGATTTGGTCTCCCTTGAATGAGAGAACACTGGATACGCCTGGAGTCTGAAATATATGCTTGTGTTACTTATTTGTAGCAGAGAATAAGAAGAGGAAACAGACACTGCTGCGGCAGAGAGGTGATCGCTCAAAGTGCAGCCTGAGCTGACCCACAAAATTACATGTTCAGTAAGGTTGTGATTAGGCCCTATGATCCAGATTTTATTTGTATTTGTGCATTTTTTAAAAAAAATTCTGAGTCACTCTGTGCTCACTCTTCGATCTGTCTTTCGGGGTCTGAGCTGCTTTGTGTAAAATGAAGTTATGTGTTTCCCATTCACTATAGCGGAGAATATAAACACGGCACTCTCTCTCTCTCTCAAGTGGTACCTCGGGTTACAAACACCTCGGGTTACAAATGCTTCGGGTTACAGACTCCGCTAACCTGGAAGTAGTACTTCGGGTTAAGAACTTTGTCTCAGGATGAGAACAGAAAATATGCGGCGGTGGTGCGGTGGCAGCAGCAGGCCCCATTAGCTAAAGTGGTACCTCAGGTTAAGAACGGTTTCAGGTTAAGAATGGACCTCCGGAACGAATTTAAATTCATAACCAGAGGTACCACTGTGTATATATATATTCGCCCTTTGGCTGAAGTGAATTAAATTAACAGGCAAAGGAACTCCTCTGCAGTGGATTAAGTTTGACACATTGGAGACAAATAGGTCCAGAGGTTTTTGTGTCTTTGTGTGCATGGAGGGGATTGACTTTCCTTCATAAACTCTTACGCAGGGGCTCTTTAATAATAATAATAATAATAATAATAATAATAATAATAATAATAATAATAATAAGGCTAAGTAGTGTCCATTCTTGCTTGAACATTATTTAAAACTTTGCAGCTTGACCCTGACATTTTCTCTGTTTGTTTGTGTCCTGCAACAGGCCCTACAGGCCCCAGTATCCTTAAAATGTGTGAAAGCCCCAGGAGTTGTCTGAAGAAATCGTTCTTGTTAAAGCAGAGCAATGTAGGATTTAAAATAAACCATAAATGAAGCTTTTAACTTTTTTATTATTAAAAAAAATCTCTCCAGTACTGTACCTCAACAACAACAATCCAGAGCTCTTCAGTGCTTCACAGGCAACCTTTTGGAAAGTCTCATTTTTTTGCAAATTCCATGGATATAGAGAAACAGTGACATATAGGAAACAAAGAGCTTTAAGGTACAGACAATTACAGAAGCAAAAGACCAACACACAGGTTTGTGGAGTCCTTGACCCAACTCTGGGTTACTGATACAGTCATACCTTGGAAGTCGAACAGAAGTCCGTTCGACTTCCAAAATGTTCAGAAACCAAAGCTCGGCTTCTGTTTGGCTTCAGGAAGCCGGAGCCAGAATGCTGTTCACAAACCAGAACAGTCATTTCTGGGGTTGCGACTTTCAGGAGTCAAAACGTTCGACTTGCAGGCCGTTTGGGATCCAAGGCACGACTGTATTGTGTTTTGACTCAGAGGGAGAAAACCCATGATTCGCTTTGATTTGCTTCATTATACACAGTGCTTTTTTCTGGGGGGGTACACAGGGGTACGCATATCCCTAAACATTTTGTGAATCTAAGTTTGGCCTCATTGAGGGGCAGTATTTCAATATGAGTAGGAAAATGAGATTTTTTTTTTAGAAAAATGCACTGATTTTACGGCCTCAGTAGAGAGTTAATATTCACCTCTCATATTCTGCGTCACATAACTCTAGCCACACAAACTCCGCTGGTTCCAGTCCCTGCCCCCCCCCCCCAATTCACAGACCACTTGTTTCATATGCCACTCCTGAAGGTGAATTATCTACTCAGAAAGAAATATCAGCCATCACTTAAGACAAAAACCTTAGTGATAGACTCATCCAGAGTAATCAAGATCGGGCAAATTCATATCACCATGACAATGCATTGTTCACCCCCCCCCCCCACCTCAAGTGAAATATCTTAATAAGCAACTTCAACAGCCATAGGTGGACATATCCACTGATACCCGTCTGTTTCATTAGTGCCCTGTCCTGCTTATATAAATGACTCACAGCGGAAAGTGGGGAAATAAATAAATAAAGGGCATTAATCAAAGACTCCATTACATTCAAATGTATGCTACCACAGTGTGCTGCAATTTCTTATTTGTGGAAAATCAATCCCGCCCGCCCCCCTTTTTTTTGCTAAAAAGCATCCACTAAACGGCATTATGGTTCAGCAACCACCACCTTCATTAATTTTGGCTTGATATTAGAAGCAAACAAACTGGCAAAGGTTCGATTCACTTCAAAGGTTTGGTTAAAAAAATCTCTGCCTTTGCCATCTAGCCATTCCGTTCGTGTATATAAGGCTTTTTCCTCAGTCTATTAAAGATCTAATCACAGAAGTCCCCACAAAAGAGAACTCTCATATTAATGTACAGCTGTGCTGCTGCTACACTAACTTACCCTGCTTGCTTTAAAAAGGAAAAAGTAGATTGGCCCTATGGGACTACACAACCATATGGTGCATGAGGAAATTGCTCTATGAGTTTGTACTTGATATACTTCAGTGCCAAATGAAAGGAATGGCAAGCCATTCACACAATCCATCTCACTTATTCAGTCCCATATGCATATTTCAAATGATCAGGATGGGAAGGGACCAATGACTCGCTCATAATGGCTCACAAGTATATGCACCCAAAGGTGAGCAAGCTTTAGGTGATTCTGAATGAGTGATGCATCCTGCTGTAGATTTACTTTCTCATAAGGCTGTCCGTGTCTTCATTTGTGGAGGAATGGGCAGCAGCAGCAAGATCTAGAATCCCATAACAGGTTCACTTCAGTAATATTTCATAATATGGCACAATAATATTTTGTAATGTGGTGTAATGTGGACAAAATTGCCAACCACAAATGGATCTTCTCAGTTATGGATCTTCTCAACTTTGCGCCCCCTCGGATCAGTGCCCTGTGTGGGGGAACTGCCCGTACCACCCTAAAACCGGTGCTGCTTATTATGAGTTGACAACTAAGTAGGGGTAAAATGACTTAGCTGATACACACGCAGGCAGACCTTTGGACCAGTTTCCAAAAAGCAGGGGGGCAAGGTAACTGTTTTCTTCATTTTTTTTTTTTATAAAAAAAACACAAAACAAAACCAATATGTCATAGACAGCTTTAGCAGTGGGTGTTACACCCAGAATTCCAAAATCTATTAGGGTCTCTCACAGCCCTGGCAACAACTCCTGGGATCGACCCCAACCCAGCCAAAATGCTGGACTTTTAACCCACTGATTTCATTTGGGCATACTTGAAGCTTCATCCAAGCTATGCTGATTTTACTTCATACTCTAGCCAGACAGCAGGTTTTCTGAGATCCAAACGGCCAACATATATGTTGAAGCAAACTATCTCTAGAACTCCTCCACAAGGGAAACCTGCTCAACCGTTTCTCTCACATGCTACAGAATACTTACTTATAAAAGCCTTATAGAAAGGGTGTCAATTTTTTATTCACTTTGCTGGTGCTTCATTGTGATTAGCAGTTTTAATACGTTAATGTTTTTTTTTGGGGGGGGGGTTGTATTGTGGTTCATGATTTGCAAGTCATTTTCATGTGGTATAGATGCTTCAAAATGTTTGCATGCATGTACACATAAAACCCTAGTCATGCTTACTTGGAAAGGTTTTCCAAAGATTTCAATAGAATTTTCAGGACAATAATCTTGACAGTAGCAATGCACATCGGGTTCCCTGATGCCGAGTGTCACTGATGAGGGAGATGGGCAAGGCAGCGTTCAACACACTGCAGAGCCAATCCAACACTCCATGACAGATTGTCTATCTTTTAAAAATATCTAAGTCAGCAGACCTCAATAAATGCATTTGATAGGTTATTCCATTGCAGCTCTGCTGTTCTTTCTATTTACATTCCTGAGCAAGCAGATCTCAAAAACTTCACTTGATAGATAATGCCATTGCTATACTAGTTTTCTTTCTAATTATGAATCTGCATTGTGTCCTAGTCCCAATGTCTAGGGTAAACATTCCCAGAAGCTTCTGTATCTTCTCCTCTCCCCATGGCGAGTGGTGATCTAGATTTACCTTAGGGGTGGGAGAATGAGGTTACTTGTTCCAGGTTTTACACACGGAGAGGACCACATCCATTGACAAGCTGTAAATGTCAACTGAGAAATGAAAAATGGCATTGTCACAAGGTGCAGTGAAAATAAAGAGTATGTGTGGCTCAAGTGAATATTCAGCCCTTGGGTCTCCCAGAGTCTTAAAATAGGACTGGTGAACAGTTTCCTAAAATATAGAAAATTCAGAATAGGAAAACAATAGGAAATTGGAAGGCTTCTTCTCTAACAGCATAATTGTCTCAGCGATTGTGCTCAGTAGAGATTATTCTCTAGAAGGGATAGAGGACAAATTGAAGTCAGTTCAGATTTAAAGCTGAATCTATCATTTTCACACTTTCCAAAACAATATACGAACTGAAACACATCTTCCAAATTTTGTGATGCGGTTCTGCAACCAGTATTAAGAAAAAAAGCCTATGTATTAGGGGAAGTGATGCATTAAAATGAATATTTTATTGGTAATAACATAAAAAATTATATATTGAGGCAATTGCTTGCAAAATATGCACATTATAAAATGTGTTTATGGAAAGAAATTTGCACTAAAATGCTGGTGAATTTCCATGATGGTTTTTTTTTATCGTAAATTTCAACAAAATGTGGAGAACTCAATTTAAGAATGGAAAACAAAAAATACAAGAGAAGCAAAAACAACAAATCTCTCCATCCCTACTTCCTAGTAAGTGTGTTTCAGATGGTCATCTAAAAGTTAGTTCACAACACTTGATTTGTCTAGGTTTTGTTGTGGTTTTTTTTAACTCTACTGCACTTGCTCACTCTATACATGAACTGATCCATGGCAGAGATAAATGTGATAACAGCACTGTTACAAAAATTCTGTCTAGGGTTTTAGATCTGTGATAGACCACTTATGTGTACCAGTCATCTGAGGATGTTGCAATACGCAAACCATAAGCATGCCTGTGTAAATGAGACACAAAACCAATTTTCAAGCTGAAGTTTTGTATTCTCAATTAAACAGCCAGGACTTTGTGCTACGTAGTAATTTCATTTTTAAAATAAAATAGCTGAATAATAGAAATTATACCAGATGCAGACCTACTTTTAGCTTGCTCTTGTCAGAATTCAAGGTCATAAGACTTTCTCAAATGTAAGGAAAGCTTACTTTGTCTTGGACAGACTGTGATGTATGTTTGGTTTGTATGTCATCTATAATTTTTGCTGGGAAAAAATGCAGAAAATGTTATTCCTTTTCAGAGGAATGAGATTACCACATCCTAATGTTATCATGAGTGTCAGAATATCTCCCTTTTTCTGTTTTTTATAAGCTTCATTGTCGGAAACTGTATGGATCTAAGCTATCATTTTTTCTTCCATGATGGAGAGAGAGAAAAATATTGTTGGACGCCCAGTCTTATAATGTGAATAATAAAATGAAACCAATGAAGGGGAATGTGGAAATGACCCCCCTTCATTCACCATAAATCCATTTGTTTTTATTATTAATTTTCAAATTGATGTGGGACTCTAATGGCTATTTTAAATATTTTTTTAGCGGCAGTGAGGAAAAAGCTCAATATATTTTCTGAACCACTGAAAAGCAAACTGGAATGAACACACACATATTTGTGGAGTATGTATAAGATTTAGATAGCAAGATATTTCCAGAGCCTGTAAATAAATGAGCACACAGTTTAGTTAGTTGGCTGGCTGGGGAGCACAAAACAAAGAGTTTAAGCAAGACTTACCAATTTTTAGTGTGGGTGGGAAAGTAGTCCAGCATCCCTAACCTTTAAGTGATGAATCTGAGTAATCTTGCTGATAAAATTCAACCAGCATGTTTTTAAAACCACACTTCTTTTCTGAATTGCAAGGGTGCAGATTCCTCTACACCTTATCAGTGCCTGTCTTTTCAATAATTTATAAAATGACCTTTAAATAAAACAATTTAATGAGACCAAACTGTGATTAATGCTTCTTTAATTCCAGACCAAATTCATATTTAGTTCTTTGAGTAAGCCATTATATGTTTTCTGTGATCAAAATGATGAGTTTTAATCTTAAATTCCTTATTTTCTTCTCATACAAAATTGGCTTTTAAAAAAAATCCCAGTGGGGTGTTTTATCTCTGGCTTGCATAAATATTGCAAATGAGATACCAGAAGCTTCCAGTTCTATCATTTACTTTATTAAATATACTTTGGAAACGGTCTACAACTGAAGACCCTACTGTGTGAAATCTGAAACAGAATAAAAACTTCCCAAAAATCTGTGAGGAGTGTTGAATACTCACTTCAACTCCTAAGTAGTATCTTGAACCCCTTCTTAGAAAAGCAAGAAATATAGTAATATCACTTGTGAATTTTATTTTATTTTTAAAAATATAAATGATACTATATGACTTAGGAGTTCAAATTAAGTTCTTGAGTATAATTGGCAGCTATTATTCATAAGGAATACTACTAGGGCTGGCCCACCCATGAGGCAAGGTGAGGCAACCACGTCAGGTGGCCCGATCCTCAGGGGTGGCGTATCTGGATTCCAAGGAATGCAATGCTGCTGGTGTGCTCCTTGGATCTGCTGTCTCCTTGGCAACTCATGCTGCCTCCACAATGACCCCTCAGCAAATAGTAGGCACTTCTGGTCTTCCCTACCCCTAGGGAGAAAATGGCAGGGGCTAGCCTCTGGGGTCACATGGACTCTGCACCCACCAGCTGTGATTCAAACCACTGCCTGCCACGACTGCCTTTGATTCCCACTTCAATCATCAGGTATGGTTGATTTGGTTCCTTCCTTGTACCCAATGTATATCTACACTCACCCCATCTTCCCATTTTGCCTTAGGTGCCATAATGTATTGGGTTGGCCCTGGATACTACCACAGCCCCATTGTCCAACCACATATCTTTTAGGGAAATCCACAATGTCCTACAGTGGAGGTCCACATTGGAAGCATGTATCCCATGAACTGGTTGTGAAACAGCTTGTTCTCTATCTTCCTGCCAGGCAAGCATGATCAAAGTTCAAGTAAACAGTCCAACCAGGGAAAAACACTCAAGTAAGACTCATGGGGAGGGTGTGTGGCCTGGGGAGAGTCCTGAGGGCCAGCTAGAGAGACCTAGAGCAAGCCATTTCACAACCAGTTCATAGGACACCTGCTTCCAATATGAACCTTCACTTTAGGAATTAAGACTTTATACTTCTGATGAAGTATGCTCTGGAATGCAAACTCCCTTCCCCCCAAATATCCAAAATCTTATGCCATAAGAAACCTGTGATCTAATGGATGCTGGGAAAGGATCCCAGAAGCGGTAGAATAATTCTGATAATGCACCGCTTCACGAAAGTGAAATAACTTCCACTTCACTAGTAGGTTATTTGATCTCATGAAGCTCCTCCCTGGTTTGGAAACCTCCCTGGTGCTTGCCTTATGGATGTTGAGCTACAGAGTTGGTATGTGCAATTTGGGGGCATGCTATTTGAGGCATGCAATTTGAGACATGCTTGGGTAATAAGGGGGAAGCATCAGCCCAAAGTATCATCAACTTCCTATTCCTGTGTTATGCCCTTGAAATGGGGAGCACATATGTCAGCATTGGAGCTATATATGTATTAATGGGATATATTTTTCTTTGTTTTTCTTTTTAATCAATTCCTCATAAATAAAGAAACAAGAAGCCAAAACACCACTCTGTCAGCCTTTGCTTCTTCCTCTTGCCCCCTCGCCATCTTTTTAGATAGCTCTGCAAATATGCTAGTCTTTAAGAAAATGTAATTAAGCGTGGCAATCTTGAGCTCTGCAATGAAGAGGTGATAATTCTGGGTTGCTGAGTTCACATTATTCACACTACTTTTGCATCGTGCCCACACTGGATTATACATATGTGAAATCCAGATTCTCTCTCCCCCCCCCCCTCTGCCTCTGTCTCTCATGAAAGGAAACACACATTTGGCTAGGCTGACAGTATGCTAGAGGTCTTAGCATTTTTCTTTCAACCCAACACAATCCTGCCCTAGTTTCCATTGCACCTGGAGTGGATTAGTTTTGCATATTAGGATGCTCCAGTCCCTTCATTGTGCCAATTAAGTTTTTGCGCATAGCCAGAGCCTGGGCTTCAGTGCTGATGGATAGCATCTTTGTCTGAAATTTGCAGAAGTGAGCAAAATAGAAAGGGGAAAGGAAGAAAGGGTGATTGTACAGTGCAGAGCAATGGTGGGGAGAGCAACAGATGTACATTTTACCTTTGCACACTGGGCTTGTTTCTCTGCAAGCTCACCCATTCCTTCAGCCAGGCAAGTATCATCAGAGTTCAGGGATACAGTCCAGCAAGCCAAAAACGCTCAAGTAAGACTCAAGAAGAATGTGGCTGAGGAGGGTGTGTGGCCTGGGGAGAATCCCGAGGATCAGCTAGAAAGGCCTAGAAAGTGACATTATCTCTCCAATGGAGTTCTCTCACCAATGAGTACTTGATCCAAAGGTAGATTTTGGCATCCAGGGAATTAAAATTTCTTTACCTATTCCCCCCCCCCTTTGTCCATCAACATGGGCTTGGGGCCCAGGAAGGAATAATTTCATTGAGATTTCAGCAGGGGATATTTTTGTACAGAGCTTTTGAAATGAACTTTTAAAGCCTGGTTTTAAACGCAGAGAAATGTTTTTCTTCTCTCTCCCAAGTCATGAAGTTTTAACCAAAGCCTTTCTGTTCTGTTGTTCTTTCATTCTTCTGAGTTATCCCACCTCCTTTCCCCGCCCCTTCCCATACATCAAAGCCAAAGTGGGTCTCCCCACCCCCCGATGGAGATTTTTGAGGACAATCTTTTATTTTTTTGGCAATTTTACTGCCACAATTTAAATTCTTTTTTGTTCCCGCCCCCTTTCTTTTAACGATGGATCTCCAAAATCCCATTGCTGCTTATAGCCCCCGAATGTTTAAACTTACAGAGAATAACTTTACCCAATGGAAGAAAAGATTGGAAGTGACTCTGGGAATGAAAAGGGTTGTCTCTTCCATTTTACAATAAAAACCTACAGATGATGCAGCATTATTAAGCAGATGGTAACATAAGGATGATGTAACAGTCCATGTTATTATGGATAGTCTTTCAGACTCCCATCTACTTCACAGAAACCATTGTGACACATCTGTTCAGGTGATTGACAGTTTACAGAAAGCCTTTGGCTTTACAAGTAAGCGTTCTCATTAAGCTTGGATGAAGGAATTATTTGAATTAAAGCTTGAGTCCAAGAAAGAGTGTAACAGTCATCTGACACAGTTCCTTGCTATTACTGAGAAAGTTTTCTACTTTTGGGAGTCACTTGAACCAAAGTTTGAGACATTTGCCACTCATGGATGACAAGCCAAAGTCAACTCTACCTGATGTAACTGGTCATTGTGTTGAAAGGAAAGCAGTCTCTCCAACCAGGACTGATGAGCTCAAAGCTTCAAACTATATGTTCTACCCTAAGAGCAAAGCCAAAACACTATTCAAAATAGTTACTTGTTTCAGATGTAACAAAGAGGGACATATATCCACATTTTGTGAATCCTCTAAACCAGCAAAGTTTCCTTCATCTAAACAACCACATCCCAGGGGACAATGGAATCTATATAAGGGGGAATGGGACAAAGAAAGCAATTTTATTTTGCAATAGAAGAGTGTAGGTGTAAACAGCTGTGAAACAAAATCAAGCAAATTGTTAATAAACTTGGGGTGTACATAACATATGAGTTATGATAAAGGTTTCTTTGGAAGTATTGCAAATATGAAGCAATCAGTGGGTGGCAGTATTCAAATTCAAATGGTGATACCATTTGTGGTACAGACTCGGCAACATTAACATGCAAACTAAGCAATCAGTTGAAGGAAAATCATGTGGAAAGGGTCCTATATGTCCCATGATTAAATTGCAAGGTGATCATCATGTCTACTTTGGGCAGAAAAGATTTCTTTGTACAATTTGGAAATGGTAAATGCAAAGTAACCAAAGAGGACAAAATGTATGCTAAAGCATGTTGGATTAATAGTGTCTATGAGGCTCATATTTCAGCAGAGAATGCAAATGTGGCACAGATACACCTAAAGACTGAAGCAGACTCAGAACTCTGGTGCAGAAGATTTGGTCACAGAGACACCAGAACCATTATGGAGCTGAAATGCAAGGAGCTTGCAACAAGGATAAATATAAACCAAAGTGCACAGAAAAAAATCAAGTATGTAAGTTGCATTACTGAGAAAAGTAAAAAGCCTTATGCATTGAAAAGAGGAGCACAAGGTGTTAGATCTAATCTACAGTGATGTAGATTATATTTCTTCCATATTTTTTCTTGTCACTGACAAAAGGTTGGGACAAAAATGAAAGAATAAATAGTGACAATTCTTCATTATAATCTTAAGGTCCAGACAACAGTTTCCTACAAATCCCTCTTGCTATACAGATGGAGCTTTAAAAAAAGTTTGGTATATTAGCTCTTTTTCAGACATCTCACAGCAGTGGACCTGTTTTACCTCGCAAAGAACTACAGACAATCTTGACTCTCTGCACGTCTACAATATATTCTATCAAAAATATGCTTTTCAGATTGGCAGTAGACCTTTAGGTGTGCACCTGAAAAAGTGCAATGTGTGAAGAAGCTCATGGAGAGAGTTTTTGCTTGTGTCATCTTTTTTTAATGAGACCAAAAATATCTTGAGGACTATGAAGGAGAATGAAGGCAGAAGTATCTGGAATTCTATAACTTGCTTTTAGTTCCCCCAATGAAAGCTTCTCTCTATAGTGTACAAAATTAGGTATTAGTGTATACTGAAACAGAAATATTTCAGACTGTATCACATCAGACTGTGGTGTAGGGATGTCATATTTTAATGTTCCCCTACAAACAAGAAGGAATATAAGCAGATATCATTTTCTATTCTGTTCCATATCCGTCACATGCAGCTGTTTCCATTCCCCTGCAGTTCAGCTTCTGACAAAAAAAACAACTATTCTATTCAGATTGCTGTCATCTGTGGTGAAATTTTATGCAATTAATTATGAAGTCCACACCATTCATTTCAATGCAAAGGAAACACAATGAAAACTGGAGGGGGGGGGCATAATAATTACACATCCTTTGATGACAGAAAACAAGAACAGTGAATATCAATTGCATTCTGTGGGTTGATTTCCATTCCAGACATTAGATGAAAAGGTGAACACTGGCAATCTCTGCCCCATTTCTATTTCCCCCAGAATTCTCTGACATCCCTACATACATGTTTCCTGCATATGGTAAGTGAGCACATTGGAGAAAGAGCTATCCTAAATTGACCAGCAACCTAAGGATATGCCAAGAGCAATGAAGATCAGGCCCCTGCCCTGTTCTACTGCAAAACTGAAATCCACACAGATATGTGGGTTTTAGATGCAGGTTTATTAAAAACAAGTTACCTCTCTTGTGTCTCTCTCCATCTTCCCTCACCCATCAGAACACAGTAGAATATTTTTTAAGGCATTTAAATGACAACACAGGAAGGAGGAAAGGTTAAGTCATCAAATGTACACGCCGAAGAAAAAAGTGCTGAGGACGAGATCCAAAAGAAGTTTCTGCTCCTCTCAGAGGGTCTTAGTGACAATATAATAATAAGCTCCATGGCAACCAATTGTGCTATCACAGAAAGAGGATTAGGAGGACTTCAAGTAGGGGGAATAAGCAGCAGGAGAAATCCTGCTCACAGCAAGCAATGCTCTTGCATTCATGCAAATGTGCTAGCTCCTGTAATAAAATTAGGGGAAGGGTGATGTCAAATTATGTGAAAGGAGTTTTTGCCTTTTTCTGCTTCCTGTATCATTAATCGGAGCTCTGTGTTTCAGCCATTTCTACATCAGCCTTTCCAAAACTGCAAAATTTCGCAGTCACAAATACCCCCTTTCTTGGGGAAGGTGTTGGAGAGAGTTCTTGGGTGAAATGGGTTATTTAGATACATTCCAATCTGGATTCAGGAGTGGCCACAGGACTGTGTTGCCCTTGGTCATCGTGTTGTATGCAGTGGCATAGCGTGGGTTGTCAATGCCCGGGGCTGTGTGGAGGGGGTGTGTAGGAGACGGAAATGGACGGAGTACACATGCACATTCAACTGCCTAATGGCATCTGCATCAAACAGGAGATCGCAGCTGCAGAGATTTAAAAAGAGAGAGTCATTCTGTTGTCTACAGAAGTCATTTCCTGGTTCACATGGAAAAGCCATTATCAACTGAGCCCAGCAACACAAGAATGCAGCTGTATTGAGGCAGCATTGAGTGTTGAAATTTTGTGCCCCAAACAATTTTGCACCCAGGGCAACTGCCCCTTTGCCTCCCCATGCTATACAACTTGTTGTATGACCTTTACAGAGAGTGGGACATGTGTAATGTGATCCTGGCCCTGATTCACAATCTCTCTGTGGCTTTCAGTACCATTCATCATGGTATTTTTCCTGGGATATCCCTGTGGACTGGAAACTGAAGATATGGTGCTACAGTGGTTCTGGTCTTCCCTATGGGACCAAATAAAAAGTGTAGAACTGGGAGAGTGCTTTTCAGTCACTTGGCATGCTGGTATTTCATCCCCAAAGTTATTTGATATCTACATGAAGCCACTAGGAGCACTTATTAGAAGTTATTAGAAGATGCCATCAATACATTGATGACACTTGGCTCTGATTCTTCGTAACATCTGAACATCAGCAGAGGACATGCAGGCCTTGGATCAATGCCTGCACACAGTGGTAGGAGGAACGAGAGAAAATAAGATGAGCTGGCAAGATGGAGGCACTGTGGGTACATTGGCCAGCTGCCTTCCATGGACAGGGTTGCACTCACCGTGAAGGTACAGTTTGAGGGTGCTTCTGGATCCAGCTGTGTCCCTGGAGGGCGAGGTAAACTCTGTGGCTAGAAGTGCCAACTGCAACTGGCACAAGAGCTATAGCTGTTCGTAGATTGGCAGAACTTGACCACAATAGTTGAGGCACTGAATACCCTCCAAGTATCCCTATTTTCCAGAGACAGTCGCAGATTTACAGAAGCTGTCTTGGTTTCAGATCTGATCCCAGAATGTCCCATTTTTCCTTATTATATTCCTATTTTCATCGGAGAAACATTGGAGGGTATGGCAGGGTGTCCCTATTTTCATTGGAGGAATGCTGGAGGATATGAAATAGGATATCCCCAGGGCTTTTTTCAGCTGGAACATGCCGGAACTCAACTCTCAGGTGGGCGCCATTGCCATTATAAGAGAACAAGGGAGGTGTTCATGGTGAATTCCAGCACCTCTTTTTCTAGAAAAATAACATTGGATGTCCCTATTTTCATCTTAGAAATGTTGGACGGGATGAAATAGGATGTCACTATTTTCATCCTAGAAATGTTGGAGGGGATGGCATTAATGACTTCAAGATTAGATCACAACAATGCACTCTTGTTGGGGCTTCCCCTGTGCTTGAGTTTCATTGAGTACTGCACTGGTTGCCAATTTGCTAATGGGCCAAGTCTGTGAAGTTACTATGAAGCGCTTAAGAGCTTAAGGTCATGCAGGGTCTCCTCACCCTATATATACCCACTAAACTGCTCCAATCTGCAGAACTGGCACTGTTTGAGGTGCCACATAATAGTCGTTACACACTAGTAAGAAATCAAACTTTTAGTGTACTCCTTGGAAAGCCCTGCTTAATTTGTTTATTTATTGCATTCCTGTCCCTACCCCCCCCAGGAGCTCAAGGTGGCATACATGTTTCTCTCCATCTTCATTTAATCCACACAACAACCCCGTGAGGTACGTTAGGAGGAGAGACAGTAACTTTCCCAAGGTCACCCAGTGAACTTCATGGTTGAGGAGCGATTTGAACCTTGGTATTCCAGATCCTAGTCCATCACTTTAACCACTACACCACACTGAGTAGATTGAGAGGGAGGTATCCAGCTTACATCTCTCCATCCAGTCACCTTGCCGTTCAGGTCCTTAATGCTCACCCTCATATTGAAGGCAATTACAAGTGCAATTTGAAGCTATTGCTGCTTAATGCATTCATTTGTGAAGAAGATTAATAACCATTTTCCTCCCTCAACAAATAACAAAGGTTAAACATCTAGCTACTGTGGGGAGGGGGGGGAAGTAAAAATGCTTAGGGGAGATACAAAGTGGATGTGTGTGATTGCGTTGCATGCAATAATTTTGTCAGTGGCCTTTGGCAAGAGGAAACACTACACAATAGCTGGAATGATTTTCAGAAAATAGTTAGCAATACAATTCATTCTGATTCCTAGGATGTCCTTTTTCAACTAAGATTCCTTTAGTTCCTCTACAGCCCAAATACTTAGAATTAGAAGATACATCTTGGAGCAAGGATTAGAAAATTGAATTATTATTATTATTATTATTATTATTATTATTATTATTATTATTATTACCACCCTGAGACGACAACAACAACAAAATTTATATATTGCCCTATACCTGCAGGTCTCAAAGCAGTTCACGAGATAAAATCACAAAATCACAAAATAATAATATTTATATTATTATAGTATTATTATATTATAATATTTAATAGAAATAAAAACAAGAACAACCCTACACCAACACATTTTAAAAGGCAATTCATTGGATATCAATCAGCACAAAACCCAGTGTGGAATTATAGGCAAAAGAGGCAAGAATTAATGCATGGCAAAGAATACAAGTTCAACAATGGATTTTATCAAATTATAAGATCCAACAGAGGTATTGCATATGTTGGTTAAAAAGGAGCCCTTATCAGGTGTTCTCCCCCAGTGCAAGTATATAAGCTTCTATCCAGTGCAGCAATAATAGTAGCCTCACTGTCATTGTCACCTGAACAATGGCTCGCCCCTCTCCTCACCCCAAATGTGTCACCTAAATCTGTTCTGTGTTCCCCACCAATCCTCCAGAGCAGATTTGGGGAGGGGGAGGAGCAAACATGGGAGAGGAAGAGGAAAGTCCTGTTCCTCAAGTAAAAAAATCCTTGTTCTTGGTCATTCGGTGTTGCATTAGATACAAACCATAATAATCAGTGCTGTTTTTCTAGAAAAAGAGAATCCAGAACTCACCGTGAATGCCTCCCTTGTTTTCTTAGAATGGCAATGGCACACACCTGAGAGAAGAAGAAGAAGAAGAAGAAGAAGAAGAAGAAGAAGAAGAAGAAGAAGAAGAAGAATTTGATACCCCGCTTTATCACTACCTGAAGGAGTCTCAAAGCGGCTAACATTCTCCTTTCCCTTCCTCCCCCACAACAAACACTCTGTGAGGTGCGTGGGGCTGAGAGACTTCAAAGAAGTGTGACTAGCCCAAGGTCAACCAGCAGTTGCATGTGGAGGAGCGGAGACGCGAACTCGGTTCACCAGATTATGAGTCTACCGCTCTTAACCACTACACCACACTGTTGCCAGAGTTCCAGTGAGTTCCATCTTTTAAAAATCCCAGATAATAGTTATCACCAGCATCATCATGTTTTGTTTTGTTTTGTTTTTGGTGACTCACAACAATAAAAAGTAGTACAAGATAGGGGGAGGAACCACATAAACTAGCAGCTCGAGGCCAAGAAGGCTCACAGCGTTGGGCCGCAGTTTAAATTGGCCCCACGGCCATGCCCCCAGTGCTCCCATTGGAGCACCTCCATGGGACGACCGTGGTCCCATACCACAGTGCGGTGCAGAGCAACACTCCGTGCTAAAGAGGGGGTGTCCTGCTCCCAGCACGCAACCTGGCCCCTCAATTAAGAGGATCCAATTTTTCTAGGAGCAGGGATTTATGGATGGGGGGAGAGCTCAATCATGCTTCTACCTGAGGTCTGTAGTGGTACAGCCAGTATTCAGGTTTATTGCTTTAGTGTAAACTGAGCCTAAGTATGCACTTAAGGACTATTTACTTGACTTTCGCGAGGAATTAATGAACGGAGGTGGATTTCTTACCTAATGTTATAAAGAATTTAGCTTCATTTGAGGCATTTAAGTCTTGAAATGTTCCGAACTGTCAGCCCCAATTTTGGTAACTGGTTCAAGAAGGCAACGTAACATGACAGTTAGTGTAACAAGGTGTGACATGTCTTCCCCATAACACATCAAGTTTAATAAAAGAGCTCCTTTTTATCCTAAACCTCCCCAACTTTTTTATTATTATTTCATAAGTTTTCATTCTACTTAATGTATCTATAAGCAATAATAAAGTGTGAGCGTTATACTGCATAATGGCATGCCTCAGGCAAATATCGGAAGCGGAGGACCAAAAATCAAGTAGCTTCAATCCACCGAGCAAAGTGGGCTTCTAATATGCTGTCAGGTCTGGTGTATGCAAATGATTTAACGGTGTGCTTTTTGCATATTTATACCTGAACTATATTTATATACATTTGCAGACCAAGGATGGCCGAAGACATCTGGGTGCCGTTGGAACGGAAAGTCCAAGTGTATAGAATAAGACACAAAGAGCAGGATTCTATCCTGTTTGCCTAGAAGTAAGCCCAACTGTTCCAATGGGGCATATTGCCTGATAAGTGTGCAAGGGATTGCAGCCCAGACAATTCACCATTTGTTGTTGTTTAGTCGTTTAGTCATGTCCGACTCTTCGTGACCCCATGGACTAGAGCATGCCAGGCACTCCTGTCTTCCACTGCCTCCCGCAGTTTGGCCAGACTCATTTTGGCAGCTTCAAGAACACTGTCCAACCATCTCATCCTCTTTCGTCCCATTCTCCTTGTGCCCTCCATCTTTCCCAACATCAGGGTCTTTTCTAGGGAGTCTTCTCTTCTCATGAGGTGGCCAAAGTATTGGAGCCTCAGCTTCAGGATCTGTCCTTCCAGTGAGCACTCAGGGCTGATTTCCTTCAGAATGGATAGGTTTGATCTTTTTCCAGTCCATTGGACTCTCAAGAGTCTCCTCCAGTCCAGTACCATAATTCAAAAGCATAAATTATTCGGTGATCAGCCTTCCTTATGGACCAGTTCTCACTTCCATACATCACTACTGAGAAAACCCATAGCTTTAACTATATGGACCTTTGTTGGCAAGGCGATGTCTAATTCACCATTAAAAAAGGTAAAGGGACCCCTGACCATTAGGTCCAATCGTGTCCGACTCTGGGGTTGCGGCGCTCATCTCGAATTACTGGACGAGGGAGCCGACATACAGCTTCCGGGTCATGTGGCCAGCATGACTAAGCCACTTCTTGCGAAAGAGCAGCACACGGAAACGCCGTTTACCGTCCCACTGGAGCGGTACCTATTTATCTACTTGCACTTTGACGTGCTTTCGAACTGCTAGGTGGGCAGGAGCTGGGACTGAGAAACGGGAGCTCACCCCTTCGCGGGGATTCGAACCGCCGACCTTCTGATCAGCAAGCCCTAGGCTCTGTGGTTTAATAGCGATTGCACCCTTTAATAGCGATTCCAAGTCACCATCTTGCAGCAGGCATTTTGAGAGGGTGAGAGCAACTGCCATTTGTTATCACCTATTTGGGGCAGAATGCAGCAACAGCCACTTACCCTGAGATTGGCATTGGAAAGAAAAATGTAAAAGAAAGTAGGATCTTTCTGTTGGCTCCTGGGGACTGACTGTTTTCTTTTTCTTTTTCTAGCCACCATGGATCTTTTGGCAATTTTAAAATGAATTAAAATAAAATAAATAATCATAAAAATCTATCTCTATCTCAATCAATCTCAATTTCAAACCTTTTATTGGCATATAGAGAAAATTCTGAAAGGTTCGATACAATAAAATCTTCAGCAAAACTTGCATCTAGCAATTAAAACACTGTTGTATAACATTCACGAATCCTCATTGCGTGTTGCGGAAACCTGGCTATTTACCTGGCAGGGTACACATTTTTTAACACTCTTCACCACACGTTGCAAACTATAACTCTTTCCATTGCCATATATACCCTGTTTCTCCTAAAATAAGACATAGCCATAAAATAAGCCATAGCAGGATTTCTATGCATTTGCGAAATATAAGCCATTCCTCAAAAATAAGCCATACCCCGAAAATAAGCCATAGTGACGTGGTACCTCCCATTAAAACAGCCTGGGGAGGCGTGGCTATGCAGCGTACCGATGCGACGCAGTTAAAATAAGACATCCCCTGAAAATAAGCCATACTGTGCTTTGTTGAGCGAAAAAAATATAAGACGGTGTCTTATTTTAGGAGAAACACGGTATATATTCCTTATTCCTATCCATGTGACTTCTCTCCACCACATTACAGCTTACATTTCTCATTTCTTTTTCTATTGTGTTTTGAGTATTCTTTTTATTTTTCCCACATAACCTCTATCCATATTTTAGCTTTACAAAGTTTTAATCAATGCATATCAATGGTTTTGCTTTGAAGCAATGTTTTGACATATATTCTTCCACACATTCCCATTCTTTCCTAAGTTTCTGATTTGATTGGTATCTAATAGCTGCTGTCATTCTAGCCAGTTCTATGAATTCACGTTGCTTGTTTTGCCAATCCGCTTTTGATGGGACTGTGTCCCCTTTCCTGTTTTTAGCTATTAGTATTCTGGCAGCAGCTGTAGCATATAAAAATACATTTTTCTTATCTTTTGTTGTTGTTGTTCAGTCGTGTCCAACTCTTCATGACCCCATGGACCAGAGCATGCAAGGCACGCCTATCTCTCACTGCCTCCCACAGTTTGGCCAAACTCATGTTGGTAGCCCTCAATCATTCCCAACATCAGGGTCTTTTCTAGGGAGTCTTCTCTTCTCAGGAGGTGGCCAAAGTACTGGAGCATCAGCTTCAGGATCTGTCCTTCCAGTGAGCACTCAGGGCTGATTTCTTTAAGAATGGATAGGTTTGATCTTCTTGCAGTCCATGGGACTCTCAAGAGTCTCCTCCATTCTTATCTTTAGGGATATCTATTGCTAAGATACCTAATAGGAACGCCTCTGGTTTTTTTCTCAAATGATGTTTTGAACATCTTTTTCAGTTCTTCATGTAGACTACTCCAGAATTTTTAATTTTTTGCACATCCCCACCGTACATGGTACATTGTTCCTTCTACCATATTGCATCTCCAGCAAGTGCTAGATTTTAATTTATAGATTTTAGCTAGTTTCCAAACCTGACCTCATCTAGGAGCCCCATTCACCTCATTGCAAACTGATATAACTTCTTACACTGTTCTCATGCAACTTGTCATTCTAGGATGGATCTTAGATATTTTTTCCAAGCCTCACCTTGAAGCCCTTCTGTGGCTCAGCTCTGCTTTTTCCATGCATAAACTACTTTTGACAAGAAAGGCAGGTGTTGGGCTAGTAAATCAGGTCCTCCCTCAAAGTGTTGCAGTGAGACCTGGAGACCAATCCCCTGTGTTGTGGGTGGGTAAGATTGGTCAGCCACAACACGTGATTGGTAGGTCCCTCATTGTTGGGTGCAATCTGGCCAATGGGGCGCAGACTAAATGTATCGAGGGACCTATATGCCCATGCACGTGACCCAGAGCTTCCTCTTTGGGCCAGTGCATCGGAACACCCACCCACCTCTCCCTGCTTTTAGGGCCTGTGCGCTTGACCTTGCTATGCCGCCGTGTGTCGTCTGCCGTTGAGACAGGGGCATGGCAGGAATTTTCCCCACTTGGCTGATTGGCTGTTGCCATCTGGGTATCACCTGCCACGTAGCAAATTGTCACAAGTTGTAAGGTTGTGGATAGGCTCTGGTTCAGGTGATAGGGATAGGAGAATGGTCTCGCCATCCCTATGTGAAGGGTATTCTGTTAAAGGAATGTAGGGACTCAAATGGGTTGGTCAACCCCTGAGAGGGGGTTGTGCTCATGCCTGAGTCCAGGAGAGCATCTGGGGAGTGAGCAGATTCTGTTCCCAGGCTTTTCACCTTCCTCAGGTGTTTACCCTTGGCTGACCTATGATAGACCTCTGGGTCAGCGCTACCTGCAAGGGTGCAGGGAGCTAGTCGAACCAGAGTCTATGCAACCACTCACTTTCTGGAATCAATAAAGTTGTGGCCTAAATTCTGCCAAAAACCAAACTAAAATTTGAGTCATATGTGAATTTATTTTGGGGGGGGGAGGTCTCTGGGTCTGAACATGCAAAGAGTGAGTTGCTGAATAACTGAATCTGAAGTATGAAATGGCACAGGAAGTAAATGCTCTGCCCATTGTGCAGCATAGTCAGTGGAACAGTGGCATGCTAAGAGTGCCTGGGTGAATTGAAAAGATAAGGTATACAGTGGTACCTTGGTTCTCAAACTTAATCCATTCTGGAAGTCCGTTCCAAAACCAAAGCGTTCCAAAACCAAGGTGCGCTTTCCCATAGAAAGTAATGGAAAACAGATTAATCCATTCCAGACCTTTAAAAACAACCCCTAAAACAGCAATTTAACATGACTTTTAACTGTCAGGGGTCCTTTACCTTTACCTTTTTTACTATCTAACAAGACCATTGATCCATAAAATGAAAGCAATAATCAGTGTACTATACTATAAAATAAATAAGACAGTATTGTTGATGATAAAAAAATTAAAATTATTATTTTTTTTCTTACCTGCACTGATGATAGTCATTGTTTGGATGTGTGTGTGTGGGGGGGGGGGCTTTCATCCATTTTCGCAGTCACACAATCATTCAATCAGTAGCTGAACTGGGTTCCACACAAAAACAAAACAAAAACAAAAACAAATTACCGAAAAAGCCTCAGAAACAAAAATGCAAAATAAATAGCAAAAACAAAAGTGCCAAACTGAATCCGTTCCGGAAGTCCATTTGACCCTGAATGTTCAAAAACCAAGGCGCAGCTTCTGATTGGTGCAGGCGCCCCGGAAACAATAGCCGACAACCACATCAGACTTTCAGCTTCTGAAAAACATTTGAAAACTGGAACATTTACTTCTGGGGTTTTTTTTTGGAATTTGGGAACCAAGGCGTTTGAGTACCAATGTACCACTGTACTATGTTAGTCTCCGGTGTGCCCATGCAATCCCTTGTTTTCCTTGTGCATGGATATCACAATGGTTTTGCTTTTCAAATGATTGCTGGTTCATCATATTACTGTATATTATATATCAGCATTCATTCAATTAAATAATGAAATCTTTACATTGAAAGTATTTTCAGCCTTATGTACCGATTCAGTGATGGGGGAGGGGGAGTCTCATAACAAGCCCCTTAGAGGTGCTGACCAATTTTCAACCACACATTTCCACTGTGCAGATTTTATTTTACCTCTCTAAATACATTTTGTTTGTTCAAATGTCAGTGTTTAAAGATAAGCCAGGTTTAGATGGTGCTATTAATATGCAACCTTTCCACCAGAAACATTTGATGCATGGCATATGTAGCATCTGGACCTTGGAATTGAATTTTTGAGGTTTGTCACGCTTTTTTGGGATTGCATGTGGATCAGCAACCAGGACTCGGCAACCAAGTTTGTGCTGCACACAAAATTAATAAACATATTAATTATGGAGAAGACACCACAAAAGAAAGGGTCACCAGTTTTTAAACAATTTTCCCCTTGAGTTGTGGAAGTAGAAACACCATTAATAATATCTAGTCTCTGGAATGTTATTTATTTTAACTCTCAAAGGGAAACTGGGCTAAGGAGAGAGAGGCGAGGAAGGAATCAAATATAAAGCAGAAACTGAATTCCACTGGTTTCAATATTAAATGTTCGGGTTCCAATTCAAAACCAAAGGATAGGATAGTTTGATAAGAGAGATTACTTACCATTTAGTGAGATGAGACTTGAAATTGAGGGTGGATGGGTCAAATGGTAATAGTCTTCCTAGAGATTGATAAAGCGTGTTCTCCTTCATGGAGAGCACGTGTTGCGGTGGGGGCTAGCAAGTCACCCCTCTGCTACTGGGCGGGTTTGTATGGATGGCCACTACTGCGATTGGGCTCTGGCTGTCGTTGGGGAGATTTCTATGTTGCAACTTGTTGATGGACAGTCCAGAGCCTATAAATGACCCTGCACTCAGCGTCGGAGCCCTCCTGGCTTCGTGCATCGGATCGCCCGCCCTACCGCCCTGTTATTAGGCCTCTGCATTGACCTTGCTATGCCTGTCATGGGGTCGTCTGCGTTGTAGCAGGGGCCTGGTAGGAATTTTTCCACTTGGCTGATTGGCTGGTGCCATTTGGTTTTCGCCTACTGCGTAGCAATTAGTCACAACTTGTAAGGTTGGCGGTTAGGCATTGGTTATAAATTGGTTTAGGAGGGGCAGAGTTGGCTGTGGTTGCCCCTCCTATGCTGCGAAGGGGCAGGTTGGCTGTGGTTGCCCCTTCAAGGCTGCTGCTGCAAGGGGAATTCCGTTACAGGAATCCAGGGGCTCACCATGCTTGTCCGTTTCCCCCCGGTCGGGGGACAGGGCCCACGCAAGAGCCCCTGGGAGCATTTGGGGAGAACGGGCGCACATTCTCTCCCCAAAGCGTTTTCCCCTATACTGACTCCACACGCGGGTGGATGTCAGTTCTGTCCCCGGAGGGAAAGATAGTCTTAACCAATGCCTAAGCAACCGCAGTCTGGCCAAACTGCGAGAGGCAGTGAAGGATAGGCGTGCCTGGCGTGCTCTGGTCCATGGGGTCACGAAGAGTCGGACACGACTGAACGACTGAACAACAACAAAGCAACCACTCACTTATTTTGTATTCAATAAAGTTGTGGCCAAATTAATGCCAAAAACCTTAAACTTATATATGGTGTGACGTGTGTTTTACTTGAGGGGTGATTGGGGACCTCGACACGCAAGCAGAGAACCATTGAGGAGATTATTATTACTATTACATTCATTCATTCATACATACAGAAAGAAGTCTCAAAGCAGCTTAAAAGTCAATTATGGAAAGATGCAATCATCAGGTGGTACTAACCCAGGGAGATGGTGATGAAATGGTGTGTTTGTGGTGCTACCTGTGTCCTTGGTCTTTAACACGTGATACATCTCCCTCCTTAACTGTATCTATTCTGAACAATTTGCATAATGCCATTCTGACTCCCTTGTTCTTCTAAAGGAGAATGGGGTGGAGTAAAACCATGGGTAGGCAAACTAAGGCCCGGGGCCCGGATCTGGCCCAAACACCTTCTAAATCCAGCCTGTGGACAGTCCGTCAATCAGCGTGTTTTTACATGAGCAGAATGTGTGCTTTTATTTAAAATGCATCTCTGGGTTTTTTCGTGGGGCATAGGAATTCATTCATTATTTTTTTCAAAATATAGTCCGCCCGTCTGCCCCCAAGATCCGAGGGACAGTGGACCAGCTCCCTGCTGAAAAGGTTTGCTGTCCCCTGAGTAAATCAGTCAAATAAATATCAAAACACATTCTTCTAACGCTCATTTCAAAGGTTACATTTGTGCTTCCTTGCATTCAGATCCCTGTCATAGTACGAGTTAAATTTTGAATCTGACAAATCAACTTTACCATAAGATACTCAACTGTTCTGAGGGATGAGTTGCTTAAGTTATCACCAAAGTATTTCCACCTTCCAAAATGAATGTGGCGGTTTCTACTTTAGGAGAACATCCAAGCTATTTCAAGGAAAGCATACGCACACATACACACATACAGAAACAGAAACCCACAAATGACCTGTGATTGGGTTTCTCATTTTTGCAATCTTGTTTCCTCAATGATCTGTGATTTTTTTTTTAAAAAAAAGAAAAATCCTCATGGCAATTGGTTGGACTATTAATGTGAATTTCACCTAATAAACACATGCAGTTTGTATGCAGTTTTGACCAGCGTACACATTTATGCAAGCAATTTCCCTTAATACAATGCATTTTATGTATTATTTTCACTAATATATTCATTTTATGCACACTTTATCCAAATATGTGCACGTTGATTTCAACGTACATGTAAACATGGTTATGCAAACCACCTTGAGGTCACAGGAAATGAATACACACACAGTGAATAAACAAACCCCAATGTGTTCTCCGAGGTTTCCCATAGAAGTTACATTTTACACATTGCATTTTACACAGTTAAGCAATGATCACTTACCTGGGAGTTAACCCTTGTACACAGTGTTTCTCAGGAATTTTAAGAAACCAACAACCACAGTGTTTTGAAATATGCAGTTAAAATCAGTGCCATCGCAAAGGGTCCACCACACCATCTTGATTCAAATGGGGTCCAATTCTATCCAAACAAATATGAAAACCTACTTCTCAATCTCAGGAACCACCATGCAAAATTTGATTTATGATAACATACAGTGCATAGGGAGCAAATGAAACAACTTTTCATAATATTATATATTTTGTTGACTGTAGTGCTGCAATGTTTCCTTTTTTGTTTAATTTACTGCCTCGAGCCTTTTTTGTGGGGTGGTGGTGGTGGAATAGGATAAACATATTTTGAATATGTGCGTGTGTGTAGTTGTGTCTTGTTAGTACTCCTGTCAAAATACGGAGGAAGGTGGGAAGGGAGAGAAAAAAGTCTCACCATTCTTTTCTTTACAGCATGCTTATTTTTCCTTACCACAAAGCTCTTGACGTGAACAAGAGAGATAGAGACAAATAGAACAGAGCTCCCTTTCCTGAGTCAAATGCACAGAGCAGACTGCAAGGCACAAAAATGGCCTTCCCCCTGTAGCTTAACTCAAGGACAGGTATTCATGCACAGCAATATCTTTCATAGCTCAATCTTCTAGGGAACTACCAGAGGCTATGCATTGCCAGAAGGAATCGTGGGAATCCCGAGGAGAGAGAATAAGGCAGGCTTTACTGTTTCAGATGGCAGGTCATAATTTTGAATGCTGTCCTGAATTAAAAACAGAGCAAAAAATATATAAAATGAATACTTTTCTGTAAGCAGAAAAGTAGCTGAGCTGGGAGAGAACTGGACTAGCAGAACCTTTGTCCTTGCTATGATAGTTTTCGTCTCACAAGGAGATTTCTTTCCACCTTTCCCACAGGGGAGCATTCACAAATAATGTAATCCATCTGACGTCTGAAACGCTATAGCCATCTCTGCCATCATCTTCCACTGATTTTCCTGGCTGCATAGACCAGGACCTCGGGTTTTGTTTTTGAAACAACCTTTAAAACAGTGTTCAAAAATGTGAAATAGTTTTTCATATGCAACTCCCTCTGCCCCCATGTATTGGAATGTTCCACCTTCTGACTTGGTAGCAAGAGAAATTACAATTTGAATATATTTTAACAATTCATACATTCCGCATGTACTGATAGCTCTTTTATCCTAACCTTGTTATTTTTTCCCCCCCTTCCCTTGTAGTGTGCCTTCCAGTAACTGGTGGGAATTATCTTTCTCTTTCTCCGCCTTTATCTAATTTAGATTCCACACACACACACACACACACACACACACACACAGTAATTCTGAGAGGGAAAGGATTTCAAAACACACTGCCAGGAGACTGAGGTGAATCATACACTTGAAGGACTAAATTAAGCACTAGTACGACTCAAGTAATTTCACATACTTAATCCAGAGTTCTCTGTGGTCCTAAGGAACTCGGGGAAAGAAAGAGACATACTTGGATATGTCTCTGTACCACTTCATTTTGTAGGGTTTCTAACTATTAACCAACTATTTACCACATTAAGTGGGGTAAAATGAATATGGGCTTTGTTGTGAATCAGCATAGTCACAGGTATCTGGTAAGATTATTTAATTTCCATCAAATATAGAGGCCCAAGGTGGGGAAATCTTTTTCAACATGAAAGCCACATTCTTTTTCAGGCGGCATGTGCCAGGGGTGGGTGTGGCCAGTAGGAAAAGTGGATGTGCGTAAACATATATGCAGTTGCTTCTCTCTCCTCCTGAAGTCCATCTGTTCTTCAATTTCACGTTCCTGAAAGTGAAGGTGGCACTGATTTAAATTTGCTCAGACGTTTTGCAGGAAGGTTCTTATCTACAAGGATGGTTCTTATCTACAATGAAATTTCTATGCATGAAAGGAAGATTTCCCAGTACATGAGGATTTCTTAAAAACTGTGAACCGGTGATGACCCTCATGACCATGGTGACAATGGTGGGGCATAGGAAATGGTCCTATTCCGATGTCATGGGAAATGATGTTTTCCTACTACGTTGGTGGTATGGAACCTGCCTTGACTGGTAGGCCGCATCTAGTTGCAGCTAAACTCTGTGGGTCAACTTTGATAATGCAATGGGTTTCCACACTTTCAGTCAATTGATGTTGTTGGGTGTTAGGTGCATTTAACTGTGGCAGTCCTAATTTGGCCCGTGGGTCAGAGGTTCCCCATTCATGCATGGCATCAGGTGTGAGGAACCACTGGCCCTCCAGAGGTTGGCTGAGCTACAACTCCCATCATCCCTGGCCATTGGCCATGCTTGCTGGGAAAGACAATTGCCCTGCTATAGCCTTACAGAAAAACTGTAATAAAGTCACACTCAGAGATAGCAAACTGCCCATAGTCACCCAGAAAGGCATATTACAACTTCTCTGAGTAATGCTGACATTTCAAAACATCACGAGAAACAGTTTTTAGGACTTCTGCCTCAAAAAACAGTCTTGTTATATTAATTTATATATAATTCACTTTAAAATCTATACAGTTAGGTAAAATTTGCTGTCTTATTTTTATTTGCTTGATTTTTATGCTGTAGTTTTCCTTCTTCCCCTCTTTCCCCTTCTCTCTAAAGATTTTTTTTTAATCACTACCTAATAATAGGTTAGCCATTTTCCTGCTTGACTGGTTTAATACCCAGGTGATCTGGAATTTAGGTCTTTGAGCATTCTGATGAACATTCATGTGCACTTCACGACCATTCAGCAAAATTCATCAGCAGTTCATCAAAGGAGCTTATGAGCAAAGCTCATTAACATTTCACTGGGAGTTTAGTGTGCATGAACTCTTGAGAGCTAATGATGAACTGTATCCACCTGAGTGCCTTATGCCCCAAGTCACCGCAGTAGCTGAAAATGCTGCATAATAAGGCAAGCTGTTTACATTATATGCAAGTTGACTGGCTCTGTAGACGTAGCAGGGGGAAAAAATCACTATAAAGGATATGCTATTCCCCCCCCCCCCTTTGACATGCATGAACTTGTATTTCAAGATACAGCACTCTGGAAAAAATAAGAAGATTAAATGGCGACCTAAACAATTTAAAACCTCCAGGAATCTATGCATTTTTATTCACCTTCTATTTACCATTTCTAAAAAAAAAATTGACAACCTTGAATGAATCATAAATAAAGGTTTCTTTATTGTTTCAACCTTTATTGTTTATTCCACTGGCAAATCTCGATTTTTTTATTTGGCATTCCTCCATTTCTCCTTACAGATGAAGTACCACCAAGTTTATCTTACTGCTTTTTAAAAGAAAAAATGTGGTGCAATCAGTGTAGAATAATTTTCTCTGTTGCCCCTCCTCCTTCTACAGTAGCGGTTAGTCAACATGCTGCCCTCCATATATTGTTGGACTACAAATCCTATCATTCCTGACAATTGGCTACACCTGCTGGGGCTGATGGGAGTTGTAGACAAGCTCAGAGATCATACAACTGCCTTGCTGCTGAGGTTTGGGAGTTCCCATGAACTATGTTATGCCAACCACTAGCTTAGGCTTTCGGTGTCTGAAGATAGAACAAAAATGCCTGGATGTATCTTCTCACCCACCAGCAATGGTGTGGAGCTGAACCTGTTTTTGCCTACTAGGTAGTATAAGAGACTGGTTTTGACATTTGGCAAACCAAATCAACATTTGGAACTGAAATATTCGGTTGCTTGCCATCTGTTTAAAGCAGAGACAATAAACTGGTGGCCCTCCAGATGTTGAAGGACTCTTATCATCTTGAAAAAACTGTCCATACTGAATGGAGCTGATGGGTGTCTGTGTCGAAAAAATACGTGGAGCACCCATCCCTGGTTAGGAGGGATGTTACGCGATCAGGTTATACTAATGAAGGATTTAAAAGAAAAGAAAAGAAACCTTAACTGGTTTTCTTTTTATTGATGACAGCTCTCAGCAGATTGATACGTGTGAAAACCTCTTACTGAACATCAGGCGCTTGGTATCAAAAGCCAAAAAGGTGAATTATTAGATTCTTGTGGCATTTTTTTTCTATCAGCGTGTTTGTGTATGTAAGAAAGAAATCTATTTAAGAAAAGAAAAAAACGACACAGCGGGGTGTGTATGTGTGTGTGTATATATATATATATATATATATATATATATATATATATATATATACATACTAGCACCTACATCTTAATTTTATATTCTACAGCAGCCTACTCCATCTCCCTGAAATTAGTTTGATCTTAGAAATAGTATTTGCTTGGCCAAACTCCTATTTATTTAGTGACTCATTGAACTGAGCAGTGCAACAGTTCTGCAGCCTTCCTTTTTTTCTGCAGTTGCATTACAAAAGACCAGCTTCATATTTATGTTTCTCCTCCTCCTTTTTTTTTAAATACACTCATACATTCATTACTGTTGCTTTTAGAAGGGCTTTTGATGGCATTATGCTGTTCCAACAAAGACAAAATTAGTGTGTTTAAACTTCACAGTCTACTACCCAGCCTAGCATTTATATATTCAATTTCCACTTTGAGACGCCGCATATATTAGACATCAGAAAGTGGTAAAAGCTGAGGATGCTACAGTACCCTCTAATATGTTCCAGTTGTGGCCTTGGCCATAATGTTGTTTCAAGTTGCCCTAGGGGGATGGCCTTGATTTCCCACTTAATTACTCTTGATCTCCATTACATTCCTAACACCAATAACTCAGTTCTACAAAGTCACTAATCAGCCAGTGTGAATTTAATTAAATGGTTCCTCCCCGCCTCACATTCCTCCCCCCCCCCCCTTGAGCAGGCAAGATGCTATTTAACTTTTCAAAATTCAGCCACGGTGTTGTTTAAAAATTATTTATATGGAGAAATGTTTGTGCTCATAAAGGTCTATTAAATAACTGTATCATCCCCTTCAACTGTAAGTATTGGGTTTATTATATATACTGCTTGATGATACTCCCTCAACAGGCGCCTGGCGGAAGAGATTGGCTGGAAATGGACCAGTTTTGGTGATGCTGGCTTTGAGTAATCTTCATGGCCATTAAATAGGAACTTCCTGTTTTTATAGAGGCTGCTATATGATGTACAAGAGCGCATATGTAGTTTTTGTGTGCAAGAAGCGAAGTTTCAGGGAATCAGGCAGAGGGCCTTCTCGGTAGTGGCGCTTGCCCTGTGGAACGCCCTCTCATCAGATGTCAAAGAAATAAACAACTATCTGACATTTAGAAGACATTTGAAGGCAGCCCTGTTTAGGGAAGTTTTTAATGACTGATGTTTTAATGAATTTTTAATATTTTTGTTGGAAGCAGTCCAGAGTGGCTGGGGAACCCCAGGCAGATGGGCAGGGTATAAATAATAATAATAATAATAATAATAATAATAATAATAATAATAATTGTTACTTCTCTGGTCAGCACATCAGTTTAATCTTAGAATTATTGTACATTTTCTTCTTTAACGGGAACCTGTCTTAATTATAACTCTATCAGTTATAATTTTTGTACATATACCAACATCATTGTGTCCTCTTTTTTTTTTGGCAAATGGGGCATGCAAGGAGGGTTCAAATCCCCACTCTAACTGGGTGACTGTGGGCCATTTGACCTCTTTCTCAGCCTAACCGACCTCACAGGGTACACATATCCCTAAACATTTTGTGAATCTCATTGAGGAGCAGTATTTCAATATGAGAAGGAAAATGTGAGTACCTGAAACATTTTTATTTATTTTTTTAGGGGGGGGAAAGCACTGGGGAAACCATAGATACCATCTTGAGCTCCTTGGAGGAAATGTGGGATATTAAATTAAAAATAAAGTAAAATAAAGTTGGCACCATCTAGCAGTAAGAGATACAGAGTCCTGGTGAAATGTTACAGATAACACAGCCAGTACATAGTTAAGCTAGTACAGCAACTCATTCATTCGTTCATTCATTCATGTCATTTTTACCCAGTTCTTTGGTTGAAAGGGCTCCCAGAGCAGTTTACAGATCAATAAAAAAAAAAGTCTTTGCCCTCAGGCTAAAAACAATTTTCTTTTGAATGAAGCAGTGGGTAAATTTACCACCACACTAATACTTGGTAGAGCTTTCTTGCGGTGGGGGGAATAAAATTTACCATGGACCCAGCTCAGGGGTTATTTACTATCAGTTCCTGCACCATCTCGTTGGCTGTGGTTGAGTAAACTAATGCAGTCCTATGTCTGGGTTTGATTAAATTAGGTAAACATGGATAGGTTTCCCAGCCAGCTTTTTTCCTACTTTCAGAAGTCTCTGATCCAGTGTTGGGATTTGGGGCATTATGAGTCAAAATAAGATGCCTATAAACAGCTCTACTGTCACAAGCAGCTGGCAGTGATTTGCTAACATATTGCATTTATTAAAGGTTAAAGTGTATAAAATGTCACTGATAGGAACTCCTAAAGGGGGGGGGGATATCCTCAGATGTTTTGCCCATGCATAGTGGCCAAGAAAAACTAAGTTACCAATCAAGCAATCCTGAGTTCATATCTTACTTCTACCATGAACTCGATAGGAAATTCCACTATTAAATTCCACTAATGAGGAGCTAAATGTTGGAGAAAACATACAGAATCCTTTCAAGAGGACTTATAACCAAGATTTGGGCTGCTGAAAGCGTATTTTGTATCATAGTAAACAACATATATTTGCTTCCCTCTTCTGAGGGGAGGTAATCCCTGAGAACTCGGAGCACCCACAGCTGGTTTATCTATCCCACTCAATCTAGAGTGAATTTTTGATCTAAAAGGTTGGGTGTGCACCATTATTTCAAACACCTTCATGTTAGAGCTTGAGCACCATGACATTTTTTTTTTTTTGGTGCTGGGTCATGTAATGAGAAGATCAAGCTCTGAATAATTACAAATATTTACTCGGCTAGGAAAGAGTATGATGGAAATGTTCCTGCATCTTGGACATTTGAATACAAATCCCCACAGTAAGATTAGTGGTGTGTGGCTAATCCTTTAATCACCAAAGCAAATTATCTACCGAAAGTTAAGAAATAGCCTCCTCAACAACATTTTATCAACAGAAAGATTAAGCTCTTGACAGGAAATATTTCATTATTATCATTTTAAAAGAATATACATCTTTATTCTGCTGGTGACATATTTGCTAGGTGGGCAGACTGCAGGACACCTTTGTAAAGTAAGCTGGGGAAACACACATAAGACATTGATGAATATATTGCCTTATCATGCACAACATCTTCAACAGTATGTTCCACGTGTCTGTGAATTGACTAATTATATCCCCCTCCTTAACTAGTTTGCTGGCATGATGTAGAAGAAATAAGGAGGAAAACCTGTGAAGGGAATTGAAGGAACTTACAATGCTTTGCAATAAGTCACAGTGAGCTACTGCTGGTTCTACCTACCACCTCCTTTGGGCCAGACTGTAAAAGGCCCCACACGACTCAGAAGAGGTCTGCTGGATGACAAAGTGAGGATGCAATGGAGGCTGGTTGCATTCAGCCAGATCTTTCCTACACTTGTGTTCAAGCCATATCCCAGCTTGTTTCCTCACCCTAAACTCTGGAATACACCAGGAGCTAAGCAGGCTCCATTCAGATGTTCTAGAGGTCAGCCAGGGCTTCGACAGGAGTGCCAGTCATATTAGCCAGGAAATCTGGAAAGCCATTGGATCCATCAGCCTCTGAGGGTGGACCATCCTAATAGATCCTCTGCCTCTACAGAGGGGAATAGGTGCTCAAAGCCTAAATCTGAACAGGAAGAGATCTGACCATGACAAGGGACTGATGCCAATATGCCTAGCGCTGAAAGGCAGTGCTTTGTCCTGAATCTTGGGCAAGTCAATAAAAAATTGTGCCTTTTGGCATTTTTGTAAAAAAAATAATAATAATAAAAAGATTGACAACTTTCTGGGTCTTCGTAAAAAATAGCTCAGAGTATCATTTGCCTCATGTGTTGAACCAGTGACATGCTGAGACAGCCCCGTGGTCATCATGACAGTCATGAAGTCCTAAGCTACCCCAAAGTCAGTTGCCTCAACATGGAAGTTGAAGTCCCCCAAAACCAGCAGTCTGGGAGTCCTTTACACAGCCTCCGAATCCAGTTCTGTCAGCTCAGGCATGGAGACTTCTGGGCAAGTGAGGCGAGCAGTAAATCAGCACAATCCCTAATCTGTCCCAATTGCCCAATTCCAGGAACACACACTCTAGATCCCTCCCCCCCCCAAAAAAAAAACTGGACAGAGAGCCTGGAAAGAGAATGGAATCTCTATAGACCACAGCAACCCCCTCTTCCCAACCCTCAACTCTGCCCTGACGCTGTCCTGAGGTGGGCACTGTTGGGTGAGGCCAACACCATTCTGGTCACCCACCCAGGTCTCAGTGATACAGACCAGATCGACCTCCTCAACCATAATCAGATCTCTTGTCCCACAGAGTACAAGAGTGCCCTGACTTCTGCAAACAGACAATAGGGTTGCACCACAAATACATGCAGAGGAGATATTAATTCAAATCTGTAAATCTATACATAGTCTGTTGATACATAAACACACACCACATCTTAGCTGCTGCTCTGAAACATACACTCAGCCATAAAATGCTTTTCTCTGCTTTAAATATATCTTTAGTGCCTCAAACACCAATATCACATTGCCAGAAACCTGTTTGCTAAAACTTGTCATGCTGCCAAAATTATAGATAATCCACTGCCAACACACATTTCCCCCTGTAATTTTGAAATTCTGGACCCAACAGCATCAATCAAGATAAAATGTAGCCATCTTAATTCAAATGCAAAAATAATTAATTTGATGGAGGGAATTACATTCAATAGCATCTAAATTTCAAAACTTTTTTTGTTTGTTTCTCCATTTGAAGATGTGAAACATCACTTCAGCAGAGTGATGATTGGTCTCACAAATTAATATTCAGCCAACATTATGCCTCGGATAACCTTTTTCACAACATGAATATGTTGATTAATTTGCGAAACCTAGATCTTGAGCTAGCCTTCTAAACATCCAAGAGCTTTCATTGCAGGCCAACTCATAACAACTCATTCCAACGAGAATAGCTTTGACTTTCAGATTTCCATGTGGTCTTTTAGCTCCTATTCACGCTTACGCTGCATTTTGCTTAGCCCATCTGTCTCCAATTACTTTGATTGTTTTCTTTGGGGGGTTGGTTTGTGTTTGCTTTTTTAAATTCAGTAGGATTGACTTATTGCATGAAAGCAATAGATTCTGAGACAGAAAGAAACAATCAGACAGTAAGCTACTGCTTAAGCACATCATGGTATCTCTGTTCCAGGCATATGTCTTTTCATGCCAGCAGTCAAGCTAGGATAGCTCAGTCAGAAGAGCATCAGACTCTTAATCTCAGGGTCGTGGGTTTGAGGCCCACACTGGGTAAAAGACTCCTGCATTGTAGAGGATTCAACTCGATTACCCTTGTGGTCCCTTCCAATTCTATGGTCCCCCAACATCTACGGTTCATTCACAAATGCATTTTTTAGCCCCTTTTCAGTGTAGCATCTGATCAGGGCCAGATATAGGTTTGATGATGCCCTAAGCTACTGAAGGTAATGGGGCCCTTTATATGTCCAACTGTCCTTTGTCAACAACCAATTGCTTCTGTTTTTTGTTGTTGAATATATGCTATGTGGTAATTTATGGACCTAATAGGTATCTAAAGCCATCTGCACGTAACAAAATACAATATGTATTTTATCAATGTAATTGTTGAACTGAAAACAATTAAGAAGAAGTATATTAATAGTGAAATACAATTAAGAAGAAATATATTGGGGGGACAAGAGAGTGGGGCCCTAAGCTATAGCTTGTTTAGTTTATACGTAAATCTGGCACTGCATCTAATATTCTGCATGTGCGAATGGGGCATTATATAGATAATGCTGCAGATACAGCTTCAATTTTATGACAGCACCACAGACACAGTTCATACATTCAGCTAACAGTCGAGGGATGGTTCCCATAAATTCATCACATGATGACTAGGACCAAGTGTGTGAATGATCCATCACAGCTCATACCTTTCCCCCAGTGCTGTCTCAGGTACAATACTTTTTCCATGAGGACAGTAGGCAAATTCAACCAAGAGTCATTCATTGTAGAGAAACCAAGGGTGAACCAGCCCCAGAAATAGAAAAAAAGAGAGTGAAGAAACAGATAGTATAGAAATCAAATAATATATAAGCATGTTTGAACTAGGGCCTTGTCTAAGAGGCTATACCTATGGAACCAGTAGCTGGCAGTATGATGGAAAGGAGTCCCTTAACAGGATGGTGAACTGCTGCTGCAAATTCGGAGGGAGAAAGGCAAAGTGGGGCAAGGCCAGCATCAAGCAAACTCGCTGGCTAAGCCAATTGAACACTCCTACATAAGAGCCAAGTGGGTGCCGCTGTGGGTTAAACCACAGAGCCTAGGGCTTGCTGATCAGAAGGCCGTTGGTTTGAATCTCCGGGACGGGGTGAGCTCCTGTTGTTCGGTCCCAGCTCCTGCCAACCTAGCAGTTCGAAAGCACATCAAAGTGCAAGTAGATAAATAGGTACTGCTCTGGCGGGAAGGTAAATGGCGTTTCCATGCGCTGCTCTGGTTTGTGAACATAATACTTTTAACTAGCCTTGTATTTGTTCCCCTATTCATACTAGGGTACAGCATAGTGCAATGTACAGAGCATTGGGTTTCACACAGGAAAATCAATATACAGATGCCATTCCCACCTCCTTGGCTAGTGTATCTTTTAAATTTAATTTTTCCCCATCACAGGTAAGCACTGCTGCACCTGTTGAATTTTTGATTCCTGCATAGTCACTAAAGCACAGAAAACCTGCCAGGGAAAACACTGACAGCCTTAGGCCCTCAGCAAGAATCCTTTCTCAGGCATGCAACTCCATGGGTAGTATTCAGAAACTCATTCTCAGCACAATCAATCTGTTGGTGCTGTTGCAAAAATGAAAACGCAGAGTGGGTTGGAGAGGGGAGGACACAAAGCACACACCGAAAACCAAAACATGCTATAGAAATGATTAATAAATTATATCGGAAGGGATTTTTAAAAGGAGAAAGAAATGCCACTTGAGTTTATTGTCCACCGTGGCTAGTAATTTTGCCGTTGCTCGTATTTCCATGACAGCTAAAGGAACGAGGTGCTTGCTTGAAGTATATTTATAAAGAGCAGGACTTCCTCATGACAAGGTTTAGTTGGCTTCTGGGGGGAAAAATACGTCTAAGTAGGCCACAAATCCAGAAAGCTGCCTCTTTAATAATGTAATTTTGTTGCACTGGGGCCCCATGTTGTCTGTTTACTCAGGCAGGTGGCTTGACTAGAGAGGAAAAGTGCCGATGATGCAATATGCTGACCCATATATTCTGTCCCGGAAGACTGCGCCAGCTGCCTTTAGCATGTGCTTATTGTTTAAAAAAGAGCACACATTTCCCTACCACCAACACCACCTCTCTATCACATTCCTCCAAGGAAATGCCAATATAAATAATGTCATGTTATGTTACAGACGCTCCTCGTGTCGGCAGCTCCTGAAATTCTCCCATTCTTTTTCCTTTCTGTGGATGTGTTTTCCTGCATCATTCCTTGTGCATTTTAATTTTGCCCCCTAGGTCAGCCTGCCCTCGCCTAGGGTCCTGAAGATGTTTTGGAATATGGCTGTGCCGGCCAGGGCTGACGGGAGTTGTCATTCATAGCACCTGAAAGGCACCAGGCTGTCTTGGAGTCTGGACAAGGCGCCACTAGAAGAGCTTCTATAATGTTCCTCATCGGGACTGCTGGATTCCAAATGACCTGTCTTTGTTTGTGTAGCAGCACCATGGAGCAGATCTTCTTCTGCTTGCAATTTCTAGACATTGCTTTTACTGGTGCTGCACATTTTAAACATACTAAACATTTTTTTTCTGTCCGCCTTTGAAGCTACAGATTCACTTGAGCACTTATGTTCAAAACACAGAAAGGAATGTTGCAGGAATCAATCCCTCTCTGAAGAGTTTTAAGTAATATGCAATATGTGAGCACGTGCATTGAAAAGAAGAGAATAGACAGGTGCGACTGACAACTACGCGCCGATTCAAAAATTCATTTCAGAAGTTATCTCCATAAATTAATATTGCAAGTAAGAAGAGTATCCGGAATATAATGGAAATATAATGGAGCAAGTTACTTTGGGGAATAACTAGGGCAATTGGAACTCAAGCTGTAGCTAAGCTATTTATTTTTACCAAATGTAAGCTTTCTGGAGCTATGCAGGTTAATGAAGTAAACTGGTCTAAGGAACTAACAACCTTGAATGCTGAGAATGGCAAAAACATGTTCAGAGCAATAGTGCATATGTTTACAATCTGCATTCCAAGCACGTTTTTTAAAATGTGCACACGCACAAACCCAATGAGACAAAATGATCAGATTTAACTGGATGAATAATCATTTTTCACTCCAACCATAAAACACATTTGTTTCATTGCAAACTCCACTAATATCACTAGTTAGGGTTTGGCCACTGCGGTAACTTCTTCCTAAGTACCCATGTTTAGGAGCAGAGTCATATATAGGATATGGGAAATGCAAGTGTGGCGGGGGGGGGGGGGTTTCCCTCATATTCTAAAGCAGGAGTGGAGAACCTCTGGCCCTGCAGATGTGCTGAACTACAACTCCCTTCAGCCCTAGCAAGGATGCCAATGGCAGAGAAGGTCAATGGTTTGAATCTGTGCAATGGGGTGAGCTCCCATTGCACTGTCCCAGCTCCTGCCAACGTAGCAGTTTGAAAGCACACCAGTGTAAGTAAATAAATAAAGTAAATAAATAGGTACAACTGCAGCGGTAAGGTAAATGGCGTTTCCGTGCGTGCTTATTTCCATCACGGTGTCCCGTTGCGCCAGAAGCAGTTTAGTCATGCTGGCCACATGACCTGGAAAGCTGTCTGTGGACAAACGCCGGCTCCCTCGGCCTGAAAGCGAGATGAGCGCCACAAACCCAGAGTCACCAGGGGTCCTTTACCTTTACCTCTGAAGGACCAAAGGTTTCATACATGTTCTAAATGAAGGCTACATACAGGGTTTAAGACAATGTTGTTTGTGATGTGGCATGGTAGCCTTTTTTTCAAAAAACTGCATAAAGAATGTGCATGTGCCATTAGACTAAAGTAGCTCTTTGGCTGTCAGCCAAAAAAATCATACACTAAGAATGGAAACGATATTAAGACACCTAGGGTATGGCACAGATGCTTAGTGAATACAGTACTTCTGTATTTTTTTTGTAAAGTTTATAGTACTAAATAGTGCCATACTGAAAGTATGGCTGATCTAAATGACAACCAGTTCTTAGTTACAGGAAGCAATTTGAGAGCTCTTTCCCTTTGACTAGTAATTTTTGCATGAAGGAATCACGCAGGCAGAGCCAATGATGGGGTTCTTCTTCCCACACAAACACAACTAACTCTTCAGGTCAAGTGATGGTTTTGTAGGCATGAATCACATCTCTTGTGTGGAAAGAATTACACTGCCAGGAAGTGTGAATCAGCGTGGCATGCGGAGAAATGGAAGTCACTGATTCTGAAGCTGAGGAACTTAGTACTGCTAAATGCTCTCTCTCACATCGAAAGCAATGAGCAGGGGGCAAAATAATAATAATAATAATAATAATAATAATAATAATAATAATAATAATAATAATAATAATAAATGTTTAATTCTAGACGATGGATTAGCCGGTCAAGGCTGTATTCAGGTATGATTAGATTAGGGATGACTGGCCAAATTCCTGATTTGGGAGATGTCCAAACAGAAAAACAAAAATTTCATAAATGTGATTTCTCACCCTACCTCTGAAACCCCCCACCCCAAAGAGAATTTCATATCATTTAGATGAACATCAGTTCCACAAACTCCTCTTCCTGATTCCTACTTTCCTCCACCAAGTATTTCCATTCTTGAGCTATATGCTGGACACATTAATACTTCATGGATGGGGGGGGGAGGGAGGGAGGGAGGGAGAGAGAGAGAGAGAGAGAGAGAGAGAGAGAACTTTGAAACAGCACCTATATAATTAGCGTTCACCACTGTATGTTTTCCTGCTCCATTTCCCAAACTGTGAGGAAAAGTGACTTTATTTATTTATTTGATTTATTTGAAACATTTTTTTGTATACCACCCATCATAGGAAGTTTACATACACAGGAGATAATGACTTTCAATAAAATAAAATAAAATACAACTTAAATGCGAAGCTGAGGGATATTTACATATGGAGTTATATGCACCACAGTGGGTAGCTTCTTGACCCTGAATACAATTGGGTGGATGCGGGGAGAAACAAGAACATCACAAGCTTTCACCTCCTCCCTTCCATGTATTCCTGGAAATGTGTACTTGAAAAATTAGTCATAGGCATTGTCACATTAGCATTTCCCAACCTGCTTTGCTTCATGGGCTGCCTCTTAGAGGAGTGAGCAAATGCTAACACAGCGACTTCATGTCACTTGCACCAGCTATAAGTACTGTATAAGAGAAGATGTAACTGAGTGGCATTCAATTATCTCTTTTCAGTGTGTGGCTTCGGTCTGAGCAGTGTTGGAGTTGTTTAAAGAGCTTGATGAAGGACTCCAATCAACTCTACCATCTATTTCATATTTCAGTCTACAGTCTACTCTATAGTCTATTTCATCATCATCATCATCATCATCATCATCAGATGGGCAGGGTATAAATAAATAAAATTATTATTATTATTATTATTATTATTATTATTATTATTATTATTATTATTATTATTATCCAAAGGAAAATGCAGAAACATCAGCAAACTCAATGCTTAGTAAAATAAATAAATAAAATAGAATAACCCCCCGAAACCCCAAAAATGTTGGAGAATTGTCTCTCCCCACAACCTTTTGGAGGGCTATGTTTCACATTCCATCCAAAGGACCCTCAAAGATGAGCTGGCTAAAAATTGTGGTTTGGCTCTAAAAAATTTTTATCTCAAAGTAGAACCATTTAAAAGTGCAAATACTTGATGCATTTAATCACGGACGGCAGGATAGAGCTATGAGGTAAGAGGTACCACAACTACTCAGCTGTGTTTGGTGTGATGAACCTGTTTGATAAATAAATATTTGCTGGCATATGGAGATCCTGTGCCTGTTTGGTGCTGATATATTCAAATGAAGTTGTAAGCTCCTGTATCTCACTGTGAAACATACACATTATTGTTCTGTGCGGTCATGACAACAGCACAAAGTCATTTCTTTTAATGGTTTTGATGGCATAAATACAAATATAAGACCAGCTGCAGAGTTTATAAGGCAACAGGACTGACTCACTGAGATGGAGATCTGAAATTTTGCATGTTGACTAATGATCTGAGTATTGTTCTATGTGCAAACACCACACACACCACACCATCAGTGGGTATGCTTTTTGAATGTTTTCCCTCCCTGTACAAACATGATGAGCCTAATGAGAAAGATTATGTTTTGTCAACATAGAGCAAACTCTTCCTAATTTTCAAGTCATGAGAACCAGGTTGCGGGGCTACTAACTGAAAGCCTAATAATGTCCAAGAAAAGTGAGCAAGGTCATTCTGACTTACGGTAAAATTGTGCTTACCTGTGATGGAGTTCTGGAATAAAAAAAAAATTGAATTATTGAGGCAGGCGAGGCTCCCGTTAAAATATTCAGCTCAGGAATACAGAGGGAGCAAATAACTGAGTATATGAACAAGGGATTTATTTACTTCAACAAACAAGTTCATCAAACATGCCACCATATATTGCTGTGTCCCAAGGGTGTCCACACATCACTGAGTGTTTGTTCGTCATCCCTGGACTCCCAGAATGGAATCCAGCACTGGAGAAAAGATATAAGGGAACAAAATTGTCTTATTAATGCTTTTTCGTTTGTTCCATATAGAGCTGTGTAGACAGTTCTTTCTAAATTTCCCAGTTGTTTCTCTCAGGAAGCAACTGTCAGGTCTGCCTCATTCCCCCCCCCCCTTTGTCAAAATTTGGTGGCACTTCCACAATTTATCAAATAAGTTCTTCTTTCCTCACAATTCTGAGTGAGCAATCTGCTGTTTGACAGTCCTGGGATGGCTGTTTTTTCCTTATAGATGCTGCAGGCCAGAGATACAGGGACACTGTTTGCTTCTGTTCTGCCAAGTTGGAGACCTGTTTTCAAGCCTTAGCAGCAAATGCAAACTTGAATCCAAGTGGCTGTTTTCTCAGAGCCTGCTAAGATATTTGGGAAGGTTTTATTATTATTAAATGCATTGAAATGGTGTTGATTTCTTATGTGGATAGTGTATTATTGCAATGAACATAAATTCTGTCTCATTGCATTCAAGGAATGGACAGCACCTTATTGTTACACCTTATTGATGCTCACTCGGATTTTTGTGGAAATCTAGGGCATGGGTCTCCACCCCCATCATTCAGCCCGGACACTGAGATCAAGCACCGAGGGCCTTCTGGCGGTTCCCTCACCGCGAGAAGCAAAGCTACAGGGAACCAGACAGAGGGCCTTCTCGGTAGTGGCGCCCGCCCTGTGTAACGCCCTCCCATCAGGGGTCAGAGTGATAAACAACTACCTGTCATTTAGAAAATAGCTGAAGGCAGCACTGTTTAGGGAAGTTTTTAATTTGTGACTCTGTATTGTATTTTGGTATTGTTGGAGGCCGCCCAGAGTGGCTGGGGAGACCCGGCCAGATGGGCGGGGTATAAATAATAAATTATTATTATATTATTATGAAAAGTTTTTTTTTTAATTGCAGGAAAAGGGGGACATGGTTCACATGTTCTTAATAAGATAATTGATTGTAAATTATCTGGCAGCTGGTTAACTATGTTTCTGACTTACAAGGATGTACTTTCTGTGATGTACTTTTTGAAACATATTTTAATAAGCATGACTGATTACCCAAGTTTCCTGTCCTGTTACATAGTGATTTAATTAAGCTAAGGAATGTGTTGGGAAAGTTTGCTTCTCACTGGAAACATTTCACAAACTAATGAGCAAGAGGCTAGGGTTTAGGATGCGTTCTGCACATCAACCGCCCTCCCCCTTGGTGAATAATAACTAGTTGTGACAACTTTCAATGATGTCTATGCATGGTAAGACAAATGAGAGTTACATAGTATGTGGGGGATGGAAACTTTAGTAGACTTCTGAAAAAGTACAATGGGACTTCAGATTATAAAAATGAGAGTAAGGAACAAAAAACAAACGCCATTCATTTAGGGCTCCAAAGCTCCTCTGCCTTTGTGATTCAGTTAAGGGTTACAATATACAGTTATAAAAACCAGATAAAACCATTGCAATTATAAAAAGTACAACTGTATCAAATAGAAGAGAAGAGTATAAACTCAGCAACAGAGGTGGGTCCCACAAAACAAGCAGCAAAAGGGATACAAGGAACTTGTTAGATTCACCTCTGTGAATCTAGGTACATGGGTAGGCAAACTAAGGCCCTGGGGCTGGATCCGGCCCAATCGCCTTCTAAATCCGGCCCGCGGATGGTCCGGGAATCTGCGTGTTTTTACATGAGTAGAATGTGTCCTTTTATTTAAAATGCATCTCTGGGTTATTTGTGGAGGCTGCCTGGTGTTTTTACATGAGTAGAATGTGTGATTTTTTTTTTAAATGCATCTCTGGGCTATTTGTGGGGCATAGGAATTCGTTCATTTCCCCCCAAAAAATATAGTCTGTGCCCCCCCCAAGGTCTGAGGGACAGTGGACCAGCCCCCTGCTGAAAAGGTTTGCTGAAACCTGATCTAGGGTCTGCCACAGAGAAAGCCCCCTCCCACTGAAAAGATAGATGGCAATTAGCTAATATGAAATATAACAATGTATTAAAAGGGGGGAATTGCAGAAGCAGTGGCCATGCTTGGTGGTTCATATTTTGGCCTGAACTCACCACGAACATCTCCCTTGTTCTCCTATAATGGCAATGGTGCCCAACTGAGAGGAAAATTGAATTGAGTTCCAGCGAGTTCCGACTGACTAGAGGCAAGTTCAGATATAGTTTCACAGATGAATAATGCTATGCAAGTAGATCCCATTCACATGATCTATACACCATGAAGAAGAGGGAAGAGATTGCATTGGCCAGGCATATTTCAGTCAGTATATACCTGAATAGACCTTATTCACGTATATGGGACTATATAGATACATAATTACAGCACCCAGTACTAACATAGAATGCTGTGCATAGTAACATATCCTTTAAAATCTTTTTCTGCTATCTCAGGATTAATGACAACTCAAACCACATCTGTGGACAAATTTATTGCTATGAAGAACATGGGAATGATTTACTAAGGAAATTGTCTGTGTACCACTTCAAGTCCATTTCCATTATCAAAGAACTTTTCCTACATGTCCTGATCTGAAAGAGCACAGCTACAGAGAGATGAAACCAACTTCAAGGTCATTTGGCATTTCATGATGCCAGATGAGGTTTTCAATTAGTTTAGTTTAGAATATTTCTAATCTGACAATGTAGACCAAATCCCATTCATGAGGGGGGGGGGGAATGAAATAAAACTGCTAACTTTGCAAGAGAGCACAATATATTCTGGTTTTCCTCAGAAGAAAATTCTATTGGGTCTACTATGGCAGATTAAAAAGATATAATCAAGAATGCTTTAAAGATCTGTTTCCCCCCCCCCCTGTTGTGTTGGGAATTCAGGGAGAAAACAATATGTAACCAGACCTTCAAACTCAGCTTAGTTTATTGCTATGTAACTAGACTAATGGTAAAGCTTCCCTTAAGCAGCTAGAAATGGAGCAGAATTACGGGAGCCTAATGAGAAGAAGAAGAAGAAGAAGAAGAAGAAGAAGAAGAAGAGGAGGAGGAGGAGGAGGAGGAGGAGGAGGAGGAGGAGGAGGAGGAGGAGTTTGGATTTGATATTCCGCTTTATCACTACCTGAAGGAGTTTCAAAGCGGCTAACATTCTCCTTTCCCTTCCTCCCCCACAACAAACACTCTGTGAGGTGAGTGGGGCTGCGAGACTTCAAAGAAATGTGACTAGCCCAAGGTCACCCAGCAGCTGCATGTGGAGGAGCGAAGACGCGAACCCGGTTCCCCAGATTACGAGTCTACCGCTCTTAACCACTACACCACACTGGCTTTTTGAGGCCCAAAAGCACTAACTTAACCTATTAGAATACACAAAATGCTCATTTTCATTGTTGCTTCAAAGAGAGTAAACTCCTGAGGACAAACTTAGTTGGTCTCTAAGGTGCTACTGGAAGGATTTTTTGTTTGTTTGTTTTGTTTTGACTCTGGCAGACAAACACGGCTACCTACCTGTTCCTGAGACTTTGTAAAATTAATATTAAAGATAAAATAAGATGTGGACACATCAGAAATTGCTTTTAATCTTTCTAATGTGAAAGTTATCAATTTAGTAGGCAGATCCACATTATACTTTTTTTTTATTAGTTCCATACTATTCATGGTATCTTTCCCTCCTCACTCCCACAATCCCGGAAATTGTAGTTTAGTTAGAGTGCTTTACCTGAGTGCAAATCCCATTTTACTCAGCTGGGCATGCCTCTAAGTAGAGATACAGAGAATAACACTGTGAAAAAGCTTAAGACTGAAAGGTAGATATATGCATTGTTAATGCTCAGGGAACTATTAAAGTCTGCAGAACTTTTATATCTAGAAACCAAACCTTCAGTTCAGGTTGAAAGAGTTTGTGGCACCACTCATGATTAATAAGGCTTGGATAATATATATGATGCCCAGGGGTGGGGAATTAAACACTGAACTTTTTGATCCATCTCCATATTTTCCTTGAACTAAATACATCATATGAGGACTTCTGAAAAGTGATCTCAAAACTGATGGATCAGTGTAATTATTCAATACTTTTCAGTGTGCTGTGGTTTTGCATATAAATCATTTCACCAGTCACTTTCTTGGTACATACCATGGAGATAGAAAAACTGTGTTTTGGAACTGCAGAGGGTTTTTTTTGCGCATTAACCCCTGCTGTTAAAAATAGAAACACAGCAATACATCTGACAAAATAATAATAATGCCTGCTCTGTTTTTACTTGGGTGAATAAAATTTACTTGCCAATATTATTCATGCCTAATGAGGACATTTTGACAAATATTATTACGGGGATGAGGTGAAATTCTCTAACATTTTCCCCCAGATAAAAATACATTTTCTGAGAATTTTTAGTGCACTTAATGTTGAATGAAATACTATTTTTGTTCATACTGATGGATGAAGGAAGTAATGGACTAAGAGAAAAGGCTAAGCCCATTCTTTCTTCAATAATATTATAATGATATTGAAGGATATTAAATGGAGGCCATTTCACCAAACAGTTTCAGGACAGAAGTGAATTTTTCCAACTGTTCAGGAGTTCAAATAAGAACACACACACACACACACACACACACACACACACACACACACTATTGCTGTTATTTTAACTAAGCATACCATACATGTATTGTTTTATAATACCTGAAGCAAACAGAACACATTCTCATGTGCAGGTAAGTGTCTCAGATAAGCAGCAAGTTCTCAAAGAATCTTCATTGATCCATTACAAAAGCATAGAAGTGACTACTTCTTGCATCATTTGTAGCTCAAGTGAAACAGCATGGTTTCTAAATAAGAAATAACGTGAAATGCTCCAGCCTTTCACTTTGACTGGAGAAATGTTCACAATGCCCAGGTTTCTCCCTTCCCTGCTCTTAGTTGTTTATTTGACAATCTCCATTGTGACAGTTTTAACTTGGTCCACGTAATAACTACTGCCACATAATTCCATTTCATGTTTAATGACACATCTTGTAGATTTGGACATTCCACTGTACTGCTAGAAGAGCAATAGTCTGCTTGATGTCCTCCAGATGTTCTAGACTACCACCTGTTTCGTGCCTGACCATTGACCATGCTGGTAGAAGCAGATGGGAGCTGTAGTTCACAACGTCTGGAGGGCATGGCATTGCCTACTACTGATACAGAAATAGGGTTGGTTCCAAGTTCCAGCCAAAAAACTCCAGAAATTGTTCGGTCATTGTTCCAGTCCAGAGATTTATCCACTTCAACCAAAAAGCAGGTATCATCTAATCTTCATCAGAAGATTCTGGACTCATTCTGGAAATAGTATTCTTGTTGGGGCCTGCCATGCTCTGTGATTTACACATACTCTAAATCCGCTAATATACTCCTGAGTTTTATCATTCCAGAATCCAAAATCTACCAAGACTTCAAAAACAGACTCTAGTGGTTCCATCTAGCTTTACATTTGATAATTCAATATAACCTCCATGTGGCTATAATACCTCCGCCATCTCCTAAAACATTTATTAAGAGCGAGCCAGTACACGGGAGTGTTCTGCTTTGAGGTGAGTGGTGGCTCTAACATTGCTACACCTCTTCCAGCCACCCCTGCCTCCTCTTTGCATGCCTGGCAATGACAGCAGTGCAGCAGCCATCGTCTTCTCCCCTCTTCCATTTCCCCCACTGCTGCACTAGTGCTAGCAGTGCTGGTGGCTTCTCCTCTACCTCCTCCTTTCTGCCTTACTTTCCTTTAAAAAAAGCTCCAAGGGGATCCTTCTATAGAGCCAGACAGTTCTTATTGGTTAAATAATTTATTATTATTTTCATTGCTAGCAATCCAATGAAAGCCACATTAATACAATACCAAATAGTAGTACAGTGGAACCCCGACTTACGTCCGTCTCTACTTACGTACGATTCCAGTTACGACCTTCAGTAGGAGCTTCGACTTATGAACTTTACTCTAGATATGAACAGAGGCCTTGCCAGCAGCCCGGAGCTCGGCTGGCTGGCTGCGGGGCAGTGCTGGGGCCTCTGCTGCCAGGGAGAGGGGCCCCATCCCACCCCCAAAGCTGTGGAAGAGATGCCGCCTGCAAGAGGCATAGCAGGGCACACTGCAGCCCCAAACCCCACCGAGGAATTAACCTGAGGAAGTCCAGAGAAGAACCTTGCCTGGCAAGAGAGAAAAAAAGTGACCCTGGCCGAAGTAAATCAGCTCTTTACTGACCCATGTCTCACCCCCCCCCAGCTTGTAGCCAGGTAAGCCCACCCACCCTCGGTGCACGTATGGAAAAAAATGTTGTTATTTTTTCATCTACAATACTGTCTTATTTATTTTATAGTACAGTACATTGATTATTGCCTTCATTTTATGGTCTATGGTCTCGTTAGACATTAAAATCCGTGTTAAATTGCTGTTTTTAGGGCGTGTTTTTCATCGTCTAGAACGGATCAATTTACTTTTCCACTACTTCTTTCTCTCCCCCCCTTAATTTCTATGGAAAAAGTGTGCCTCTACTTATGTACGTTTCTAGTTATGAATGGACCTCCGGAATGGATTATGGTTGTAAGTAGAGGTTCCACTGTACTATTAAAAGAGCCAATAATCCAATTCCAAATTAAACAATTTTAGATGACTTCCCATGTTCTGGTATTCAGGGAAGGATGTTGTTCTTTCGTCCTCCTCCGATCCTTTTAGTTAATCCAAATACAACAGTTCCAATCTTAATCCTTTATTTTGACAGTCACTGATATGATGACTTTCATTCGTTTTTAACTATTCCATAACCATTAATTTGCAAGAGGAATTTGTATTCTGTAGATTTCTGTGTGAAATGTTTGTTTTACATTCGCCATTATCTTCATGTTGTAATCCACCATCTTCAGCATTTCCCCTTTCACTTTAGAGACTGCAATTGTCGCTGCGCCACAGCTTCACACCATCTTGCTTATCCCAAACCAAAAGAAATCTGTTATCTCACCATAGCTCCAGGCAGACTTCCAGCATTATCTTCTTGGATTCCTTTCCCATCCGTTAACAAGCTGGTATCTTGCCAAAGCCATGATAAGTCAGAGCTAGAGTCCTCTTTAAAAGGTCAATAACACAAAACATTACAATGTTTTCACACAGTTCAATTCTTTCAATTAATCCGTAAAAAATATCAAGTTATTGTTAATTCCCTCTTGCAATCCATTAATAATTACATTCCATTAATAATTGCATTCTATTAGTAGTTAATTCTTTCTTCGGGGAAGGCAGTTCTAGCCAGAGCAGGTATTCTTCTGACCAACTTGCCCAGAACAGCTCATTCTGAAGAAAGACGCCTTTAACCCTCTCTCAGATTGAGTGAGGTGATGCAGGGGTGGGGTAGAGGGTGTTGAAGTAAGAGTAGAGAAATCACAACTAAGAAGCTTAAATCACATATATGACTGACCCTCTTCTTCGGAAATTAAGCCAATGTCCAGAGTTTTAAAAACTGTACTTGTAGAAACTTATAGATGAATTTAAAGATAACATTTACAGACACATGCTAATCCAAGTATGAGTTCACAGCCTTAAACAACTTTATTCTGCCCCCCTTTCCAGAACTCAGCACTTTCAGCCATCTGAATTTGGCCATGTCTTGCAGCTCCTAGGAGAGATTTTCACTTTTACCTTCTCGTGCAGCTTTGCTCTCTTTCAAGCAGAGAAGTACTCCAACACTCTATTCATCTTAACAGTGTTCACAGTGGATTCTAAAACACAGTCATCTTGCTTCACATAAAATGGAGACTCTCCTTCACTAGATACCTCCTATGTAATCAACATTAGCCAATCACATGAGAAATACTAGACTTCTGTTACCAACCAATCAAATTTAAATACAGAATAATGCACACAAGCATTTACAAATTTCAGTGAATTAAATTACTATACTTAACAGAGGTGATGTGGAAAGCCTGACCTCACCTCAATCATTCTATAATAATGGGGCAAGCAGGTGTGCAAGTTTGGCAACCCTTGTGCCTAGTGCTCAAGTAAACTTCCTCATTCTACCTCATTATTGGGATGGTCCCACTTAACAGAGCAAATAATGCTTGTTCCTTTAGCAAAGTGAAGTATGACTCTTACTCCAAAATCATATTAGATTTTATGAAATATTGCCTGTTGGATAGATTTTATATTTTTAGAAATGTTAAGGAAGGCATCTGTATATAAAAAGTTGCACTTCAGGAGAAAGCCTCTAAAAGTCATCTGTCTCTTCTTAGTAACTGCTTTTTCTTTCTTGTATGATGTTTATCTGTAACCCCTTGAAAAGCTTTTAGTTGTAATACAAAAGGTTCTTGTTGGAAGCAAGAACAGTATCTTCCCCCTTGAGCTTCTGATCTTAACACAGTTTCTTAGAGAACGTACTTCAATAGTTATTGGTTCAGAAACCCCAGTCTTTCTCTTGGTACCGGTATTTCACAGTTTACATGTAAGAAAATATGTTCTTCACAACTTTCTGAAAATATATTTTATTTCACAGAGTACTTTTTGGATAAAATGCAACAAAGACATTAAATAAAATGATTCATTTTTAGAACAATTTGATATCTGAGTTTGAAACAAGTTTAGTATTTACTTGATGCTAAAAATCAAAACCTCTTATAGAATTATGACTTATAATACAGCTGACAAATTTAACTACTCATGACGCTTCAATAAATTTCTACATGCTAAATTTCCTTTAAAAGTATTAAATATGTGTTTACCACAATTAAATTATATATCCCAATGGAACCTGATTTAACAAGGTGAATTGTCTTTTTAAAATTTAGATCATAAATGTGATGGTACCAGGTAATCGTTATAAGGGCAGTATCAGTAAAATTATTGCTGTGAGTATTGTTTTATATGTTTGCTAGATATATACATAACAAACATTGGTTTAGTTTTTAAAAATACACAAAAAGCAAAAACATAAACATAAATCCCAGTGAGCTCAATGGAGCTTGCTCTCTAGTAAGTGAGCTGAAGATTGAACTGTTAGTTTCCTTGACTTAACTTCACATCATGGGGAGCGGAGCCAAAGCTAAACATGAACAGCTGAACACCCATAATAGTGTCAAGCAGCTGTTGTTCTTATTATTTATTTAATTCATATACTGCCCCATATCCACAGGTCTCAGAGCAGTTCAACTGGGAGTCCTTAATTCTGCATCTCAAATGAATGATCAACACTATAGATTTATCTGATCAGATCTGCACCGCACCCATTCATAAATGCATTTCCTCATCCAGAAATTAATTAAGACTTTGCTGTAGGAATCAGAGAATTTCTCCAACTTCACATTCTGATACTCAAAGTCCACCCTATAATTGACTTTTGGCCATGCAAAAAGAAGTTATTTTTTATTCATGTGTAACAATGTAACCACAGTATGCTGACACCAATGCTTGCAAACAACATGGCTGATCATCAGCTACTGTGGCAACAAAATATGTATCAGACTGAGTTGTACTAGGAATACATCCACTGAAATCAATGGACTTAAACTAGTCGTGAACTGTCAGTCAGTGGGTCTACTCTGAGTATGGCTTGTTTGGCTAAAGCAGGCTTCCTCAACTTCGGCCCTCCAGATGTTTTGAGACTACAACTGCCATCATCCCTGACCACTGGTCCTGCTAGCTAGGGATCATTAGAGTTGTAGTCCCAAAACATCCGGAGGGCCGAGGTTGAGGAAGCCTGGGCTAAATCACTGATACTTGGCCAACTGTTTAGTTATGCAAAGCCCCATTCTCCACAAAAAGGGAATGTGCCATCAAAAGGGACAGCTATCTACTTACCCAACAAAGTTGGATGTTGAATTTGATTCTTGCATAATGGAAACATAATGAGAATGTCCAAATGTAAGTATGAGGAACAGAACCAAAATAATGCATAGTTCACCTCCAAACCCCCCAAAATAGGAAAACCCCTAATTTTGCATGTGTAAGGGAATAAAGTTTGTGTGTGGAGGAGATTTAGGCTGCACATGAAATGGTAAAGAAATTCACACATCCCTATATGGATGCAAGATATTTTTTTTTGGGGGGGGGGGTAGTTAAATCCAGTCCACCAGGATCCTTCCATGCTCACATCTCACCTTTCCTAGTTCCCATGAATGGCTAAGTTCAGAACATCCATCTGCAGAGATGGTCAGCCTGCCAACAAACACAGCAGACATATCCTTGGACACCTTGCCATCATAGCCTTGAAGAATGCTTTGATGCTAGCTTGTCAGCCTAAGATATGTATGTACTGTATGTATTTATGTATGTATTAAAAATACATTGTATACACAAACACTGGGAGAAAACATGTTGCTCCTAGGAGTGATGGAACAGCATAAAGTCTCAATGCTCCTTAGTGCATGTGCTCTATACGCATCAAAGTGCATAGCAGTAAGAAACGCTACACACCAGCTTAGCTTATCATGCTGTGGGCCTCTGGGTGCACTCTTTCTGTAGTTTTGAAAGGAAATTTTCTTTGGAGGGGGAATGTAAGCAGTGTGTATCCCTCAGACCAGGTTGTAAGCATTTCAAACTGGTTTTAAATGTGTGTTTCTGGGCTGAGAGTTTTCTGTTAAAAAAATCTACCTGGAAATGGGGCCCCGAGATCTTTGCTGCATCCCCACTGAGAAATGTCACCAGACTCTAATAGATCCACCCATCCCTACAACTCACAGGATCAGTCTTAGTCAGTTGCCTAATAACTCATCTCCGTTCCAAGTTCTGATGAAGACGTATAGACATACCTTGGAAGTATAACAGAATCTGTTATGGAAGTCTGTTCGACCTCCAAAATGTTTGGGAACCAAGGCGCAGCTCCCGCAGCCAATCAGGAGCTGCAGAAGTCACGCCGGACGTTCAGGTTCCAAAGAACATTTGAAAACCGGAACAATCACTTCTGGTTTTCAATCTGTTGGGAGCCAAAACATTCAGCTACTAAGCCGTTCAAATTCCAAGGTACGACTGTGCAAGCAAGGTATGGATTGAACTCTTGTCTGGCCAGGCAAGAGAACTTGCTAATGGTGTTTCTCTACCTTCAAATTAACTTCTGCTTCAGAGTCAAGGAAAGCATGCATGCAGAATTATTTCTTAGCTAAAGAAAACGAAGTATGCCTCTCGTTCTGTTCTATGGGAGAAAAATCTACTGGTAAAGGTTGGCAATTTGGTAAGTTTTAGATGTTACCTTGGCTTAGCTCATCTTTCAAGGTGAAGTCAAGTGTAAAGATATTTCAAACAAATGTTTATTTTGTTTCATTTTGCTCTGTAATTTATTCATGAAATTGTGAGTACAGGAAGTCTGCCTTAAATAAAAAAAAAGATGTAAGTGTTCTCTCAGTGACTTATATAATTCTCTTTTACTGTTGCATCATAGCATAGGTTTCTGTTCTGGCCTGCAATTCACATTGCCACTAAGTACTAAAAGCGATAATATTTTATGTGCAGCATAAAACTTTTATGAACAAGTAAATTATCAGTCTCTTCACTGTGCATTTCTTTCAGTACTGACTAGATTTGAATACTTGGCCAGATTCCCTTAAAACAGTATGCTGGAGTGTTGCGTAAATCCACAGAACCCATAAATGGTTAGACTGAATTCTTTAAAGGAGAGAATGCGAGTGAAAATAATATGGGTGCTACGTTAAACAACATTAACACATTAAAGAAAGTTCATTCAAGAAAATATAATTGCATTTTTTAGATGTAAAAGACTCTAGATTTAAATGCATGGATGGAAATAATAATCACCAAGGCCTCACAAATACACCTCCTCCTGCCGTCCAACTGAGAGATAGCATCCCTTCCTTCTTCCTCCTTAAACTCCCTCTGCATCTAACCTGTGACACCAGTTCCCAAGTCCAGAACAAAGGGAGATAAAAAGCATCAGTATATTATAAGAAAAAAAGATTACCCAATGTGTTTGTTTTGACCAAGTGTCTTCCTCAAGCAAAGGGACCTAATTTGATTTGGTTTAGTACCCAGTACAAGCATATCTCTATATAACTCACCTCATGCAATGGCCCTGTGAATGCACCATTGATGTATTTTGCATTTTCCATCAGCATGGTGGAGGTGTTTCACTTAGAAGCCGCTCTGAGCAGTGTTACATTGTTAAAAGCAAAGGAGGAAAAATGGAAAGCAAGCCTCATATCTCATAAGTACTCCTACAAATTATGTTAATACAGTGGACGCTCGGGTTGCAAACGCGATCCGTGTGGGAGGCGCGTTCGCAACACGCGCCGCTGCGCCTGCGCACGCGCGTGACACAATTCGGCGCTTCTGCGCATGCGCAAAGTGTGATTTAGTGCTTCTGTGCATGGGCGAGTGCCGAAACCCAGAAGTAACCTGTTCTAGTACTTCCAGGTTCAGCGTGTTCGTATCCTGAAAACGTGCAACCCGCAGCGAGCGCAACCCGAGGTATGACTGTATACTGTTTTTTAATAATTTTTAAAAAATGGATTTCCCCTGAATTCTCTCTCTCTCTCTCTCTCTCTCTCTCTCTCTCTCTCTCTCTCTCACACACACACACACACACACACACACACACAAACACACACAATAGGGACATTAAGCTATCCCCATGAGGGGACAGGATGGGGCAATGTTGTCTACCCCTGCTGCCTATTTGCAGTTCTATGCATTTTGAAACAAACATGAACCCTAACTGAAAATAATGGCTGTTGTTTGGTGTGTGTGTGTGTGTGTGTGTGTGTGTGTGTTTTGTTAAGTTTTACTATCTCCTTCTGTGCATCACAGGCAGAAGCTATACACTTCCTTCAGAAGTGCACACCAGCCAATCGTCTTCTAGCTCAAGTGATTTAGAAAACATTTCCTGGAAAGCTGCCAGACAGATCTGAGGGTCAGCTCCACAATGCAAAGAGGTAATGACACGTCTACAGAATGCTGTGCAATTAGCAGCAAGCTTATTTTTCTTAATTTGATTATTATCATAATTTGTAATATATTCTCCACGGATAATGGCTAGTAAATTAAGAAGAGTTAGAAACTGCAAAAGCCTTGTATTTTGTTTTCGTTTATAAATGAATTACTCCCTCCCCTTTTCAGAAATGAGTCATGAGAGTGTGACCTCTTCCACCTCATATTCCGCTATTTAGTTCAGTGTGTTTCACTAGGAAACAAATAGTTGCTGTTAAAGCAAAGGCCTCAACTGTGCAGGAAAATGCATTTATTTGCATGACAATTTTTTTTTAAAAAAAGCACTGAAACAGGATTGCTTTCAACACATAACCCTTACGTTGTAAGTTAACCTACCATGATTCAGGGCACGTGTGATTATTATTCAGTTCCATTTAAACAACGCTCACTCGTTCTCACTGTTTTACTGGCACTGGGTATACTGGATGATCATAGTTATTAACAATACAATTTATTTCTTGAAAATATTGATATACTGCTTTGAGAGTAAATAGGCAATCTCAAAAATGATAGAATGATCTCAATACAAATCCAAGGCAGACCTTTTAACATCACAGCAATCCAAGTTTATGCAACAACTGCTGGTGCTGAAGAAACTGAAATTCTATGAAGACTTACAACACCTTCTAGAAATGACACCAAAGAAGGTTGTTCTTCTCATTATAGGGGATTGGAATGCTAAAGTAGGGAGTCAAGAGATAAAAGGAACAACTGGCAAGTTTGGCCTTGGAGTTCAAAACAAAACCGGGCAAAGGCTAATAGACTTGTGTCAAGAGAACAAGCTGATCATCACAAACACTCTTTTCCAACAACACAAGAGACGACTCTACACATGGCCATCACCAGATGGGCAGCATTGAAATCGGATTGATTATATTCTCTGCAGCCAAAGATAGAGAAGCTTTATACAGTCAGCAAAAAAAAAAAAAAAAAAAAAAAAAGACCTGGAGCTGACTGTGGCTCAGATCATCAGCTTCTTACAGCAAAATTCATGCTTAAACTGAAGAAAGTAGGGGAAACCACAGGGCCAGAAAGATACAATCTAAATCAAATTCCTTATGGATACGCTCTGGTCCATAAACATGACTAAACAACAACAACAAAAGGCTCCATCTCCCAAAGACAAAAATTCTATGAACCCACCAATCTGGCTTATTCGTGGTTTTTTTTTTTTTTTTTTTTTTTGGCCACCCCACCACAGATGACTGCCAAGCTATAGACAAGAGCAGCTGGAAAACAAACGAAGCCTTGGCTTGTTTGATCTCTGAGATGACTCATGGTTTGTTGAACAAGCCATTATTAAAAACCAACCATGACTTAGCGTAACGTGTGGCTGCAACCATTGTCTCACCCCCCAACGGTCTTTTCCAAACTCAGTCTTTACTGAAGTTGCCATCTTTTAAGATATTATTCCCATCCAGATGATTCAAAAGGACCCAAAGCTACCATTACAGCAGCCCCTGAACAAACTACATTTCTCATGGGCCACAGGACCTCCCCCCCCCCCAGCACACTGTATCCACCCTTTTTATACTACATAAAAAACACTAGGCTCCTGGCCCACATTATAGGCCGGAATGCCAAATCCTGCACCTGGTTCTAAGAAAGCAAATGTTGCCTACCACTCCCTGCTGCTGCTGTGTTAAGCTAAGTTCTGGGTGTGCTATCGGTGAGAAATACAGCTGGAACTGCCTCTCAATAAACTGCTTCTCATCCATTGCTATGCCCCAGGTCCAGCTTCACCCTCCTGTTGGTCCTAAAACATTAGGACCATGTCCTGACCCCAAGAGTTGACTGCATCATGTCCTGCTGCCCCACAAAGAGGTCAAAGCACACAGGCTTATTGACCTTCTGGTTCATCAGCTAAGAATGCAGGCAGCATGTAAATGCTGTTGCCTGTTCACTTTGTGCCTTCCTGCTCTGTGCAACTCCCATGTCTGCCCGATTTTCCCCCCACCCCAACAGTGTGTTTGCATAACCCAGATTGCCAGGAAGAAAGCTGCCTTCAGTATCTGCAGAGAGAATGAAAACATCCCAAGCGTCTTCCTAGATCATATTTAGGGAAGCCCCACTGTGCCTTATGTTATGCTACTTGGAGAAGGGCAGACTGGATGAATGAAAGATCTGGGATAGCTCAGTAATGCCGAGCATGAATGATCCTTTTAAACTCGGGGTTGTGGATTTGAGCCCCACATTGGCAAAATGACTCCCTGTGGGGTTGGACTAAATGACTCCCTGTGGTCACTTCAAATTCTACTGTGCTATGCAAAGATGTATTTTGCCACAAAATGCTGGGCTCCATTCCATTATGGAAACGACTGTCTTTTTTCACTGGGCAAAAAAAACAAAAGAACATTGTCTTCACTCACGCTTTGTGGTAGGTGTGAGGAGAGGTGGGCTGCCCCTACACTAGGACAGTCAGAGGTGGCTTGTCTGCCTGTGGATAGATTGTTTTGGATGCTTTCAATGAGATTCCTACGTTACAGACTAGATGACCCCCATTCTGGGATCCCTTCCAGCTCTTTGATTCTATATGCAGAACAATTCTCCAGGGAGAATGCATTCAGCAAGTAAATATTTTGCTGCAAGTATTTTTTTATGCAGCTCTTGCCAACAGACAGTAGCACTTCCCCTACACACACACACACTCACACACACAAACAGAGAGAGAGAGAGAGAGAGAGAGTTTTAGTCTTCCTTTTCATATCATTGTAATGAACCTTTCTATTCTCAGTCTGTAGTTTTTGTGCTTCTATGAAAGCAGAGAGCTTAAACATGCAGGAGGTGCGTTGCATTTTAAAAGGGAAACACGTGTTCCAGAATGTAAGGCCTTTTGAACTTGGGGAGTTTTACTTCTCAGTAAACATGCTAAGGATTGCTCTGTAAAATCAAATTGCATTAATGTGGAATTTCACACTATCCTTTTAATTGCTTCAGAAGTTCTTTTTTTTTTGTTATCTGCAAATCCGGTATTCATACCTGCCATATACTATTAGATGATTTACAGACAAAGGAACTCCATAAGATGTCACTGTAGAACTGAGACCTGAAATGTAACTGAATTCTTATGGAGAGATTCTAACATGAAAAACTGGGGAATTTATACATCATAAAAATGTTTAACACTGCAGTGTCTGCAATAGCCTACTGGCTTTAAGACCCCTATTAAAACAAAACATGTAGCTAGTTTCATTTTAATGATGCCTTATTTAGTGAGCTTGCTGTATGCTTTGACACTGTTCCTCAATAACTGCCAAAGCAATTTTTTGTTTTGTTTTACTGTTTTTATTATTATTTGATAATTTACTCTTCTGCATGTCGTTTAAAAGCTGAGCACTATAAAACGACTCTGCTCTTTTGCTGCCTATCAAAACGTTTCTTCATTAGTAGCCACAATGCATTTTAAATTGAGTTGCAGTCTTTACTTCATATAGCCCAGAGAAATCCATTTGGAAACAAAACAATGGGGCTCAGAGATGCAGTAGCACATGTTGAAATGCAGGAGCTAGTTATGACAGCACACACACACCCCATAGCCATGCCCCCAGGGGCGGAGCTGGCTGCCCCTTGTGCCACCCTGGGGGTGGGTGACAGTCGGCGCCCCCCCCCGCGACTCCCAAGCCTACAGTGAGCGATGGCCATGAAGGCCCATCCGGGCCACTGGCAAAGCTCTCCCCCTTTCTCCAGGCTCGCTGTAGGCTTGGGAGGCGGGGGGCACCGTTGCCCCACTGCCTGGTAAAAAGCCTTGCTCCGCGGCTTGCCTGCTCACCCGCTTCCTTCCTGCTCGGGCTGCGGGCGGAGGCAAGGGGTGGGTCAGTGAGGGGTGGAGGCAGCCCAAGAGAAGCATCCCTTCCCGCCCTCCCACCGGCTGGTGGCTGGCCTCCCTCCTTTCCGGCTCTTCTGCGGTGTGCTCCCGGTGACAAGGCATGAGGTTTGCCGGTGCCACCGCTCCAGCACTGTACGGACGGTTCCAGGATCCTCTATTCACAGCTGCAGCCACATTTAGAGGATCCTCCGTTCACGGGTGCAGCCGCGAGCAGAGGATCCTGGCACCAGCCTTACGGTGCTGGAGCAGCGTTGCTGGAAATAGCGCACATGCACAGCATCGCTATGTAGCGACACATGTGTCGTACGTAGTGATGCTGCGCATGTGCGCTACGTAGCGATGCCCCACCCCCGGGTGCACATCATGTTTGCTGCTCCGGGTGCCCGAGCGGCTTCCTACATCTCTGCCCCCAAAGGAAAGTCCAAAATGCAGGCATCTGTGTTTATGATAATTATGATTTTATATCTATAAATACACATACACACACCAATACACAACAGACTATCCAATTTATTATGAACAGCAGACTGTCATTGAATAATGAGTTATCAATAGTGTGCGGGCAGTAGTTAATCATATTGGATTTTAGCTGAGAAAAGATGGATCCCTATCACGGTTCAGCCACGAACCCTTCTAACTGCCCAAGTTCAACTTCTGAATCTGAAATACATTGAGCTTTAACAAAAGATCTTCGACTGGCTGAAACCTTTAGCTTTTAATTAGAAATGCAAATAATCTTGCAAAAAAGCGTTACCATTTAAATTGCTAACATAAAGTCGGAAGCTCGTCAAAGAGAGGAGCAAGAAGCAACCAGCTCCGGCTTGGTTTCTTTACTTTTGCTCAGACTTCTTTAGAGCTAATTTGTCAAAAACAATTGGAAAAACTGAAAGCCTTGTTATGTCCTCACTCACTCACCAGAGTAAGGAGGACCCATTAATTATTCTGGTGTTCAGCAGATGATGATGTTGCTCTTGCTTGGGGGCGGGGGGGGGGGAGGCCCAGAGCTGCAGTCTGGCATACACCCAACCCCCACATCCCTCTTGTACTATGCCACTGAAGTGGCTTCTCTGAAACAAATGACACAAAAACTGGCAAACCAGAATAGTTCACACTTACAAGAAAGTAGGAAAGATCTCTCTAGTCAGGCAAGCAGCAGGGCATGCCTGGCAACAAACAAAGAGTTCAGGAGTCTTGATTCAGATGTTTGGGAATCAGCCAAGATTTTCAGGAATGGACAAAAGCAAGTTGTGCCAACCATTTCCATGTCCTCCTGCCGAGCTTTTAAAGAGGCAGGCCATTGCTAACTCATGACTTGTTTACTTTGCAGGAATGTCAGGCTTCCAAATGTGTGCTCCTGCAGGGTCGATCAACCTCCTCTCATCTGTGGAGGTGGTGCTTGGTTCTAGGAGATATTACTGTACCCTCCAGACTCTTGATCAGCCACTACTGCCTGTTGAGTTGGCTCCTTTTTGGCAGTCCACAGTGCTTCCCAACCACGACTGAGACCATCCACTATGCCAGGAGTTCAGGGAAGAGGCTAGCATCCTTGACCCCTCTTTTGAAGTGGATAAAGTTGAGACACATAGGGAGAGCCCCCCTCTTCCAACCCCAGTTTCCACCAATAAGCCTCTCACTCACCCATTTCTTACTCCTCCTGCTGCACTGAGGCCTGCGAACAAACGCCTGATCCCAACAGCACTGTTGGGCTCGGGACACCAACTAATTCTACTTTTCTGCCTATCCTCCTCCCTTTTGAGTTCTACAAAGGAAGCACTCACACTAAGGAGCAAGAAGCTAACCGTGCCACTCTCTGAAATGCTTGTATAAAAGAGGGCAGGTAGGTGGGGGCTATCTGAGTGCAGGTTAAGGTTGGGGTGGGGATTGGGAGGCACACACACTCTCATGACACCACCACCCCTTTGTGGAGGGGTTTCCTGCATTCGGCCTCCCGCCTCCCTCACCATCCTGGTCCCTGACTCAGGTAGACAGGCAGGGGCCAAGGGTAGACAGCTGGCTCCCATGGGTGACTTCAGCCACAGCTCCAGCTTCTTGCCCATGCTGGTGTCAGAAAAGACTCAAGCATGGAGAAAGAGGGAAAAGGGGTGGCAGAGTTGGGGTGGCCTGCCTCTTTAAAGTTGGGGTGGCAGAGGGGGCCGAGCAGTGGTGGACCTGCACCATGCTGTATTGGCAGTGGTGGCTGAGGAGGAGCACCAGTGACATGGAAGGAAGAAGAGGGTAAGAGAAGGAGAGGAGTTTGCTCCTTCTCCCTTCTCCCTATTGTTGCTCACACTACGCCAGGATCCTTGTCACCTACACCAGCAGCAACATAACCATCATTTTGGACGAGTGAAGAGGAGGAGGAGGAGGAGGAGGAGGAGGAGGAGGAGGAGGAGGAGGAGTTTGGATTTGATATCCCACTTTATCACTACCCAAAGGAGTCTCAAAGCAGCTAACATTCCTCCCCCACAACAAACACTCTATAAGGTGAGTGGGGCTGAGAGACTTCAAAGAAATGTGACTAGCCCAAGGTCACCCAGCAGCTGCAGGTGGAGGAGCGGAGACGCGAACCCGGTTCCCCAGATTACGAGTCTACCGCTCTTAACCACTACACCACACTGGCTCTCAACCAAGCTCAAATATGGGGGTAAAGGCATCCCAATTGAAATCCAAATGGGGCAGGGGACACTTTTGTCCAAAAACTGGGTGATCCTGTTTTTCTAGGGTCTGGTGGCAGTGCACCAGCCTCCCCTATGTATACTAAACAAGGAGCTTCAGACAGCTCCAACTCTCTGATGAGTTAGATGTTTTGTTACATTTTACAAGTTTAGTTGTACAGTGTAGAATCTTAGAGGAATACTTTTAAAAAGTAATGTGTCAAATGGCCTGAAGCCAAGAAGCTAAGCTAAGAAAATCAAGAGCACCCTGTTAATAACAGCATCCAAAATAGATTTCACCAAAGTAAACAAGTAGTATGCACTAAATAATACGCACTGCAACGTCTACTTTGGCCAATGCAATGGCTGGCCTCACTAGCCACTTATGGCAGGCCGCACAGGACTCAGTAAACTTTCCATTCTTGCAGTCTCCCTTATACATTAGTTGTTTGTGAAAGTTTGGTTATAATACATGGTTGTTCGACTGTGTTTGGTTTGATAAATGACAGGCTGCACAGGCCTGATGCATGTACATGAAGTTACAATATAATAGAAGCTGTTCCAAAGCCTATTCAGGTGTGATTGAAAACATATTTGGGCTTTGAAATGGGTGCATTCTCTTTCCTGGCAATCATGGCTCTTTTTTGCCACAACAACTACACTAAAAAGTGAGAACTGTCAAGCTCTCTGCCCTGTAAACTACTACTAAATAAGATAATTTGTGGCAGAGTGAATCTTGGTCAACAGCTCAAAATATAAATCCTTTGTCAATTTGGCGTAGATCACTTTTTTTAAAAAAAATGTAGCCTCTCCACTGACACTTTGAAAAATAGGTGGTGGGAGGGGAAGAAGAGGGGAAAACCAGACAAGCAGATGATATACAAAGTCCACAGCACCCTTGACATAAGTGATATCCATGAAGCTGAAGCAAAGAGATCCAAAAGCAAGCCTCAGGTGCATCTTATGTACAATGTCTAGCCACCAGAGAGACAACCATTAGGGTGAAAGCATGTGACATGTTCCAAACAGGTGTACGATTCTGAAATTCCCTTCTACAGCAGTTAAACCAAAGTCAAAGCATAGTTTAGAATATCTCTGGTGACATTTTGGCTGCTCTGTGGGGTCTGCACCAGAAAATAAACAGGATACATAAGCATTTTTATTCAACACTGAGTTATAGATGGGGAAGATGGAAAACGAAATGGAATTTGGCAAGCGCAAATGTAATACTATTGAAACAATCCCATCATTGTTTATGCACTTTTCAACTGCAAAAAACTGACCTTGTACTTTACGATCCCATTGAATAAATGGGACTTTAATGTGCTTAACTATAGCTGGATCAAGGCATATGTAGCATACTTTCATGTCTCCATCTCTGGGAATTCAATAATCAGACACCAGATTCCACAAGTTTCATTATCACACTGTGAATGTTTTTGCTTTCCATGGTGTGAGGTCTTTTTAGAGTGACTTGGCAGATGGCGAGATGCAGCATGTGACTTGGCTTGCCATTTTGCATCAGCCTGTAGTAATCCTTAGGCATTGTTCCTTCCTGGAGGAAGCAACAGTGACTCCAAGCACAACATGTGCTCACACAGGGACACAGCCAGGTTCTCTCTTAAACAGACACAATGGAGGAAAAGGTAATATGTGCCACTATTATTAGCATTTTCAGGATTGCTGCAGTCTTGAAACAGCAGGAGATTTCTCCTTCAGTGCTCGGCCCTTTTTAGCACTATATTCAGAGTATGTGAAAATTGCATTACAACATCATTTCTGTGACCTCTGATATTAAGAATTTCAACTTCAGACTATGAAAGATGTAGGGCAGATACCCTTGCCTGAACAGATTTTTTTTTCAGGAGGAGTCTGAAAAACTGTAGAAAATAGTGAGAAATGGAGCTCTAGGCCTTATAGACAAATGAAACACTAAGAAATTGCCGGGTATGCATGCCATCCACTCAAGAGTTCTTAAAGAACCCAAATAGGAAATTGTTGATCTTCTGAGGAAAACTATGCAACTTGTCCCTAAGACTGGACTGCACACCATTTTTATTGCTTTTTCAGTATCAAACAAACATAAAGCAACTATCAATGAAGAAATAAACCTTATGGAGTACAGAACAGGGATCTCAAAATAACGAAGGAATAGATACAATACAGATAATGAAATGGTCAGTCTTTATATGCTGTGAAGATCCAAATGTCTCAATACACTGAAAGGACAGGGTGGTTATGTCCCATATTATATATATAAGAAATTAAATTATACAAAACTGCAAAAGACTTGTCACATGAGTGTTGTCCTCTGGTTGCTTTGGTTTTGTGTTATATCTTTTCCAACAAAGTCCAGGTTAATCATTTAAACGTTTTCCAAAATGTTGTAGCCTAGACTGCAACTAAAAGGTGAATGATTAATGCTCGATCTTTAATTGTGTGGTCCTCATTAAGAAAAAAAGATTCAGCAGTGCTATTTGTAGTGAAAGCAGAACTGGCTGTGCAGTGATGAGGGAGATTTCTGGAGATACCTTCACCCAGAAATCCAAGACCTTCAGGCCCTCTCATCACATAGAGTGAGACATCACATAGTGAGACATCCCATCCAAACCGTATGAGCTAAAATGTTGTCAAAGGAAACACCAATTGAAATCTTGGCAGAAATTGCTGCGATGAGTCCCTGAACCAAAGCCTGTGCCTTCCAGGATTAAATGTTCAAAAAGGTAAAGGTAAAGGACCCCTAGATGGTTAAGTGCAGTCAAAGGCAACTATGAGGTTGCGGGGCTCATCTTGCTTTCAGGCAGAGGGAGCTGGCGTTTGTCCACAGACAGCTTTCTGGGTCAGGTGGCCAGCATGACTAAACCGTTTCTGGCACAACAGAAGCGAGAGTGCATGGAAATGCTGTTTACCTTCCCATCACAGTGGTACCTACTTGCATTTATCTACTTGCACTGACATGCTTTTGAACTGCTAGGTTGGCAGGAGCTGGGACCATAGCTGTCAAGTTTTGGATTTAAAAATAAGGGATCAGCAGTCTCACCTATCCTGGGGACAGTCACATGTCAGTGGTGGGCGGAGCCAGAAGCAAACGTGGGCAGAGCAGCAATGTAAACTCCAAGCGGGCTCGGGCTCGGAGTGGAGCAAAGAGGAGGGCAGCCAGCAAAGAGGAGGGCAGCCATGTGCTCCGCGCAATGGAGCCCCATCGTCTTTTTGTCTGATCCCATCAAAACAGGACAGGAAGCAGCAGCTGCTCAAAGGCAGCCGGGCTCTGCCCGCCAGCTAACCCTATTGGCCAGCTGAGGGGCTCAGTGGCAACGGATAGGGGCTGATGCAGAGGGAGGAATACACCCCCCTGTAAGCACGGGAAACAGCTCCCACTTGCTTTGAGGGCTGAGGCTTTTCTCTCCAAGTAGGCGAGGTCTTCCCACCCAGTCCCTGGCCAGCAGGGGAGGAGCTGCTTCCATTAAAAACGAGAAATTTAAGGGAAATAAAAAATAAGGGAGCGCAGCGGAAAACTGCTTAAAATAAGGGAGAATCCCGGGGAAAACGGGATACTTGACGGCACTGGAGCTCACTCCCAGGTAAGCGTGTTTAGGATTGCCAACTGATTGTTGTCGACTCCAGCTGATGTAAGAATATGGTTTGTCTACCGCTAGGTTATGTGAGTGAGTGATTCTGAAAAGAAATATTGTTACGCTTCCTACCACAACTGCAGTATAGATTATTCTCTGAACCATCTCCAGATCGTCAACATAACTTCTCAGGAGGCTTTGAGCATCCAAGCGCTCCTGAGCAGCGGGAAACTGCTTAAAATAAGGGAGAATCCCGGGGGAAACGGGATACTTGACAGCACTGGCTGGGACCAAGCAATGGGAGCTCACCCTGTCATGGGGATTTGAACTGCTGACCTTCTGATCGGCAAGCCCAAGAGACTTGGTTTAGACCACAGAGCCACCCACGTCCAAAAAGGGAGAGCTGTCTCATCACTTTAGAATTAATTCTCAGAGTGAGAAGGAAAGAGCACTACTGACACTCAAGTAGCCATTGGATTGGGGTGTCCATCAATTTTTTATTCAATGTAGTAAGTGTTAAAGGAGAGCCTTCCTCAAGGAAATCCCTCAAGTTGTATGGCCCAAAGTGTTTTCAGTGAACAATACTGTATGCCTTTGGGTCATAGGCTAGGGGGAGAAAAGGGGGGAAACCACATGCTATCCATCAGTTCCATATTTTAAGGTGAGTGTTGCAAAGCAGTTGGATAACGAACACAGTCTCTGAAACTTATGAATAAAAAATGGTGAGCACTTATTGGGGTGTCACCAAATATGCTTTAGATTCACCCATTATTTGGTAGCATTGTCCACAACAATGGGGAAGTGTCTCAGCTGACAGTCTTCATGGTGTAAGAGGAGATTTGAAATTACTAGTAAAGTCCACAGTGTCAAGGTTGGGAAGATGGATGCTGCACAGAGAAAGAACATCTTCACTTGTATGACTGGCCGGAGCAGACCCATGTGGTCTTTACTTCCTTCTCTCTTGAGATGTCCCCTCAGTCAGGATGGGAGCAAATTTAGACCCACATTAGAGGAGAACTGGCACTGACAAATTTACCCACCAAAGTCTCTTGAGAAAGCTTAGTTGTCATGGAATAAGGCGAAATGTTCTATAATGGAGCAGTGACTGGTTAACAAACAGAATACAGAGAGTAGGAATAGGCAGGCCTCACACTGGATGGGATGTCAGAAGAGCTTTCCTCAAAGATATATAATGGGACTGGTGATTTTCCTGAATGTTTCCCTACACTTAGAATGCCTGGGGCCATTTAGTTTATAAAATAAATAAATACTTTGGATATAATAAAGAGGTGGAAAGTCTTCTGGCATTTTAGTTAGAAACAAGGGCAATCTAGAGTCATAGTAGATGCTTATAAAACTATTCATGGTGTGAAGAAAGTTGATAGAAAAAAACGGGTGATCCAATGAAACTAAATGGCAGGAGATAGACAGAAAGAAAGAAAGATTTCTTTAAGCACAATGCGTAATAAATTTATGGAAGTCACTGTTCATGGGCACTTGCATAGATGAATTAAAAAGGTGTGCTGAATTTTCATCCCCAAATATTTATTGGGTTGAAAAGTGAGCACTGAAGAAGTGTGAAAGACAGCCCCCTACCTCCTTTATTTGTACACAACTTTGTTTGCAGCCATTCCTTTCCCCAATCTACTGATGCTATTTGTTTAACAGGGCCCTTTCTTCCTTTATGCAATCCAAGGCAATCAGCATTGAATATTGAAAGTGATTACATCACCCAGCCAATCAGATTTTGCTACATGGTGATGTCCTTGAAGGAAAATGAAGTGGCACTGCCCACCCTCAGAAGCCCTGGTCCCAGTTTTTGTTGTATCAGAATGCACACATAAGAACACATTCTTTGCAGAGAAAATATAGTGTGAATGGACGCTGAGATCCTTGAAGCCAGTGCTCCATTTTTATTTTTTTTATTTTTGGTGTGCTGTTCTGTGATTATTTCATTGCCACAACACACAAAACGGAGATCATTGTCTTAGTTAACCAAAGCAACAGAGATGCCTTCTTTTCCTGCTTTCCACAAACACTGGAAATGGGGCAGGGGGTGCTTTTCATGGGGAACAAAGATGTTTGCAAAGCTCCTCCCACCCATCTTTGACTCAGATGTAAATGAAAATCTTCATACAGTACACTGTATATATATATTTGTGTGTGTATGTATGTATGTATGTATGTATATGTATGTATGCATGCATAAATGCCCCACACATCCTTTCCACATATATCACACAATAACCACAAAAAGTCTATTGCCTCACAGCTATCACCATTTTATGAATTAATCAGATCCTTAAGGGGAAAAAAGGCTCACAATTAATGATCCATGCTGTGGTGGGTAACCTCCTCGTGTCCTTTTATTGGTATTTCTCCCTTCACACTTGACTAAGAAACAAGAAGAGCCTGGCATGATTTCCCCCCTCAAGCTTGTTACACCTGTCCTGAAGAAATCAAGGGAAGCGTGTTAATCTACTTCTGCACATAGCCAGATGTTTGCCCTTGTAGCAAGTCATTAAGTTTCAAAGTGAAGATTCTAAATATAAAACATCTGCTCCATTGATTTTGATTTTTCTCTTTTTGGCCTCAACCTACATAAGAAGGCAGCATGAGATTAAAACAAAAGATGTGTCTCTTCTGTAGCATAATGTGAGCTAATCAGCAAGCAACATGGTACATTTCAGGACTCTATAACCGTGAAAAGCACAAATATGAAAACATATATATGAAACATATAGTAATTGTGTAGCCATCGTTATTTCCAAAACATCCACACTGGCCTACTAGATCACTATCAGGTTAAACTAGGTTCTCCTTTATATGGTGAAATGTATTGCAGATTGCCTAGGAATTCATGGGCAGCTTATAAAGAGGTGTGTATATATATATATATATATATATATATATATATATATATATATATGTGTGTGTGTGTGTGTGTGTGTGTGTGTGTGTGTGTATTTTGGGGGCAGAAAACTAGATGGCCAACTATTATTTAACTAGTATAGTCGTACCTTCGATCCTGAACGCCTTGGTACTCAGACATTTTGGTTCCTAAACGCCGCAAACCCAGAAGTGAGTGTTCCATTTTGCGAATGTTCTTTGGAACCTGAACATCCAATGGGGATTCCGTGGCTTCCGATTGGCTGCAGGAGCTTCCTGCAGCCAATCGGAAGCTGCACTTTGGTTTCCGAACGTTTTGGAAGTCGAACAGACTTCCGGAACGGATTCTGTTTAACTTCCAAGGTAAGACTGTACAGTGATAGTCAAAGTAGAATTGTAGAGTTGGAGGGGACTCTGAGGTCCAGCGCCAAGGGCCTTCTGGCGGTTCCCTCATTGCGAGAAGTGAGGTTACAGGGAACCGGACAGAGGGCCTTCTCAGTAGTGGTGCCTGCCCTGTGGAACGCAACTACCTGACTTTTAGAAAACATCTAAAGGCAGCCCTATTTAGGGAAGTTTTTAATGTTTGGTGTATTCAACATGTTTTTAATATTCCATTGGGAGCCGCCCAGAGTGGCTAGGGAATAAATATATCATCATCATCATCATCATCATCATCTAATCCAAACCGCTGCAATACAGGAATATGCAGCTGTACTGTACTGCAACCTTGGCATTATCAGCGCCATGTTCTAACCAACTGAGCCTTACAAATGTTGTTGGACTTCAGCTGCCATCAGCCCCATCAGCCAATGGTCAAAGTTGATAGAAGCTATTGTCCAGCAACATCTGAAGGGTACCACATTAGCTATCCCCAAAGTAATACTATAAACACATATGGAAGTTCCTTATAACTTTTTTATAACTTATAACTTCACATTGTATTCCTGTTTCCCCCCCCCCCCTTTCTCTAAGGAAGTGGGCTGCTGAAGAAGCTGTGAAGCATTGTAGAGTATCACAACAGTATTTCTTTTTAAAGAAAAACTTGAAAGAAAGAGCACTTATTCCCCACTGACACTCATCTTGTAAAATTAGTTGTTAAGGTGAGTGCCCAACTCCCCAGTCTGTCCTGCAACACACACACACATGTACACAAATATTCGCTGAAATCCTTCAACCCCGATGAAAGGCAGAAAAAAGCCCTCTCTTTTGCAGGGGAAAAGAGTTTTACAAAACTGGTTGTGAGGCTTTGCACAGCACTACTTCCTGTGTATTGTGGTTCCGTTTTAATGAGCGAGCATAGATTTGATATTTCCTTGCCTGGGAAAATGATGACATGGGGCAAATATTGATACTTGCTGTTTCCATCTTAAAACCTATCAGGTGTGTTCTATCCTCAGATCATCCATCCTTCTCTAGAACAGCATTTTCACAAACTGCAAAGCCTTGTTTTCTTCCCTAATATGGGATTGCAATCTTGGCACAGAACTCTCAACAGGTGTCCACAAAGGCTTGTGGAACTGATGCACAAGTACGGGATGAATCAGAGGGTGGACTCGGTGCCTAAAGGATGGCATTAGCAGTCTGTTCTCCAGGCTGTCAATGTAAACATTGCATTGCCTGCCACCTCCCACCAAACTACCCGTGAGTGAGCACATATGCCAGTGAAGCGGATGGAGAAGACTGTGGGCAGAAGCTGTGCGTGTGTGTTATGCAGATGACACAATTCCCAGCCGTAAACAACTGTGAAGACAAGTTGCCCATTTGAAATAATCTCCTATCTTTGTGAATAGTCGAAGAAATTACAAAATCAGTGCTGTCAGGGAACACGTAGGCAAAATGAGCCATTAATTGTGAGAGAAAATAAGAGCAACCAGTTTAGCAAATGGAATGTGCTAAAGCAAGGACTGTTTTTAACATGTATATTAACGCTCATGTAGCCATTTATTTTTGAAGGAAAGCACAAATTTCAGAGGAAGACCAAGCAATAGCTGAGCATCTCCCATTGGTCATGGTCCATAGAACCATGCAATTAGTTCTTTGTAACCAAGGGGATTTTGTACAGTGCTGGCTCCAAGATTTGGTGGCCCTTGGACAAGACACCTTCAATGGGGCCATCACTGTTGACAGCTGATGCTGCTTCTCTGCATTTCTACCACCCTGCTCATTCACCAGAGGAGTAGGGGCTACTGCTGCTACCCTTTATATCTGCCATTGTCAACCCATCTAAGCAAACAGGGAAAGAGGAAATGAGCAAGCAGGTTGCAATGGTGAAGAGGAACATAAACAGGCCAAGGTTCAGTGGTAGAGCACATGGCTGTTCAATGCCTGGCACTACACTGTCTTGTACTGAATCAGTGCATCTGCCATTGTCTACACAGACTGGATGCTCTACCATTGAGCGATGGACCTTCACCAATCACTGTAAACTAAGGATGGAGGAGAAATACATTTAAAGCCGAATCTATCAAATTCACAGTTTCTGAAAGAATATGGGAACCGAAACAATACAATCATTCGAAATTCACATAAATACGAATTTTGCATTGCAGTTTTCCAGCTGAAAAAAAGTTTACAAAAATGTATGCATCAGGTGAAAGTGTGCGCAAAAATCAATATATTATTGAAAAAGCACATACAAAAATATATTGCGTTTTGATAAATTGCTTGCAGAAATATATACTGTATATGTTGTTGTTGTTTTTTTCAAGACTGCATGCAAAATATATTGGGAGAAATTTTCACGAACATGCCGAAATTCAAACCAGCATAAAACTAAAACAGCTTAAAAACCTAAAAACATATGCATTCATAATATCAAATGGAGGTCAAGCACATCCTATCCACTAAAGAGATCACAGTATGTAAAACCCTCTAAATGTGGAGTTAAAAGCCTGGGCAAGGAGAAGCATTCCTGCCTGGTTCATAAAACTAGATTGCGATGGGGTCAGGTGTACCTCCCTGGGGAGAGTATTCCATAAGCTAGATGGACCAGACTTATGTGGGTCCCTTTCAGAAAACTTTAGCATGTGCCTTACCATGCCAGCTCCTGGGCTGGTGTTTTAGAACACTAACCCAAAAATACCCACAGACCACTTTTTGAAACTGAGGGGATTTGCAAAAGAACAGTTTGTGTTTGGCATAGGGAGGGGCACCTGCTGTTCAGAGGAGAAGTGAAATATCTCCACAGGCATCCCAAAGCCTTTAGCGATCATCATTACGCAGCCATATCCAAAGCAGGCTCTGCTAGGGAACAGTACAACGAGCCTGGTTCTCCATATGTTTACTCAGGTGTAAGTCCCACAGATTTCAATGAAGACCCTTCTCGGGAAAGTGCACGTCGGGCTGCAGCTCATTTTACCCACCTTTCCACACCGGTGATTGCAAAAGCATTCCGTGCCTCAGCAAATTATACACGGAAGGGGCTAGATGCTGTTTGTAAAAACAAGGAAGCCTGCTGGGTTTAATCACCACAAGCTATAAGTCACTTTAAATCTGCTGCTAACAGCGTTTTGGCATCTTTTATTAGCAGCTATATAAAAGCCCCTTTGAATTTTTAAAATACATTGCAGTCTTTCCCTTTACAAGTGTTGGTACAGCAATATTCCAGCTGACCTACATTCTTGAGATTACTTTTATGTTGTGTAGTTTCTCTCCTAATGGCTAAGAGAACACACTCAGGCAATGAACTTGGAAAATTAGTCACTGGCCTTTCATTTCTGGGGCCAGAGTCAAACACCTCCCTTCCTGGAACATCTTACTCTCATCAGATGCCCGTAGGCTGTCAGTGAAATGAGTTTTAGAGAGCTGCATTCCTAGCAGACTACACATTTAGCTTCATATATAAGCAGCATACATTTTTTTCTGCTTTATGAGTGCCGAGAATTTTCTACTATCCCACTTCACCACAGGGTGGGACCTTCTGTCAAACTTGAAATTCCTCAAAGAAATAAACTGCGTAGGATTTTTGATATATTCACACACACTCCATAAATCTTCCACTTGCTTTGCTTCACATAACTATAATAAGCAAGAAACTATGTATAATAGTGCAACGGGCAAACTTGTTAATTTGTTATGTTTATTATTTATTCTAGGGATGGGGAACCTGTGGCCCTGCAGACTATGCAGGACTACAACTCCCATCATCACTAACCATTGGTAATGCTGGCTGCAGTTTATGGAATATGCTGAACAAGATAGTCTCTCGGAAAAGATTAAAGATAAGCAAAAACATAGCTGGAAACCTCAAAAGAGTTGCTTTAAAAATAAGTGTTGCAATCTGAATTCGGTAGCAGCTTTTGAATAAGCTCTGTAAATAAAGGTTAAATGGGTCAAAATAGATATATATACATAGATGCATATCAATATTTTATTATCATTTTGGCTGATAAATTTAGGCAATAGGTTTATTAGAGTGAAAAGATGTTGAGAAGGACGGGAAGTCAAATTTATGAAGATATATACTTCTTTGTTGGAATTTTTATTTTGATGAGTTTGATTTGCAGACTATATAATATCTTTGATGTATGGATGTAACTACGGTTCATAAAGCATTAAAAAATATTCCACTTGCTTTGCTTCACATAACTATAATAAGCAAGAAACTATTGTATAATAGTGCAACGGGCAAACTTCTTAATTTATTATGTTTATTATTTATTCTAGGGATGGGGATCCTGTGGCCAGGCAGACTTTGTAGGACCACAACTCCCATCATCACTAACCATTGGTAATGCTGGCTGCAGCTTATGGAAGTTGGGAGTCCAGCAACTTCTGAAGGAAGTTATGCCACAGGATTAATTTGCCACCCTCGTTTTTCACTTACTATGTGGTTCCCACAGTATGCTTCCAATATGATTCTGAACAACTGGAGTACAGAGAATAATTATTCGGGAGGGAAATTCCAGTCTCCTGGAGAGATAATCTCTTTTTCACCAAGCTGTGTCAATTTCACATACAGTGATGTCCTCCTTCTGCCACCACCACTAGTGTTTGAAGTATTACTAGCTGTGTTCAGGCATTTGCCCGAACATATGTAGGTTTAGACCAGGGTGTAATGGGGCAGAGTCACAGAAGTTCAACTCCAGTGTCTCCTGGCACACAAACTGTTGGGTTTCTATTACTCTCACTATGCAGATATTGTGTAGGATTGGTTTATCACATGTCTGTGTTATGCTTTCCAGCACCAATTGTTGGAATCACGGGAGCAGATGTTTACTGTAGTCTGTATCCGTTTGTTGTTTCCTTTGTCTTCTTCAGACTTCTCTCCAGAGAGAGGAGACATGTTTTCTTTTGTTCTGCCTTATACTTAATAAAGTAGCTTTTAGTGCATACAACCTCAGCCTAGCTCAGTCTGTGTTTATCTCTGCTGGACTCTGAATATGTGCTCAGTGTCTCCAAGACATGAGTCATTATAAATCATCGGGAAAGGCTGTCGGAACTCCCTAGAGCTGCACGCTGCACGCTGATGGGAGAGATGGGCCGGAAACTTTCCTGTCATATGCCCGGGGGTCTGGAAGGGTTTTATTAGCATATTTTATTAAGTGTGCACAGAAACGGTCTCTGGGATTGGAAAACCTGAAGCCAGAGTCCCCACCCGTGGGTATAATTTCCTTTCTACATACTGTAGTGACTGATTAAATGATTTGATGTAAAGTACTTAGTGTGTGGATTAGGGGCATCTTGCTGCTGCTTTACATTCTAAATGAGTGATGGGTAAGAGCCAAGTTGTAAATAAGGATGGGCATATTTGTCAATCTCAGTTTCTTTCAGTTTCTCTCTTTTTTCAATTATCCACATTTGCACATCAGTTTGCATTTTTTTCTTGAGAGGAAAAAAAAAACTCATGAAAATTCAGCAGCATTTTAGTGTGAATTTCTCCTAATATACAAACTTTATATGCAATTTTGCCTAATATACACCTTTTTTGCAAATGAATTTTCCCCTATATAATGCATTTTGTATGCTATTGACGCTAATATAGGTACACTTTACCCTAGTAGATGTATTTTTGTGCAAATTACTTGGCTGGAAAACTGAATTGCAAAATTGAGAGAAAGAATAATTTCAAAGGGCGGCTGTTTTTCAGCCCCGTACATTGTTTCAGAAATCACAAATTTGGCAGGTCCACATATAAACTGTGAACTGAACAGAATTTCTCTCCCCTTCCTAGTTGTGAATACTTTAATAGATATGGTGGGAAATATTCAAAGGTCTTTTTTGTGAAGTTTTCCTTTGACAAATAACTTGTGTGCTAGTCCTATATTGCTCTGCTTTCCTTTGGCCCAGATCAGTGAGGCCGAGAAGGGGGTCTTGTAGTGTGGGTAGCTCAGGCCCTCCATACATACTGGCCAGGCTTGCACCCTGGGGAGGACACTTCGGTGCTGTTAACACACGGTTTGACTTCACCACCAGAGACTCACTCCATTGTCTCTCAAGACAAATAGATGTGAACAACAAGGTTCACATTTTTATAGATCAAGAATTTGGAACCTGTGGGCAGACAGCTGTTGCTGGACTATGGCTCCCCTTAAATCCTGGTCATTGTTTATTTCATTGACATCTGATGGGAGGGTGTTCCACAGTGCGGGCACCACTACTGAGAAGGCCTTCTGGCGGTTCCTTCACTGTGAGAAGTGAGGTTACAGGGAACCAGGCAGAGGGCCTTCTCGGCAGTGGCGCCCGCACAATAGAACACCCTGCCATCAGATGTCAAGGAAATAAATAACTATCCGACTTTTAGAGTAGTCGAAACAAAATAGGAAATTCTTTCCAGTAGCACCTTAGAGACCAACTGAGTCTGTTCTTGGTATGAGCTTTCGTGTGCATGCACACTTCTTCAGATACACTGAAACAGAAGTCACCAGATCCTTAAATATAGTGAGGGAGTGGGGAGGGGTATTACTCAGAAGGGTGGTGGGAATGGGTGATCAGCTGATAGGTGTGGAAAACCTGTTGACGACTCTTAACGGCTGCAATTAGTCTTGCAGGGAAAGGCAAGGGGTGAGATGGCTAAAGATAGCTTTGTTATGTATAATGAGATAAGAATCCAATGTCTTTGTTCAAACCAGGTTTCTCCATGGTTTTAAGTTTGGTGATTAGTTGCAATTCAGCCACTTCTCTTTCCAGTCTATTTCTGAAATTTATTTGTATTAAGACAGCTACTTTGAGATCTTTTATAGAATGTCCTGGGAGATTGAAGACTTTTAGAAGACATCTGAAGGCAGCCCTGTTTAGGGAAGTTTTTAATGTTTAATGTTTGTTTTTAATGTTCTGTTGAAAGCCACCCAGAGTGGGTAGAAATAATAAATTATTAATTTTATTAATATTATTATTATTATTAGCCATGGTGTCTGGGAATAATGAAAGTTGGAGTCTAGCGTCCTATGTAGGGTCACAGGTTTCCCACAAGCATTGCAGACAGATGGCTATGAACAGAGGAAGTTCCGAATTGCAAACTTGACAAACCTCTCAAATATGATGCACTTGAGGTTTGTTGGTTTGTTTGTTTGTACTTAATTAGACCACTGTCTGGAAATGCCTCTGAAAGTTTACCTGAAAAGTGACATACAAACTGAATTTGATGCTTCCTCCCCAGGCAAAACTTCTTAGCAGTGTCAAGAGAAACTACAAGAGTAGCACCAGTGACATTTCTCTGGGGTGTTCTGCTCACATCCCCATGATTTGTTACCAGACTTCACTTAAAGTGAAATTTGAATCACCTTTAGTTATTTCTACAGAGAAGAAGAAGAGTCTGGATTTGATATCCCGCTTTTCACTACCCGAAGGAGTCTCAAAGCGGCTAACATTCTCCTTTCCCTTCCTCCCCCACAACAAGCACTCTTTGAGGCGAGTGGGGCTGAGAGACTTCAGAGAAGTGTGACTAGCCCAAGGTCACCCAGCAGCTGCATGTGGAGGAGTGGAGACACGAACTCGGTTCCCCAGATTACGAGTCTACTGCTCTTAATCACTACACCACACTGGTGTAGTGAGGAATCTGAGGATTTTCAAGGGGAGTCCAAAGACTTTTTTTTGGGGGGGGGAACCTACCAATATTTCTCCCAGAGTAGTAGTGGGGTGCTCACATATCCCTAGCACAGATAGTTTTGTTGTTGTTGTTTTGCCTATGGAAACTGTAAAAGAGTCTCTTGGAAGCATCATGCATAAGGCAAATACCAGGATGTTTTACTGCATAACAAGGATGAACCCAAACTACCAAAATCAATAACATTCCTTTCCCTTACACTTCATCATGACCACAATAAGGAAGTGGTTATTGGTTGCCTTATTGTGGCTGTATAAATGAATTCAGAATATTCAAAGTGGTTGATGTTGTTATCAACTCTTCATAAATATTAGCTGTACAATGTGGGATGTATAGTTCCTTATTTTTGCATTTAGAACCCCCCCTTTCTCCTAGCCTTTCATTTTTTTTTTGCTTTGTTGCTTGTCAGAAGCAGCCTTTTAAAAAGACTTAAAGGGGGGAAGTGGGGGGGTGAAAAATTGCAGTGAGCTATCCTAAAACATTGGCTGCTTAGAATAGCAACTCCTTTAAAAACAGACATGCATACCGATTATATGAACAACATTAGCCCCATAGGCAATTCAAGCAGAACTCCCTTGTCCCTGGTAGCTGAAATGAGTAACCCACTGAACTGAGCCAATAATAAAAGCAAAAGAGTGTAAATCAGTTCAAGAGGGAACTGAATCAATTTCCAGCGCAGGCGGGATGCAGAAGACATACATGCAGTCTTGATTTTTAGGGCCTAACAAAATATAGATTGACCTTTCCTTTTAGGTTAGTCAAGCAGGTTTTGTGGAACTGGCTGTTAACCATAGTGCCTTAGTGAGCAATTTTACTTCCAGCCTGACAGATTCAAATCTGAAATGGCTTGCTTCATTTGGCTGTGGTTTTCCTTGTAGCCTGGGGCCAAGGAATTCAATGGCATTTCAGCAAAGAAGCTTGCATCCTGCTATCATTAACACAGATTCCTGGATGAGGATGCCATCAAGCCTTCCATTTTATATCCAAGCCTGATTCAAGGTGAAACAGAACTTACATAGAACAACATTCCAACCCCTAGGCAGTAAACATGTGACTTTTCTACCAATCCTGTGCTTTGAGCCTTATTCAAGTGCCCCAGTCAAGTGATTCTGTTAATGTGATTAGATTCTTACGGGATTGGATGAGCCTTAGCTACCCTGACGGATGACCTTAGTGAGGAGGAAAGGAGGCATGCAAACCCTCTTATTCTTCCTTGCTCTCTCATTGCTTTTTGATACCCTTGGCCATAGTAGCTTTCTAAGCAGACTTACTGGGGTGGCTATTGGACGCACAGTTTTACCGTGGTTCCAATATTATCTCCAGGGTCAGTTTCAGAGAACAGTTTCAGAAAAAAAACATCAATTTTCTTTGTGTCATGGGGTGCCTCAAGCTACCATCTTCTTCCAATGCTCTTTAGCATCCATATGAAGCCACTGGGAGTGGCCATTAGGAGATTGGGGGGGTGAAGCATCATCAGTATGCAGGTGATAACCAACTCTACTTTTCTGTAAGAGCTGAATCAGGAGGGGTCATGCATGCCCTGGTGATTGATAATGACTAATAAACTGACTCTGAATCATGGCAAGATGGAGGTGCTATGGGTCAAATAAGTGGTTAATTGCTTGCTTTGGATGGAATAAAAGATCAGGCTGATTGTCCAAGGGAACTCCTTCCTACCTGGAAATATTGCAGTTCAGTGATTCACCACCTAGGACAGCTATATTCAGTTCCAGCAAATTCCACCATTATGGAACAACGGCAAGACCCAAACACAGTTTCCAGCAATGTAAATGTATGGAAAACATACCCTGATAACATTTTGAGAGACGGTACACTTTTAAATCATATTTGAGAGAATTTTTTTTTCTCAAGCAAAGACATTTAAACCATATTTGTGGTGAAAATATTCTTCTTAGAAGTGATGCTTACTTGAGAGAGTAACCTAGACAACTGACTTGGAAAATCTGCTGTAATCTTACCCCATTCAGAAACAAAGAAAATTAGTGTCGATATTTTGTCACCGCTAACAGCCTAAAGATTTCATGTATTGCTACAAATTACGTTATTTTTATTAGAGTGGGGTATCACTTGAAGAAATGTGATTAACCATTAGATTCATAAATATTATTGGTCGTTTGCTAGAAAACAAAGGCAATTTCTTTGTGCAGTAACCAAGCAACCGCAATCTGAAATAAAGTAAAAAAATTCCTTGGAGAATGCTATTCTGCCCCCCGCCCTTCCTGTTGTGCATTATTTATTATCCAAAAAGTAAGATAAGACAGCTCTGAAGAAACTCATCATAAAGTGTTAACGCACCAGGTAACAAATCAATGGTTGTTTAAATGATTGTGCATGGCTAGGGGAAAATATATTTCAGTTTAGAGCCTTAAATTCATTATGCCTCAGTGCATACTGAGCGAGAAACACTGCCATAGTCATTAACGTGTTTATAAAACAGCTCTTGTTCAGAACACCAGAATCAGATGGTTGCTTGTGAGCAATTTTATTAATTTCCCCCTCCCCCTTTGATGTATTACTTGCCAGTAAAAACCCATGTGCCTGAGTAGAATGGTATCTGAGAGTTTGGATTGATGTAAAAACTTTCAAACATGAAGCTCCGCCACATGATGATGATGAATGGATATTTCCATTAGAATTTAATTCACACTGAAATTTAAAGACAATGCATAAAAGTGAATTGCAACCTTTGGCTTGTTCGACAGATGTATTTTAGTCTTCCATCATGGTGGATGAAGATATGATTTTGTTAGCAGGGGGCCCCGCCGCAGGCAGAGAAATGTCTTGGATTGACATTTCTCAAAAGTAAGGATAAATGCCATGTGCCTATCTTGTTTACTTTCTCAAAGTGGTGGGTAAAGGTCCAGAAGCTGAGTAGAAAGTGGTGGGTGGGGCTTACTCCTTGGTGTCCCATCCCCTCAAGTGTGCCGCCACTCAGTTTTTGTAGCTTAAGAGTGTGGGTGGCCAAAAAAGAAGCAAACCTTGGGCTTGCAGATCAGAAGGTGGGCGGTTTGAATCCCCGCAACGGGGTGAGCTCCCGTTCCTCTGTCCCAGCTCCTGCCAACCTAGCAGTTCAAAAGCATGCCAGTGCAAGTAGATAAATGGGTACTGCTGCATCACAATTAAAACAAATAAAGGCTCGACATATCTCGCTTTGCATGTCATGAGTCTATCTCATATATTAGTTTTACCTTTTAAGTTGAATTACTGAAAGAAATGAACCTTTCCACGATATTCTAATTTTTCGAGTTTCACCTGTAGATAGATGGAGAAATTTGCGTTTCAAGAAGCATTTCTTAAAAAAAATATTTAAAAACACACATTTCTACATGCACCTCCCCTTCAGACTACACATTTTAAAACCTCTTTAACTGTATTGTAATGTTCTGGAAGTGTTAAAACTGGTGGATAATTCAGAATTCTGATTTGTACATTAGTCTGGGTGGAGCAGATCAGGTCAGCTCGCACTTGAATGAGTGAATGAATCTTTATTTGCGTCAGCCATCGGCCATAGCAATAAAACAACAATATGATATATAAAGAATAGAAATAAAAAGTCAACTATATAAAATCCACCAAGCTTCCATCACATGAATGCTGGTTTTCATTTAGATATATATATACTTTTCAGATAGATATATTTCACTAACAGCTTCATCTTCAAGGAAAATATTGCATTACAAATTATTTCCCCACCTACCACCTCCCCCCACAGTGAAGCTGGCACATGTAGGTGCAGTGCAGAAAGACATGAATTGTGGAACTTCATGGATGTGGAACCAGCTGCATTCCAATCTCTCAATACTTGGGAGTGGTATATTATGGAGGTCTTCTTCTTTGGCGATAACTTGTAGCCGAGTAAGATTGTCTTCCATAAACAAGGTTTTAACAATGAGTCCGTAAGTGACTGTGGGGGCCAATTCTGGATCCACACGTCCTTCCACAGTGGGGACATTTGGTTTCCGGGCGGGAGTTGATCACGATGTGGATTTGCCAAGCGTGCCTTTCTCTTAGCACATTTCTCCCTTGCATCCTGAGTTCAAGTGTCTTCAAAGCCCATGACACCTTTGGTAAAAGCTGTTCTCCAACTGGAGCACTCGCAGGCCAGTGTTTCCCAGTTGTCAGTGTTTATACTACATTATTTTTTTTTAAGATTTGCCTTGAGACAGTCTTTAAACCTCTTTTGTTGACCACCAGCATTACGCTTTCCATTTTTAAGTTCGGAATAGAGTAGTAGCTTTGGAAGTCGATCATCAGGCATGTGCACAACATGACCAGTCCAACAAAGTTTATGTTGAAGAATCATTGCTTCAACACTGGTGATCATTGCTTCTTCCAGTACACTGATATTAATATTAGTCTTCCCAAGTGATGTGTAATTTTTTTCGGAGACACCGTTGATGGAATCTTTCAAGGAGTTGGAGATGGCATTTATAAGTGGTCCATGTTTCACAAGCATATAGTAAGGTTGGTAGTACAATAGCTTTGTAAACAAGCATTTTGGTTTCCCTGCGAATGTTCCAGTCCTCAAACACTGCACTTCAGTCAGGAGAAAGCTCAATCGGGAGAAAGCCGCACTTGCAAAGCTCAGACGATGCTGGATTTAGGCATCAAAGTTGGCCCTTGTGGAAAGATAACTGCCTAGGTAGGAGAAGTGATCGACATTTTCCAACGTTACACCATTGAGTTGGATTTGTGGCGCTGCAGAGGGGTTATTTTGTACTTGTTAGTGCAGCACTTTGGTTTTTTGGGTGTTGAGTGATAGGCCAAGCTTTTTGAAAGCTTCTGCAAAGATATTTAGGATGGTTTGGAGGTCATCCTCTGAGCATGCGCACACTACGTTGTCATGTAGTATCTCCTAATACTTGGTAGTGGTATATTACGGAGGCGCACATCATTATGTGCATCCCAATTACATGGCAGGTAAGGAGATCTGGGTAAGGTTTTTACATGCCTTAGGCAAATTGCACCAACGAAAAGTCAGATAAGGGATTGCCAAATGCCCTAAGCCACTCTATTCTGTCATGTATGATTCTTGCTGCCCAGTATTATTAATTTTTTAATTAAAGTTTTATCTCATCCCCTGCCAGGACTGGTGCTATTTTCCTAGCTTAGCTAAGCCTGCTTGTCGCTTAAATACTCTTCAAGTTGCATCATTCACTGCCATCTTCACATCTTGCATTTGGTAATTTTGGAGTTTCTTGTCCTTTAAATCAGCAATACTCTAGGAATATTCCTACCACCTGGCTGTAAATTTCTTTTGTCAAGTATGATTGCTGCTACTCCTTATTACCATATTACCATGTTCCATATTACCAATATGGAAATATTACCATGTTCCATATTACCAATATTCCATATTCCATATTTCCATATTTCATATTCCATATTTCCATATTACTCCTCATTCTATATTGCCGGGGTTCGGTGCTGGAGCTCCCCGTGCGTGAGTCTAAGCTACCCACGCACGAGGTACCAGTTGTCGGGGAAAATCGGCCAGCGTTCCACGTGCGTATGGGCACGGGCGCCGGCCAAGTCTCACTATCTGAAGGTTGCTGAGTAAGACGGAAAATGACTCCGAAGGTGCGTGAGTAAGTGGATGCCTCAAAACTAAATAGATGCCTCGAAAACGAATGGATGCCTCGAATCTGAACTGGAACCACTTGTAACCTCCTGCACTATCATTTAGTAATAAAGGAAACCAAACCAAGGATGTTGTCTAAGCATGAGATAAGAAACCCTTGTCGTGTTTTTCCGACAGAAATTAAAAAATCCTGAAACCTTTACCCTTTTCCCCAATTGACGACAGACACCGAATCTTTCTTTTGTGGCTTTGGCCAAACCCGCATAGGCTCGTTTTCTAGCCCTAAGCTAAGTTTCCCTAAGCTCTCAGTCCCTGCGCGCCAAATCTTCCGCGATACTAAACTAAATAAAACTAGACCGATAAATCTTCCGCAAATCTAGCCCTGAGCTAAACCTAAGAGCCTAACTAAAACCTCACCGAAAGATCTTCCGCAAACTAAACCTAACTAAAAGAAACCCATCCAGCCCGTCCAGCCCGCTCCCAAAACCCTTAAACTAAACTTGACTGAACTAAGCTTCAACTGAACAAACGTAAAAGAACGTGCCTAAGCGGGGAGCCTCAGCCTTTTATTTAGGAACAGGTATGACATCACGATCAATATTTTAACCAATAAAACCACTGTTGCTGCCCTTCAAAAAGGCGGGAAGCAGAATAAACGTCCATAGATAACTTTGAAAAACCACTGGAACTTCAAATTAAAGGCAGAGTAATCCTAATGGCAAAATGCCTCTTCATTCTTACTTCCACTTTCACTTTTAAGTGGAAGGATACAAAAAGTAGTTCTTAATAACCATTAAAATAAACAAATAACCGCGGATCTTTAACGGCTCCACGAAGTGTATTCCGACACTATATTACCAATGTGTGTCCCTTTGTGGATTTGGATGTGACTGCAGAGTACCTGTATCATCAGCCTTGGATCATTACTTCCAAACACCTGTAGAGTTGGGATTCTGGGACTGGAAGATGGCAATCCAGTAGAAAATCAGCTAAGGAGAGTGTTTGCAACGAGGAAAGAAGCTGGCAAAGGAAGGATCTGCATGCCCCTACTATGTGCCACTTTCCCACTTAAAATCACTAACTCACTTCAGGTGTTTGGCCACCATCTGGTTTTGAATTCACAGATCTTTAACTATGAAGCATAGATCTGCCCTGAACTGAAGAGCCTTATGAGGGACATGTGAATTCTTATTAGTGCCACAGATAGTTGGGCAGTAGGATAATAGTTGGGTTTTATATTCACTATACATATTTTGTATTCATCCTATGTGTATATTAGCATACACAGCAAGGCAAGGATAGCTCCTGCTGTCCACAATTAAGAAAGAACAGTGATTACCTGGCTATTGAGCTGTGTGGATAGTTGGAGATTGCTGAGTGGTAGGAGAGCAAATAATTATATTTCTTCCATTTATGGAATATTCTTGTTTCTTCGTATAAATGGAGAATATTCCTCTCCCCATCTGTTTGCCCATCTGAAGGCAAATGCATAATTATGCATGTATTAGTTAAGAATATCACCACAAATGACAACTCACAAGAGAGAGGGAGAGAAAAGAGCAACACGACAAAAATATTTAGCAGCAAAATGCTTGGGCTGCAGAATGAAAATGTGCAGTCATTAACACAGTAGCAGGAAAATGGATGGTGATGCTGACCTCTGTGAAAACAGCACTTCACTACAGCCACTATTAGCTGCCAGGCACAGAAAAATCTCCACCGCTTTCTAAGTTCCATATATTTGAATAGGAGGGTTAACCATGTGCTTCAAACTCCCTCGTGAACACAGTGGGACTTGGGGTGAGTTTTGGCTTTATAAATATGACCCTGTTCTAATGAGGCAAGTAGTCACATGGTACAGGTTCAGGGTGTATAATGGGCTACTTCAAGCCACTGTCATGACCCCAGAATCCAGCAACAATAAGAACTGAGTCTCCAGCTAAGGAGCCAGACCAGGTCAAGGCTTTGACCAGGAAACAACTGAGTTCAAGGCTGATGGACATCCGCTCCCAGAAGAACCTGCTGCAACCAAAGGGCCAGAGTCCAGACCCTCATAAGTACCTCCTTCTGAACCTGAAAAGCCAAATGCCAGAGGGCTTCAGTTCTCCAGCAGTTCGGGGACCACAACAGACAAGTGGCTATGGAACAGAGGAGGAGCACCCATCAGCTTGCCTGAGGGTTGGCCCTTTAAATGGGTGGTGCCTAGGAGAGGCTTAACAACAACAAGAACAAATCATTTATTGTATCCCACCCATGTGGCTGGGTTACCCACCCCACTCCACCACCCTGTCAAAATTAGACTCCAAACATTCTGTTGTAGACAGGGATAGGGACTGATTGTTTAAGCTTTTTGGGAGTGCAAGTGCCAATATGGGGAAGTAGAAGCTGGGAAACTTACCTACCTTAAGTTCCTTACATCAGATCCCAGTCAGAGAGAATTTTTATTATTTCGACCAGCTTTTCCAACAGTGAAAAATAATGTTTGTTCGCTTTTCAAGGAACTTACACTTGGTTTTTTTTTAGTTTGAGCATTCGTTTCAATTATATTTTTGGGACATGAAATCGTTTAGAGTTTTATGGATAGATGTTCCCTTTTTATGTTCAACTATTTAGATATCGAATACAAGGTTGTTCAATCAATTATGTACAACCTTTTCTCAAGGCTCCTACCTGACCTGTGCCACTCCAGACATTGACATGGATTATTAAACAGAAGAAAGCCTGGAAAGAAATAATGAACCCTTGTTTTGCTTTTAATTTTTGATAGTATATAATCAGGTGTAGCTTTGTTGATGGAGTTTATTTGGGAGGCAAGAGTTCCTGAGTAGGTTTACCCATTCCAGATTGATTTACTAGTCCCATTACAACTTTTTTGGCTCTCCTACCCTCCCCCCAAAAAAATATATATACTTCAGATATTTTGTCCCAGGGATAACTTTCACTTCCGTTTTCACTTGCAGTTGGAATGGACCAACCTGTAGATCTGTGGCCTGCATCTCTTTCATATGCTTCACCCATAATTTCGCTATATTTCTGCATTACTATTTTATATTTTAAAACCAATTCATCTCAAAACCTGTGTTAAAATGTGTATTTTGTCTCACAGTATGCATATAAATCTTTTGATAAGTTTGAACTGCCTCAAATGTTCACAATATCTGCAGAAATGTAAAATCTGTGGAATAGCTAAATTTGAATCTGCACATTATCCGGTAATGCTGTTTCGTATAAGAATTCCCAAAGACTGGATCCCTCACAAATCCCTAACTTTGGGTGAAATCTGGCAGCGATGTGCAGAAGTCATCTAGTCTTAAAGAAAATTCCCTCAGCCTTGTAGAATTTTATTTGGATTGTCCTCAGCATTCCTTAGATGTTCTATCTGAAGAGAAACTTAGACATTTTTTGCTTTATGCCACATTTCAGCGGCAACTCTAGTAGCGGGCTTGCGTTTCTTGGTTCAGATCTAAGCATTATTTAAAATAAATTGCTGTAACAGTTTCCGGTGCCTACTGTATTCGGAATATTTTTTCACCTCATTTAATTGAGATTTCACAGCTTCAGACCAACAGTTCACAAGTGTTACCTCCCTCCCCCCCCCCCCCGCTTCTTCTCCCGTCTCTCTTTCTCTTCTGTATTTGGCATTTAGTTCCTTGGTTCCTCAACAGTGTTTACATGAAGTGCCACAAGTGAGGGAAAGATTTCCAAGGTATTAAAACCTCCCTGACAGAGTTGTTCTTTGGAGCAGTTAGAAACACCACAGGGTTCATTTTGTAGACAGACACGTTCTATTCCTTTGCAGGCTGATCCATAGCCCTGAGGAGTCAAAAGTACTTTAACTTAAAAGAATTTAGTCCTGCTAAAGTCAAGAAGACTAAATGGGCTTAGCCAGAATACCTGGGCTGTAGATCAGACAGTTAAGAAAGGATAAGTAAGAAATCCTGCAATACTCCCACTTCTGTCAACTAGGCCAGGGTTTTACTGCACGTCTGTGTGAAAGAAATAGATAGGACAACTGACATAGCCTGGGAATCCAATCAGATTCCAAAAATAAATTGTGCTTTAATCCTGTGGATTTTGGAGAACTGGCGAAGATGATGACTTCGTTCACGGAAACAGGAGGGGTGGGAAGGTCTCATAACTGACTGCATGTCCATGGGAATATATATATATATATATATTGAAAACAAGAAGTCAGGTTTGACAAACACTTATGAACCCACCCTATTATTTTGACTACAGACAGCCAGCCAATCTTAAACAACTCCTCACCCACAATAATACAACAACAGGACTTAACATGGACACTGGTACCAGAGCCTGCAATAAACCCAGATGCCAATTTTGCTGCCACATACACCCGGAGAACACCATTACTGGCCCCAACAACATCAAACATACCATTTCAGGACTATTTAATTGTTCATCTTCTAACATTGTGTATGCCATCAAATGCCAACAGTGCCCTTCAGCTCTCTATATTGGACAAACAGGCCAAACCCTATGCCAAAGGATAAATGGACATAAATCTGATATCAGGAATCACAAGACAGAGAAACCAGCAGGAGAACACTTCAATCTCCCAGGACATTCTATACAAGATCTCAAAGTAGCTGTCTTACTACAAAGGAATTTCAAAAATAGACTGGAAAGAGAAGTTGCTGAATTGCAACTAATTACCAAACTTAAAACCATGGAGAGACCTGGTCTGAACAAAGACATTGGATTCTTATCTCATTATACATGACAAAGCTATCTTTAGCCATCTCACCCCTTGCCTTTCCCTGCAAGACTAATTGCAGTCATTAACAGTCGTCAACAGGTTTTCCACACCTATCGGCCAATCACCCATTCCCACCACCCTTCTGAGTAATACCCCTCTCCACTCTCTCATATATAAGGGTCTGGTGACTTCTGTTTCAGTATATCTGAAGAAATGTGCATGCACACGAAAGCTCATACCAAGAACAAACTTAGTTGGTCTCTAAGGTGCTACTGGAAGAATTTTTATTTTATTTTTTTGACTATGGCAGACCAACACGGCTACCTACCTGTGACTATTATTTTGACTGTAATTCCGTTTAACTGATTTTTGTATTGTATTTTAAAATTGTTATTACCTCATCCAGATATTAAATATTGCACAGTTTGATGGTGGTGGTGGTGGCCTAATATGTTAATTTTTTTGTGGAGTTCGATAAAAATTTTTTGCAAAAGAAGTCGCCTTCTGAAGGCATTGTTTCTACCAAATTTCTGAAGGATAGCTGCAGTGGTTTTCAAGCACAACCTTGCATTTTGGGGACAGTTAAAAGTATTTCGCTAAATCTCCCTTACTGTTCTATAGGTGATTTATATGAAAATAGTACACATGAGAGAGAAGCTCCTTGATAAGAAACCTGCCACAATGCAGAGAAATAGCTCCAGGGGTTTTCGTACTCCGCACTTACAAGCTTAACCTGTCATGCACAATGGAACTCTCCCGCTGACTTCTCTCCGGATCCCAGCATCTTCCTTAAGCTTAGAGGAAACAAGTGTTTTGCTCTTGCAAAACTGTCCCCAAAGCAGAAAGGTGAGTGCTGGTAAGATTATTCCTTTGGATTACAAACTACACCTGCCAGTCATGAACGAAGTCCCCCCTCCTAGTCTGGTGCAGCCAAAATCACAAGTTTAGATTTTGCAATGCAGCTGTGCCACTCCCATCTCCACATTTTGGCTTAACAGGTAAGCTTAACAACATAGTTTTCCATTTAATGCACTTATCTGCAAGGTTTTTGCTAGTGTTTTGCTCACCAAAGGCACAAAGTGCTCTGGGGTTCCCTGCTCCAACTTGCACCTGCCTTGTGGAGATCCTGTTTCACCATGCCGAAAATCCCTCTGAGGAACCGCACTGTATTTCATTACTTGGGACTTCTACAAATCTTTGGCACACCCCTAGCCTTCACAGTCTCGCCTGCATCAATCAAGATGGTTTTGAAATGAATCCATTTATCCTTCACTGATGATTTAATGTTAAGTAACTTCTAGCAGGTTTGCTGTGCATAGTTCAATACCACTTGGTGTTGCTGCCGGGAACACACTGATGAAGCAGACCCCCACCCTCGCCCTGTAGGTCAACTTTGATGGAATGTCATGATTTCAGATGATGGGTGGCCCCTCTCACCAGATCTGAAATAGCCCACTGACATGTTGAGATAGGGTGTCAATTTTGAATTTGCCATCATCAACATTCATGTATCTACTAGACTTAAGAACTGAGCTGGCAAATTTTGGTCACCCTTGGGACAGAATGTTTTAGAGTAACTGCATTAGTTGGGCTTCCAAGATTCACAAAATGTGTAAGCTACATTAACTTTCATGCAATTTAAACATCAAATCAGCTGCATCTCTCCAGCCCACACAATATATTTTCCCAACTGTGGCCTTTTGGTGCAAACGAGCTTCTCATGAAGGACTTCAGATGAAGCATATTTCATTTACATTCTATAGTTCCAAGCATTATTATTTTTTTCTGTTAAATACAAAAGACAACTATTTACAGAAACAATATGAGTGAGCCTGTGAAATGTTGGCATTAAAGAAAATAGATAAATGAATCCCTCCAGCTATGTTTACTATGTACATCAGGGAGGGAAATAGCAGCAAGGCAGTCTCGTTTTGCAATCTATCGAGACAACGGAAAGATGTGAATAGCACTGTTGGGAAAAGCCATGTTTTCAACTATATATTTCAAGAACAGCAAATCTGAAAATGTGTTTTTGGTCTGTGTGATGTATAGCTCTGAGTGGATTTTTATGATCGAGTTATGAGCTTTGGAAAATAGAGAAAAATGCTGACGCAACTGTAAAGAATGCAGACTCAACTGTGTGGAAGAGCAGTTGGTTCAAGCATTGCCAGCACCTGCATATTTAACATTGCTTTTCTTAAACGTATCCCTGTCATGAGGTGGAGTGATGCTGATGTTGAAGACAATGCATTGTCTGGCAGTATAAATGCTGGCAAATTTGTAGAGCTGTCCAATCAGCATTGCCCCTTAGTGTGTGTTCACTCACCTGTTCTAATAAGGACCTAAAGGACTCCTGGCAGTTAAGTCCAGTCGCAAATGACTCTGGGGTTGCGGTGCTCATCTTGCTTTACTGGCCGAGGGAGCTGATGTTTGTCCGCAGACAGTTTTTCCAGGTCATGTGGCCAGCATGACTAAGCTGCTTCTGGCGAAACCAGAGCAGTGCACGGAAACGCCGTTTACCCTTTCCGCCGGAGTTGTACCTATTTATTTATTTGCACTTTGATGTGCTTTCAAACTGCTAGGTTGGAAGGATTTGGGACCGAGCAACGGGAGCTCACCTCGTTGCGGGGATTCGAACCGCCGACCTTCCCGTCGTCAAGCCCTAGGCTCAGTGGTTTAGACCACAGCTCCACCCGTGTCCCTTTAAGGACCTGAAGCTCTTCAAATGTTGAACCACACAACCCTGACTATTGTCCATGCTGGCTGGGACTGTTGATGGAAGTTGGAATCCAACAGTATTTAAATGGTCACACGTTTCCAAAACTTGCAGTAGAAAGATGAGCTAATGGTAGCATTGTGATCTTGTGTATCAAGGACATGCAACCAGAGCGGTTGCATGGGCACATGGCAATGTTTTGGATGCACAATCCCCACCCAGAAAGAGACACAGCTACAGGAAGCAGAGAAAGGGTTCAAGATCTGTCAAGATGACATTGCACTTTGATGCTCCCATTTTTGGATAGCTGTATAATATTCCATGCACATACATGCACATACGTCCGTCCCTGTTGGAGGAACAGATTGGGCTGCTGAGCAGATGGAGCCTAGGGGAGATGGGATGCTGGAATATGCATTGTGAAGGCAGAAGGCTAAGACTAGTCCTGGGAATAAAGCTCTACTGATTCAGAGTGTAACGTCATCCCCAGTAAACTCTTGTGGCCCTTTAAATGTTGAATATCACTCTAAAGTATCATTTTATTTTATTTCCTGAGTAGAGTTCCAGCCAACTGCAGCTGCTGCAAAGCAACATCAGAGCAATTGTTACAGCCTGCTTGCCAATGCGGCAAACTTCTAGAGATGCCAATCATAAATATTTGAAAAGCACAGCACCAACCTCAAAACACAGAATATAATTATTTGTTGTATTAGTATTATTATTATTATTATTATTAGCAGAAATTACATTCAACTTAAGCACGACCATAATATTGCGGTCATGGCAACCTTTGGGACAACAAGAGCTTCTGGGACTTTACAACAATTGTTGAGATTTCTAAGGACTATGCTTAGTCATAAATGGAAAGCTTTATGAAACCATGTTTTTTCTAGCTTGAAAAAAATACAGAGTTGGACATTCTGAAAAATAAAATAAAAATAAAAAAATTCCTTCCAGTAGCACCTTAGAGACCAACTAAGTTTGTTCTTAGTATGAGCTTTTGTGTGTATGCACAGTTCTTCAGATACATTCTGATTCTGAAAACAGTTACTAGGCACAGTTTCAAGTTATACAACGAAAAACGCTTTTTCCTTGGCTCTCAGACTTGCCCTTCTTAATGTCTGAAGCTGAAACCCTAATCCCTTTTACCTGGATGCATCAATCCAACAGGATTTACTTCTGAGTAGATGTGGTAATGATAGTCATGTTAGTGTCCTGAATGACAATCTAGAAAATTCCTCAAGCAAAGATTTGAAGGGGATGTATAATTGCAGCCATGCTACGGTTGGCCTTGCAGTAGAAGAAGAAGAGTTTGGATTTGATATCCCACTTTATCACAACCCTAACAATTCTCAAAGTGGCTAACAATCTCCTTTCCCTTCCTCCCCCACAACAAACACTCTGTGAGGTGAGTGAGGCTGAGAGACTTCAAAGAAGTGTGACTAGCCCAAGGTCACCCAGCAGCTGCATGTGGAGGAGCAGAGATGCGAACCCGGTTCACCAGATTACGAGTCCACTGCTCTTAACCACTACACCACACTGGCTCAACCTCCACTCTGCCAGGAAGCATATTATTAGCTGGATATCTCACAGCCTAATATTCCACGCAAAGTTTTTCTGATGAAATGGGGCAAGCTCAGTTAAGTTGATGTGTATTCCTTGGAGAAAAGGTGGAATACAGATTTGATTATGATGATGATAATAATAATATTTTTTGGGCTGCCATGAGAAATCAGGTAGGGTTCCTCACCTACTGTAAGTGAGCAGCACAGCTTGACTTCGTGGCAACAGATTCAGGGCAGGCAGCATCCCAAATATGAATATTATGAGCACTGTTGTTTAAAAAAAGAGCTGCGAAAAGGAAAAGACCCACTTGAGAAAACAGGATTGTCAAAACCCTTAAGAAGATGACAGTGCCTTGGAAAAAATATAGCATATGGTGATCCTGACAGGACAGAAGCAATAGCTACTACCTGCTCACATTACAATCTATCTTGCTGCCCTGACATCCTTGGCAGAAACAGCCATTTGTGGTTGTAGGTTTTTTTTGCTACTGACGGTATTTGACATCTGTGAATTCCGACTTGTTATTTTTTTGAGCCTCAAATGTCTTTTGGGTTCGTGCCCCAGGCGACTTGTTAAAAATGCATCCTGTTTTTCCTGTCGATAATTTCACCTTAGCCATGTCCAAGGTGTGTGAAACTTTCCTGACAAATGATGCCAATAAAAAAAAAAATACTCCTTGGTTGTTTAAGAAACAACAACTTACGCTGTTTAAAAAGCTAAATCTGCAAGTGGTTACCTCCAGACTGTTACTATTTTTCAGGAGGAATTCAGACACATACCATAAAATGTGGGTTTATTTATGGAATGAAAGTGAATGAAACTCACTTAAAAAAAATTAAGAGGGTTTCCTTGCGGAAAGAGAAATTATGAGGAAATGTTCTTGACGATGTGGGGTAGCAACTGATTGACAGGAAGTGTTGTAACCTTTGCAGATGCAATTCAGACTGAATGCCCAGTATGCAGTGGATGCCAAATAACCTCCACACTAATGAATCAGAAATAGTGCTCAGTAAATAGTGGACATCGTATAGCCTTGGGGCAAGCTTTGGGTAAACAATGCAGGTTGAATAAATAATGTCATCTGCAGACATTCACTCCAGGTTGCATTTGAACCATAAGTTGTTAAATTATTATTATTTTTAAACCCCCCACACTTTCTTCTAGAAAGAAAGGTGCCTGCATTCCCCATGCAGTTGTTACAGTAAGTGCCACACTTTTAACCAGTGGTTTTCTTCTACGGGGGAAAAAAGGTGCCGGTACTATGTACCATTGAGTACCCCCAGAAAAAAAGAAAGAAAGCATTGCACACATCTGAACAGACTTCTGAAACAATTATGTGGGAGCTTGTATGGCAGCACTGAAAGGAATATCCATTAGCTGGGTTGATGTTTCCTGAGTTATCTGCTGAAAACCAGCTTCTGTGGCACAACACACACCATGTAACAATCTCCGGGGGGGAAGTACCTGGAGGTTTGTGACAAACAGACCTGAGAAAAACAAATCTCTGAAAAGCTTTGGGTTTTACAAACAAACACTGGTCATTGTCGTCCCATATATATATATATATATATATATATATATATATATATATATATATATATATATATAAATAAATAAACATAGCTGGATGCTTTGCTGAGATTGTTGTAAGCCAGTTGCTCAGCCAGGTGGAACTTAGCTGTATGATACCTTGTGTATGATTGAGACCAAGGGAAGGGGGTGGGGGTGGAAACTAGCCTGTGATGTTCCTATTAATGTGATGTAGGAAGACTAAACTGCACACCCAGGGATCCCAGCCTGCACAGGATTCCCCGCCTCCAGAACCAGCTGAGCCGGGGCCAGGGCTTGAGCCTGAAGGATCCCCACCTGTGCTGGATCCCCAGGTGCAGGCATCAGCAGAGTCTGCTCTGGCTCCTGATGGGAGGGAGGACCCATTGCCTGCAGGTGCTCCACTCCCAGCCTCTTCAGAGGAAGCTGAGGCATCCCCTGGGTCCAGTAACCCACCATCCTCTCCTGAGCTACAGAGGTTCAGGGCAGAGAGGCGAAGGGAGTTAAGTGTCTGCAGGAGGAGTGCTCACCTCCAGGCCCGGAGGAGAGGCGAGTCTCCGGAGGATCGGGACCGCCCTAAGCATAGGGCCAGATAAAAGCCAGCCAGACCCAGCCCAAGTTGCGTGAGCAACTTAGTTGCAAGCGTGTGCTCAACCTGCAACCTTGTGCCTGAACCTGCCTTGGACCTTGACCTGCTCCCTGCCTCGCTCCCCGCCGGATTGACCTCCTTTGGACCCCTAGACCCAGGACTGGACTTGGACCTCGCTTCATGGACAAACCCTTGGGGCCAGCACACTGGGTGACCTTGGGCTAGTCACACTTCTCTGAAGTCTCTCAGCCCCACTCACCTCACAGAGTGTTTGTTGTGGGGGAGGAAGGGAAAGGAGACTGTTAGCCACTTTGAGACTCCTTCGGTAGTGATAAAGCGGGATATCAAATCCAAACTCCTCCTCCTCCTCTTCTTCTTCATATGCTGGGGCCCTCCTCTGTCAGAAATGAGGCCAATAGGAACTGTGGAATACCCCCCTTTCTAAATGAAAGCCAAAGTTTCCAGGAAGATGCCTGGGATATCATTGAGGAGGCCTCTCTCCACAACCCTATGGCCTATGATCCTGGGGCTACAACCCCAACTGGTTGTGGACATGCCAAACACCCAAAGGCTGTGGAAATAGATTTAGAGAGCAGTGGTCATCATCCAGTCTAGGGGTGAGGAAATGTTCTCAGCTTGAGGGCTGCTTTCACTCCTGGGTGACCTCCTGGAGAACACATGCCTGTGGTGGACAGGACCAGAAGAAAAGTAGGTGGAGCAATTAATGCAAATATTACTATAGACCACTATACAAAGGTAAATAAGTAAGCAAACTTTATTGTACTAGCCAAAGGCCATGACAAAACCACACAAACACTATCAGGAAATGGAATATCTATATAACCAGGGAGAGTAATTGTCAATCAGTGTAGACAATACTGAACATCTAGATTTCTAGATGGACTGACTCAGTATGAGGCAGTTTGCTATGCTCCCATGTTTCCATACAGCCAGAGAGATAAGGACATGGTTGATTCCCTCCCCCCCCCCCCCGATCATACTGAATATGTTGTTACAAGCGAGTATGACATTCACAGGTTTCCCAATTAACGAGTTCTCATCTCAGAATTTGTAGGCTGAAGCTGTGTTAGTCACGGTTAATTTTGAATTTCACAGATTCCTCATGTTTCCACTCCTCCCCTCAAGTAAATGAATATTCAGATTTGAGAAATCAGAATTGCTTTATTTCCAATACTGATACATCAATATTTTGAGACACTTGTAGTTATCTTGCTTAGGGACAGAGGTTGGATTAGGTAGACCAGAACCAGCACCAGTTGTAACATTGCTCACCAGCCATAAGTTGTGGCAAGAAGGAAAGCTTCTGATGGCTGTTAATCCTATACACCAGGGATGGGGAACCTGTGGCCCTCCAACTCCAATTCCCATCAGCCTCAGCAGCATAGATGGTGCTTGGGGATAATGGAAGTTGTAGTCCAGCAACATCAGCAGAGGCACCAGTTCTCCATCTATGCTATACTCACTTATCTAGAAGTAAATCTCATTGAGCTCGAGTCTGAGTAAACATGCACAGCATCGTATGGTTAGTGTAAGGAAATTAGAACTTTTCTAAGAAATCATGATTCCTGTTCCCCCATTTTTTTAAAAAATCAAAAAATCCCCCACATTGCTTTTGCTGAGAAAGGTGAAATAATAAGTATACCAGCTTCAGACTAACGTATTTAGTTGGCCAGACCAACCTTGGGGAATCTCAAGAATGCTGCAAAAGCATTGGATCCAGTAGATCCTAGGTTACCTTTGGCTCACTCCTGGAACTCCAGGTTTCAGGAGCTACCACTGGCAGAAACACTGGTTTTTACCCATGGAGCTTTCTCCGCATGTACTGGGAACCATTGGGACCATGGAGGTATCTCTTTTGTTAGCAGAGGGACACTCTCTCCCATCCTAACCCCTTCCAGATGCCAAATATGGAGATTAGGATTACTCTGTTACTTCTGATTAAGCAGGTATAGAAACACACTATTCATCGCATAATTTATATAACGCTCTGTTCACTGCTCCTGAAGTTTTTGACATAAGGAGAGCATTAGTTGACATCAGATCCATTTACCAAGAAGCAACTTCTGTTTTTTCAAAAGAAGTCAAAGAGTCAAAGTGATAATTCCTGCTGCATTTTAGCAGCATAGATCTGACACGTTCAAATAACATACTTTGATATTTATGAATTACTGTACCAATTTTCATTAAAATTAGAAAATTTGTATTGCTCCAACTATTTGTTAAATCATAAGCAGATGAATAATGAATAGGGTGTTCTTTATTCATTAAAATGATTTCCTCCTCCTTATTTTGATTCGTGTGGCACACTGTGAAATATAAAGGACTTTAGTTTGATGCATTTCAGCCTGAAACTCCCATAAAGAAAGTCAGCTTACCGATTATGCTGCAGTCCTGCTTAAAATTGCCTCCTCCTAGCTGCTATTTGACTTCAGAGACACAAAGAGCTTCAAGGGGGAGTTTTGTCAGGAGGGTGATAATGGAAGAAAAGATTTTCCCCTTATAACTGGGGTACCTTTTTCATCCTGAGGCAGGGACGTAGTGTGGGGAGGGCCAGGGGGGTCATAGCCCAGGAAGATGATTTTGAGAGGGCATGAGCCAGGCACCCCCATACAGGGATCCCTGCCCTGCCTGTGGCCGGGGGTCTCTGAGCCCTGGAGACTGGCCTGCCCTTGCCACCATGCTCATAGCCCCCTTGCTGAATGGCTGCCTGGCCAGCATTGGGGCGATGTGCCAACCAAGGGCCATGTTGGCTGGTCGGGCTTCCCCCTGTGCAGGCAGGTGGCACAGTGTGGCGCTGTGAACCATCTGTGCCCTGCACCTGCCTGGCAGCAATGAGGGTTGAGCTGGCACTGCAGGTTTTGTTTACCTTCTGTGCCCAGTCCCTGGTCCTGCCTGGTTCACGTGTGTGCGTGTGCCCCAGGCACCAGTGAAGAATGCAATGGAACTGGCCTGAGGACCACATTCCCTTCTGGAAAACATTCTGAGGGGCACATGCTTGTGGTGGGTTAGGGCAGAGGCATAAAAGGGCAGAGTGACAAATGTAAATCTTACCTCAAGGAGGGTGTGAAGCAGGACTGGTCAGGGGTGTGGTTTGGGGAATGTCCCTTTGAGGGCCACATTTGGCCCTAAGCCGGAGGTTCCCAACCCTTGGTCACCCACTACCCTCAGCACAGCTGTTTTTTTAGAGTTTTTACGAACAATAAAACTTGGAGCAATACTCAAAATAACATTAAAATCAAATAACACAATCTACGGCATTAAGGTCAGTTTGAATCAGAACTCACAGAACTCAAATTCCCCATGCATCCTTAATTACAAATTTGCAGGGGTGTGTACTTGCAACACCCCTTTCATCTGTGAAACATCAGAGGGCAAGCAATTCATATTGATGGCTCAGCGATGGGAGAATAAGACCTATGTAACTAACACCACCATTTAATCAATATGTGTATTCACAAACTGCTCAGAATACCCTGGGTACCAGAAGCTGGTAATCCAGCATTAAATGCTGTTTTATGTAAGGAGATTAGAAGCAGATGTTATTTATTTTTCAACCATGATGATTTCTTACAAAGGAAAATGGGGATGCCTTTCACAGAGCGACAAGGATATAATCAGCTGTCCAGCGAAATTCTGGCTAATCAGCAAGTGACAAGTGGCACTTGATTTAAAATCAGAGAGAGTGAATTTAATGGCGTTGATGCAAATGTTGCGTTCATCACAATGGACTTATAATTAATAAGGAATCTGGGGATATGTGGGCACTTGAGAGAAGCATTCTGCTCTAAAGTATAATTGCTCAGGTAACCCTGAGCAGTGTATTACCCTCTGAGATGCCTGAAGCGCAGCGCATGGGGCAGCAGGTTCAGAACCGCAAGAGGGAACAGAAGGTATGGGAGCGACGCAGAAGGAACCTTCTAGAGAATATCATAGTGGAGAGAAAAACAGCAAGCTTTTTCCACCACCACACAGTAGCATTTATTCAGCAGCTGCTAGATGTCATATCTGCATCCCAGGACTGTGACACCAGAGACAGGTCTGAGACACCCTAAATCCTCTCTGTTGCCTGACTTCATTACTAGACTCCATCCATTCCTGTTTGGTGGGATAGAGACATGTTTTAAATCGTACAGCTACACAACTTGTTTCTCTTTTCTCTCTCTCTCTCTCTCTCCCCCCTTCCCCCTTTCCTGTTAAATAAATCCCCATGCTCCTGAAACATTGTGTTAAATTGGAGATGGGGAACTTTTCTCAGCACGAGGGGCAAAATCCCTTCTTGGCAAGTTGTAACTTGTGGGACACATGCCAGTGAATGGCAGTGCCAGAAGCAAAATCAGATGGAATAACAAATACTAACTTTATCTTTATATAGTAGGCTTCTTTCTACATATACTCAAATCCTTCTCTATCCTTCTTCGGGGCAGGTTAGAAGTATTATCAAAGTTCAAGGGCACATTCAAACCAGGAGGCTGCAAAGTAGGCCTGGTAAGAGTTGTGGTCCAAAGAGACTTCTGAAGGCCAGGTAGAGAAGTCTGGAGGGCCACATTCAGCCCATGGGCATAAATTGCATTAAATTGCTCACTGCTTGCTTCCCCTGCCTCCTTCTGGGAAATATTTTGTCATTGATTATCATACTGCAGTTTGGATCCAGGTCCCATTGTTCTTGCCATGTCAAGGGGTGGCTTGCTGGTAAGGAAAGTAGGATTACCTTCACACACAAAAATATTATTTGCAGATAGACAATGGCAGGTGGAAGAAGGGTCAATTGCTGGTCTTAAAGGAAGAGCAGATTCACTACAGAGAAGATGGTCTTTCAAATGTCTTGTTCCCAAGCTGTTTAGGTATACCCAACAGCTTTAATTGCACCTGGAAGTTGACTGGGATCCAGCACTGCTGTTATGGTCAGGGGATGGCATGGTCCCAGCAGTGGCTGGTGTGGTGGGACACAGTTGCCCCCCAGCACTGGCATCAGTGCAACTTAGATGGGTGGGGCAGGTTGGTGAGGGCAGGGCTGTTCTGGATTGGTCCCCAATCTCGCTACCACTGTGTTCTGCCTCACCTCAGGCCTGTCCAGGTAGGTTGCAGTAATCCCAGTGTCAGGAAGGTGTTTCGGTAGCTCTGCTGCACCACATTGGCTATTCCTGCATGATTCCAGCACTTCAACACAATCAACATGTGAGCGGCAGCATTCTACGCCTATTGAAGATTTTTGTGTGGTTTTCATGAGCTTCAAAACATAGAGGACATTGCAGGAGCCTGATCACAATGTCACAAGGTACGTAGGTTAGACCATGGGCAGGTGTTGACCTTAAGCAGAGATGGATACAACATGTATAAAAAATTTCTACCTATGCAGTTGAGGAGAATATAACAAACTCATCCACATTCCTGGTTGTCTTGTGCCTAGAAAACACTGGTCTAAGGGGTTTTCCACTTGTCCCTTGCTTTATAGCCATGGGTCTGAGCAGTGGTTTTTTGTTTTGTTTTTTGTCCCACCACTTTTCCTGTGGAAAGCCATGGTTTGCTGCTGAATAAGAAGAAATGTCAATCTACGGGGGGGGGGGGGCAAATTGTCATTTGTTCCAATCCAGCAGTAAACAGTGGGTTTGTGGGATATTTAAAATGCTCTCAAACCAACAATTAATGTTTTGCTAGATAGGCACATTATAAGAGCTGAAGTTCACAGAGTTTTCCTGTAAGTTTGCTAGAGAAAACTCTGTGAGAGACACTCCCACTACGCCCTGACATGCAGAAGGTGTAGCTTTATATATCCTCTTACCTGCCTGGGGACATTCTCTCTTTTCTGTCTCTTCTTCATCTCTTCATCACCAAGTCAGTAATGTGAGAACATCTGCTAAATCTGAGCTCCAATGCTCAGGCACCATTTTAAGATCGGCTTAAGTATGTCTTTGTGACTGAATTACCATTTTAAGCTAGCCTGAACAGAGCTGCAGTATCAGTTGCTCTTCGACAAATATTCTGAGTGAGTAAATGTTATTTTTTAACTTTTACAAGACTGTTTGTGTGATTATTGCTTTGAGGAACAGAAAAGAGGGAAATAACAGGAAAATCCAGTCTGCCTTAAAACATCCTGGATTACTTAAACTAAAGGGTTAAAACTAGCCTACCTAAGCTTCTCTTTTACGCTGCCTCACAAATGTGAGGACTGAAGGATAATATCAAACAAATATATCCTCTCCTGGCATCTATTCACTTCCAAACAAGGTTTTCCTGGTGGACAGTTGCAGGATAAGTGGAAGCATGGATGAGCCTCCAGACTACAATTGTATATACACTTGCTTGGGAGTAAGTCCCACTGAACTTATACCTGAGGAAACATGCATATTTTGGGGGCTACATTATGGTTTGTAGTTTACTCGTCCTAAATAAGAACCGATCTTAGACCACCTCAGGAGCTTAATAATGCATATATTCTATGACTGCAGCAAACAGATTGCAAATGAGAAATTATGGCATACTGAATGTGTAAGTAACTTTATTTTATTGTTTCAGATCACAGCAGAAATGCTAAAGAGGTGAGGTGGGGCACCAAACAAAAATTAAGTGTTTTTACTTAATGTACTCTTGTCCCTTTGTAATATAAGGCTTCCCACTGCTAAGCAGTATGTTTTCAAGTATTGCAAGGGAAAATAAGGACACAAAAAGCCCATATACTTCCAACTGCTAAATTAGCAGTATAAATAGAACCGTTAGATTTATATATACACAGCTATTTACCAACATATGGAAGGTGCACTGCTGTCTTTTACAGGAAATATTGTGAACATAATGGGACAAACTAATCTGCTAAAATTAGTTTGTTTCTGTTTTTAAAATCTCCAGCAATTATCCAGATACCTTGCCAAACAGCAGAGCTTCCTGGTGAGGTGAAATGCACAATCCTATGCAGGTTTGTCCATGGAGTTTTCTTGGCAGGGATACTTGAGTGGCTTGCCAGTTCCTGCTTCAGGTGGATCACGTTTAGTCAAAACTCTGCACTATGACCTGTCCATCTTGTGTGGCCCTGCATGGCATAGCTCATAGCTTCTCTGAGTTATTCAAGCCCCTTCGCCACAACAAGGCAGGGAAATCAGCCCTGGGTGCTCACTGGAAGGACAGGTCCTGAAGCTGAGGCTCCAATACTTTGGCCACCACAGGAGAAGAGAAGACTCCCTGGAAAAGACCCTGATGTTACTACGCTTGATCTTAGCCAAAAGGCTGAGAAGCTACCAACAAAAGTCCGAGAAGCTACCAACAAAAAATTCGTAACTCTTCAAATGGCGAAATTTTTAACTTCTGTTCTGACACATGAGCGATGTAATGGACGGCTGTTTGGAAAGTGCAATTTCCTTATAATTCCCATATTTAATTTTGTATCTTTATTAAGGCTTTTATTGTCATTAATTTTTAAATTTAACTCTGTGTGTGTATTTGTCTTAGTTTTGTTTTATATGAGCTTAAAGCTGAAATAAAGTGATTGATTGGACCCTGATGTTGGGAAAGATTGAGGGCACAAGGAGAAAGGGACAACAGAGATGGTTGGACAGTGTTCTTGAAGCTACCAACGTGAGTTTGACCAAACTGCGGGAGGCAGTGGAAGACAGGAGTGCCTGGCGTGCTCTGGTCCATGGGGTCACGAAGAGTCGGACACGACTAAAAAACTAAACAACAACAACAACAACAACAACAACAACAACAACAACAACAATGCATGTTTACTCAGGAGTATGTACCACAGTGATCAATCGAGCTCAGTAAGCTTGCATACAATAACAAAATAAAATAAAAAATTCCTTCCAGTAGCACTTTGGAGACCAACTAAGTTTGTTCTTGGTATGAGCTTTCTGGCCAGCCCTATCATTAGGTGAGGGAAATTGCTGCCTCAGGAAAACAAGGGGCTGCCCTGCACCTCTTAAGCTAGCCTGCTACACTCAGATATGGTTGTGGATGCTGTCCCAATGCCAGTGCTGAAGTAACATTTAACTCACTAAAAGTTTTGTTAACTATTTAACTCACTAAAAGTCTCATTGACTTTTCTACATTGAATAAAAACACGCAGCATCTTGCCCTTTGTCTCAGGCTGAAAAGTCCACCTGTTAAGTGGTATAACTGGTTAAAAATGTTCAGTCACAGTAATCTAAATTTCGTATTTGTTTAGGGCTGAGTTACACATGCGCACAATTTCCTTTCTCTATGCTAACACCTGGCAAATGTTGACGGTCCACTCAATGCATAAAGAGAACTGAACAGCCTAAAACTTACTTTTCACATGGATTTCAGTGGGACGCAAGCACAACTAACTTAGACGGGATCCATCGTAAGAGCCACAATGGCATTTCCACATATTCAAATATTTGCTTGGTGTTATGGGCATTCAGCTTTTCCAAATTATTGGATTATTGAGTATTGAGCTGAAGAGCCAACCTGAACCAAAATAAGGCAGAAATGAGATTTCTAGGGAACACTGTGGGATAAGTGAGCATTTGCAGAGAGTAAAAATAAAAATAGCAGAGGAGTGTGCAATGGTTGGTGTGCACTGACTACGAAACATTTCACACATGATTATGGATATCATCAAGGCCACATTCACACCACACATTTGAAGCACTATGATGCAATTTAAGGAAAAATGGCATTCCCCAAAGAATTCTGGGAGCTGTAGTTTATTAAAGGAGAGCTATCAGGAGACCTCTATCCCCACCATCAAGCTAGAATTTGAAGGGGTTTCGGGGAAGAAAAACTGCTACTCTGGGAACTGTAGCTCTGGGAGAAGTTGGTAGGGGCCTCCTACCAACTTTAAACCCCTTTAATAAACAACAACCCAGAATTCTTTGGGAAAAGCCATGGCTGTCTAAAATGTTATCATAGGGCTGTAAATTTATGATATGAATGTGGCCTTAGGGCATCGCAGTAAAGTTAATCCGTTTTCTGAGATGCTAACTTTTAATATTCTGGGGCTCAGCCTAGACCAAAGTAAGTACTTTCCCCACCAATGATTTTAGCAGGAGGAAATGAAGTGTGTGCTTCATCATTCCACAAAAAAGCAAGACACAAACGTGCTCAGCTTAGGCAAGACTGTACTCCATTCTTCACTAATATCCATTTTTAATCCATTACTTCAAAAGAAAGTAATCACATATATTAGAAGCACAGGATGGGATGACAAATTAAAGCAAGGCGTGAAGATGTTTTGCAAATATTCTTTAAAGTTTATTTAACCTGATATGTCAGCAGCAAATATCTATTCTATAAACTTTGGCTCAGGTATGGTTTAGAATCACTCCTGCTACAAACTAATTCCTCCAAGAATGGGCCTATGCAAACACATCATAAATACTGAGCGAAGCCTGTCAATTGCAGTTAGACACTGTAATTGATGTGCACATTGTGGTCAAAGTTGCTTTTAGCATAGGGGCTTGCAAAGAGTATTCTGTTGTCTGCCCCAAAACATGCAACACCTCCCAAGCAGATGAACTCTCAAGCTAACTCCCCATCAATAGCTGCATCACTTTTCACTTATTCAGCTCCCTGCTAAACCTTTTGAGACAGCTAAAGCTGAATGTACACTTTGAGCCAAGTAAGTGTATGCTCTTATTTAGATGTGTGCAGATCTAAAAGGGATCAGGGAAAATGAGACAGTGCACAGAGAATATCACATCACGCCAAACGAAAGGGCAACCTTTGAGAAATGATCTTTTCGAGCAGCCAGCTGGACAAAACATCAGATGGAGATATGTATTTCTCTTTCAAGCCAGTAGTCCCTTTATGGGATGACAGATGGTGCAAGTGATAGCAAGCATGTGTGTGACCTTGTCTTTATCAGTTAATCCCAGGGTGGTAGCCTCTCACTCTCGCTCTTCACAGCATCCATAGTCTTTTCAGAACAAACCCACCGGCGCAAGCAGTTAAACCTTTTCTTCTGATAAAGACAAATGCATTTTTGGTCCCCACACCCACTCCATTTATACGCTTTGGATGTCCCCAGACACAAAAATCCAAATTATCCCCTGACTATATATGCAATAAAAAGCAAAATAGCCATTGCCTATTTTCAATAAGACAAGCAAAACTGTTTTGCTTATATTGTTAATTAATAGTCCATTGATTAATCATATCAGTTCTACATCTCGTTTAATGCCAGTAAAGTTTAGTTTTTCAGTTTGTTCCAACGGTTTCACTATTTATAGAAATAAATTCAAAAAGAGGTAATATACAGGTATACGTGTGTCTAAAGGGTGGGAGACTAACCTCCCAGACCTCCCCCCCCCAACAAACAATTATTGTTACTGATGGTGGACTATATATTTCTGATCAAATCTTTGGAAGACTTGAAAGAAGTAACATAACGAGAGAGGGAGAGAGAGACAGAGAGAAAGATTAAGAGGGTATGTACCAGTGTGGGAACACCCACCTGCAAAATCTACAAACATTTCAAAGCAGGGAGCCTTAGGTCTGGGGGATAAATGTGGTCTCCCAAGTCTCACTCTCTGGCCCTTGGAAACCTTCTCAGGCCATGCCTTCTCCCCAGGGCAACCCTCTTTCACCAGACCACACCCTCCACTGGTCCGCTTCCATAATCTCCTTTTTTTTAGGTCTGCCTAAAAATCTCTAACATTTATCTTACTGTGCAAAGATAAAAGTCACATTCTTTGCTCCATCCCACCACTGGCATGTGGCTCCTAGTTGGTAACCCGCTAGGAAATATAGCCCTTGGGCTAAAATGTTGCTCCTCTTCCTTACAAGTGGGCCTGCAAGATGGAAAGCAGGTAGTTCTGTGTGGTCATAGAACTGAATGAGAGCCATCTTTGTATTCAACCCAGTTTCCATCAAGTGGCTACTGGTGTTCAGCTGGCACAAGGCTTTAGAATTGTGACTGGTCCAGTACAGACCATAGACAGCTTCTGAGCAGACATCTGCACTGTGGGGTTGTGAGCTAGGCGGACATCTTAGAGTTCTATATAAGTGGCAGTTGTGAGGTCATGACAGCTCAAGAAAAGGGCAAATGTGATTGTTCAAACTATGGCAATCTGAAGCGCTAAGGAAAACAACTGTCTTGTAGGTATATTTTATTTAGGAGCTGAAAGCTTCTTCAGTTTTCCTCAGAGAAAAATAAAATACAGTGGTACCTCGGGTTATATACGCTTCAGGTTACATACGCTTCAGGTTACATACGCTTCAGGTTACATACTCCACTAACCCAGAAATAATGCTTCAGGTTAAGAACTTTGCTTCAGGATAAGAACAGAAATCGTGCTCTGGCAGTGCAGCGGCAGCGGGAGGCCCCATTAGCTAAAGTGGTGCTTCAGGTTAAGAACAGTTTCAGGTTAAGAACAGACCTCCGGAAAAAATTAAGTACGTAACCAGAGGTACCACGGTACTCTTAAGAAGAACAAGAAGACCCCTGGTGAAAATCTGGCCTTACCAACAAGGCCAAGGAGCTGTCCAAGGTCCAATGGGTTTTTGAAAGCAGGGGAGCTTTCCAGCAACAGATTTCTAGAAAGTGTGGCAGGAGAACGGTGGTTGTTTCATCAACTATGGTTAACCCTAAACTAAAGAACTTTATAGCTGGCTCTGCTGTCCCAACTCTTCCTGGCACATCATAGACCTAAAACAGAGCAAACTGAAGTCTGCCTTCCTCCTCAAGAGTATATCTCAGTGATGGGACAGCATTTGCTTCCAGGTGGACACTGCGCTTTTGTTTCTCAACTTCCACTTGGAACTTAGAAAGCTGCCTCATACCAAGTCAGACCATTGATCCATCTAGCTCAAAATTGTCTGTTCCTGACTGGCAGTGACTTTCAAGGATTCCAGGCAGGAATCTCTCCCAGCCCTACCTGGAGATGCTGGGAATTGAACCTGAGAGGCAGATGTTCTACCACTGAACTATGGCCCTTGCCATCATATCTGATCCTTGGGGTACTCATGAAGTGTCCAGAGGTGAGGGTGGAATGCTGGGCCTGTGGCATCCTCAGACAGGGATATGTTCCTTGGAGGTAATCTTGGGGAGGGGTTCTCAGTAACTTCATTGAACTTCAAAGATACTGGGCCAGCAATAATGTACTGATCTTCTTTCAAGCTCATATTTAGTTACAGGCTGGTCCTAGCAGGAAAGCAGTGAGACTTGACATTCTGTTGACAATAATAGCCCAGCATATCGCCAGAGAACCTCTCCTTTGAATTCTAGCCCCTTTATGTGTCACATCTAGATTTCGTCCCATCGGGGTTAAGTAAACTCTCAAAATATGGGCTGAATAGTAAACTATACTTCAAATTGTAATTCTATGGCTAGCATAAGAGGCCGTTCTTGTGCCTGAGCCATTGCCTGACAGTCTGTATAAATGTCAGACAACGTTTGATCATTGTATTGTGCTAACCTGGGCAAAATGCAATCTTATCTTTCCATATACAGCTCTGCTGAGGTCTCCCCCCTTTTTTATACAAAGGATGATTTCTCAGGACTGAGCTCACATCAAACCAAACACTGCCTAGAGTAAATGAGCAATTTCCACAGGAAGCTCAAGGAGAAATAACAAATGATGAAGATCCTGCTGTCAGCTGGACATTAAATATGCTATGATGATACTGTTAACCACTTGGTACTCTTTGAACAATGCAAGAGCCTCATGAGGCAGCTTATAACTGGGTTTGTGTGTGGGGGAGAGAGAGACCCTAGAGCTAAGATAAGTGGACCATTTTTGCTTAAGTATTCTGCTGCTCAGATTCCAGAGTAAGCTACTTAAAAAGGTACTCTGGTTGACTGCTTCAAGCATGTCTGTATTGTGTTATATATTCCTCAAACGTTGCCAACCAGCAATATTTTGCTGGTCTGGTCGATAGAACCATTGTGCACCCAGATAACCAGCACTGGAGGTCTGCAAAGCCTTTGTGTACCACATTCTGCCATATTCCTCTACTGTACTCAACTAGTCATCAGGTATTATGCTGTGGAATGACTAGAAAAGTAAAAGTAATCCTTCTGAGACTGGAGATAGTCATAGCCTCAGTGGTACAGGAACTGATTAGCACCCAGAAGTTTAGTGGTATATCATTTGCATCTGTAATTTTTACATTGTCTTTTTTTTTTACACGTAAATTCTAAATTTACACTATAAATTTTTTTTTACAACCAGAAATGTAGCTGTCTGAGCTACAATACTGAATAAAGCACTTCTTCTATCAACAAGCAGTACTCTATCCCCCCAAAAAATACAAACATAAAAAATGAACATAGCTAACAATTATGCAATTTTATCCTTGCTCTGCCAATACATAGTGAATACAATACAATTCTTATTGAATTTATTACATAATTGCCTGCTCTCTTTCCCTCTAATTGAGTTAGTAAGTTTAAACAAGGTGGTATATTCATACACTTTATTTTCTCATTCAGCTAGTGTGGGAATGCTTTACTATTCTCCAGTATTTGACATATACTATACTAGTAGGAAATCATCCTGATTACTGGGTTATATGACTTTAGTATGGGTTAATAAGAATATTATTGGTTCCAGTAGAAACTGGATTTGCAATTGCCGTGCCATTTTTTTTCCTGGTGGGGCTTTTTGGCTGCTGTAGATTTAGAGGGTTGGTGGTGTATACCGTATTTCCAGTACATAGGTTTACATGTATCCTTTTTTCTGTATATTATGTAATTTGGTTTCCTGTAATGCACCGTCTTGTTTCAGTAAGATAACCTATAACTACCAAAGATATATCACTTAGTGAGTATTCTGAAATTCTTGATAAACTTTGGGAGGCCATGGGTATAAAACCACTACCTAGATTATTCCCCCTTACTGTTACAGGATATCTTCAGGAAAAGCAAAGGCTAAGGATTAAACCCTACCCAAATCTGGAGTTCATTCCTAAAAAACAGTTGGATGGTGCCTCATACCCCTCCTTTCTGGCAACTCCTGCAGGCAAGCTAGTGCCAAACATATTGCTCTGCTTTCCTTTGACAACATCAATGAGGCTGAGAGTGGGGTCTTGTCATCTGGGCATCTCAGGACCTCCATACACACGGCCCAGGCTTGTGCCCCAGAGAGGTCACTTTGGTGGTTTGACTTCATCCCCAGAGGTACACTCCATTGTTTCTCTTTTTAAAAAATAATAATATAATTTTTATTATTTTATTTAATAAAAAAACCAAAAATAAAATATTACAATATTACAATAACAAATCAATTACATTTGCTCCTCCGAGCTCGTGACTTCCCTCCGTCCATTCAACTCGTTTCCCATTTCCTGGAAAATTATATGCTCATTTTAGCTGCCAGTTTCTGCCCTTCCATATATATCAATCCCTTTTATTATCCATGGTCAGATACTATTTTTACGTTCTGTTGCAGGATTCAGGTCAATCCAGCTAGTGTCTTCACATTTTTACAATAATCTCTCAAATACTCAATAAATTTATTCCAATCTGTTTGGAATTTCTGGTCTCCTTGGTTCCGGATCCTCACAGTCAGTTTGGCCAACTCTGCATAATCCACCATTTTCATCTGCCACTCCTCAATCGTTGGTAATTCTTGTAATTTCCACCTTTGGGCTAACAAAATTCTTATTGCAGTGGTAGCATACATAAATAATCTTTGATCTACCTTTGCAATTTCTTCTCCCATCAACCCAAGCAAAAATGCTTCTGTTTTTTGGGGGGGAAAGTATATTTTAACAACACTCCATTGTCTCTCAATGTAATGCCAATGTAAGATACCAACGTAAGATTATCTCACACTTCTACCACTATCTGCATCTGTCTGACAGTGACAGTGGCACTAAAACTCTTCTTCGTGGTAACTACATCAACATATGGTGACAACAATGCATTTTTATCTATATAAATACATCAGATAGATAAAAATGCATTGTTTGTCATTTCAGCACCAAGTGAAGACAGCCTTCTTTATTCTGGCTTTCTAGATTTCTGAACCAGGGACCGCTTCAGCCAAATGGTTGGAGAGCCTTTTTTCAAGCCAAGGAGCCACAAGCCAGAGCTGATTGGGGACAGAGAAAAAGTAGGCATAGCAATGAATGTTAATTTGACCACATTGCAGTAGGATTTACCAAATGTTACCCTTGCACAGCAAGGATGTGGTTTGGGAGAGTGGCCTAGAGGTTCACATTTGGCCCCTGAACCTGAGGTCCCCCATCTCTGGCTCGTTTGCTGATTATTAAAATAATAATAATAAAAATAATGATCGATTCTTCCAGAATTTTATGTTGCATCTTGCCCTGGTGAAGGTCAAGGAAGTGTGAGCTATATATATTTTAAACAAGAATACATAACAACAGGCATTCAGTTGAGAGCTGTTGCTGAGGTGCTTGCTCTGCAAACCACATGCGTAAGTGATCGCTGGCTGAGAGAAACATTCCACTGTGCAACTCATTCACTCTCCCTTAATAGTACAGCAGGCCCAATAATAGTTATCATCTGAACCAATTTGCATCCTGCCTCCTAGCACATTTTCAATCAACAAGTCGCTTGCTGAATAGCAGCTTTACAAAACTTTAAAACCTTTAAGCTTTTACAAATGTGTTTTACCGCCCCTTCTTTTGTTATGGACGTATCACTTAGCTTGCATAAGATCATAGTCATAAACTAGTCGCCAGTCCCTTTTTTCCCTCTGTTCATAAAGGTCTTTATTTCCAACAGACCTTGCTCTTATTTATTCACTGCCCCCACTGCAGCTTGAGATTTGGTGTGGCTTTTATCACTCCTCAAGTGCTGCAATTTCTGTCAGCTCAGTGTAGCCAGAAGCCAACATAACATTTTGGCAGAGAGTTTAGAGTAACAATGACCTTAAACAACTTTGCGATTTAAATACAGATTAACAGCATAATGGGTTGCTCATGGGAAGCTTTTTGGCTTTCTTTCTTTTCATTTCCTTTTTTGCTTAAAAAAACAACAACAACCTGTGGTATCTTCATGCATTGTTAATAAAAAGTACTTCAAAAAACATTTGAAAGATGAAACTGGGGTACCCTCAGAGAGCCAGTGTGGTGTAGTGGTTAAGAGTGGTAGACTCGTAATCTGGTGAACCGGGTTCGCGTCTCCGCTCCACATGCAGCTGCTGGGTGGGTGACCTTGGGCTAGTCACACTTCTTTGAAGTCTCTCAGCCTCACTCACCTCACAGAGTGTTTGTTGTTGGGAAGGAAGGGAAAGGAGAATGTGAGCCGCTGTGGGACTCCTTAGGGTAGTGATAAAGTGGGATATCAAATCCAAACTCCTCCTCCTCCTCCTCCTCCTCCTCCCTCTAGGTTTTAAAAAGGTGAACTCATGATAAAGGCCTAAGAAATTTCTCATTTTTTATTTTTTTATTTAGAAAATTCTCAACTGAGCAGACTCTTACTCAGGAATGAATTGTTGTTAGTCCTGGTTATAGTTCAGTGACTCTAGTTTAGGAATGATGAATTTGCAGCCCTCTAGATGTTGTTGGATTACAGTTCCCATCAGCCTCAGTGAGTACAGCCAATGTGGCATGCATTAAGTAGTATGTTGTAGTAAAGCAACTCTGGAGGACCACAGCTTCTTATTTCTGCTCTCAGCCATGTTTCACAGGTTGCCATTGCAGTCAAAAGTAAATTCCTAAGTGATGCAGGTGGACAAGAGATGTGTTAGGGCCTTGCTGATATAGCTATCGTTGTTGTTGTGTTGTTGTTTAACAAATGCCTTCTGCCACACATTTCACCAGTGGCTAGCTTGATGAGAACAGCAGACAATCAGTTGCAGCTATGGAAAATAGTGGATTTCAAGTTGAGGATCATGAGGGGAGGGGAAAGTAAAAATCTCAGGTGCCAATTCAGTGTTTGAAGCACTTCACATTATCTCTTCAATTCATTAAGTAGTATCACTTCTTCACAGGGACGTGGGTGGTGCTGTGGTCTAAACCACTGAGCCTCTTGCGCTTGCCAATCAGAAAGTCAGCGGTTCAAATCCCCATGACGGGGTGAGCTCCCATTGCTCTGTCCCAGCTCCTGCCAACCTAGCAGTTCAAAAGCACACCAGTGCAAGTAGATAAATAGGTACCACTGCGTCATGGAAACCAGAGCGCATGGAAACACCGTTTACCTTTCCACTGCAGTGCTACCTATGTATCTACTTGCACTGGCATGCTTTCGAACTGCTAGGTTGGCAGGAGCTGGGACAGAGCAATGGGAGCCACACTACCTATGGGCGAACGCTGACACACTGTTGAAGGAATTCTATAATTTTTAATTTCTTTAAGGTGAAGGAGAAGCAGGGCTGTGCAAGTCAATCTAAGCCAGCACTCTACACTGTCCCAGGCCCAGCCGCATTTAGATAAGCTCCACTGGTCAGTGGTATGCGGTCAGTAGACTAGGGGGACTAGGCTAGTCCCCTAAATGTTCCCCTCCTACCTCCTTCCCAAAGCTTGGGAAGCTTCTGCCTGGCTTAGGGGGAGGTGTGATGCTCACGATGTCATCCTCCCCCCCCCCCCATTGTCCTTGCAAGCTGTTCCGCTACAAAAAAAAAAAAAATCAAAAAAAAAAAATCAAAAAAAAAATCACTGCATATGATTGCCAGTGGTGCTGGTGATGTGCCACAGCTACCCCCAGCAAAATGGGCTGCTACTGAAGTCTCAGCTGGGAAATAAAAAGCATTTAGATTTGAATGCACTCTTACTTCCAAATATATTTTATACACACATATCAGTAGTTGTTTTCCTTAAGACTGAGATATCAAGATTGCTGCTAACATAAAGATGCATGTGATGAATCCGTCCCCTTCCAGAAGTGACAGTTTAGCCAGAGAAATACTATAAAACAATTCTCTATGATTTATTTTATTTTAATGAGCAAAAATAGATCTTTCATCGCTCTCCAGAAGAAGTGAGAACCAGAGACCTCACTTTAGCGCACACTTTTGGAAAACAAGTTGTTTCAGTTCTCTCCTCCTGTTCCCATCTATTTTTTAAAATAGAAACATTTAAAAAGCTAATGTGACATCTCTTCATCTGTGTGGAACTAATAATGCCTTCACCACAAGACAGTTGTTTTGGTACACACAGGATACTGATGTAAAATAACAGGCAAAAACATATGGAATAGTTAGCTAATGTGTGTTTTTCCTCCTTGACATAATCAGGTCATTTTTTTCTTTTTTCTTTTTTACAAAAATGAATTTATTTACATGAAAAATGGCTCGACTTTCAAATTGGAATAAAACCAACTCTGGGAGAACTGCTTAAAGTATATAACAGTCTTGAATAACAGTATCACAATGTGCCTTGGACAAATTTCTGTTACAAGTTTATTTTTCTTCCACAATGCACTAATCTGTCCCCTAACCATCCTATGGGATGTGGCCCCACGTGAACTAACACATATTCAGCCAATAGGACAAAAGCTAGGAGTCCAGTGGCCCTTCTGCACTTGCTGTTTGTACTGCTATAGCTGAGGTTTTATTAGGTATTTTAAGAATTTGCTGTTTACTGGAGATTGAGTGGTTCCCCTTATCCGCACCAATGACAGGTTGTGTCTGGACTGATAATAGTTCCGCAGCTGTAGTCAGCTGTAGCCAAACCAAATTAATTGCCAGGGGTGGGGCAGGGGAAGTAACAGTTGTTATGGCCATGGATGGCAGATAAATGGATAGAACAGCTTAGACCTTGTCCTTCTGTCTGTCTTGGATGTGCATCATATAATAGCAATTGGAATTTTAACCATAAGAAAGGGAACCTGGATAGAGGTATGGCATTGGTGCAAGGCAACAAAGCGCTCTCTCTCTCTCTCTCTCTCTCTCACACATACACACACACACACACACACACCAGTTTTTATGGCATCCTCAGCAGTGGCGGAGGAAGCTTGTTCACCGCCCGGGGCGGCGCAGCGGAGGCACCCCCCTGGGGGAGGGGCGTCACAACGCACATCAGCACTGCGCATGCCCGGAATTTCCAGGCATGCATAGTGCATCTGGGCCGGCGCTGCTGCTCCCGCAGTGAGCCAGCGAGTGAGCGGCGAGTTGTCTGTGCTGCTTTACGGACGGGGCAGCCCCATGATCTGCCACTCACTTGTCGGCTCGCTTGGTCGCCGCGGGAGCAGCTGCACCGACTACTTATGGATGGCCAGGGCAGCCCCACGAGGCACTGCTCGCTCGATGGCTCGCCGTGGGAACAGCAGCACCGACTCGGATACACTATGCATGCCCAGATTTCCGGCCATGTGTAGTGCATCTGGGCTGGTGCTGCTGCTCCCACGACGAGCCGGCGAGCAAGCGGCGGCTCATGGGACGGCCCTGGCCATCCGTAAAGAAGCATGGATGGGGTGCCGGGTGGTGGGGGAGTGTCACCCCCTCCCCTGGAACCCAGGGCGACCCGCCCCCTACACACCGCCCTTCCTACGCCACTGATCCTCAGTAAGTTCCTCAGAGACTGTGAAATACACTAACAGTAGTGACTGCCATTATCTGTCACCACGACAGAGTATGCTGTCTGTAGCTATGATGGGGACGGGGTTGGCAAAGGCAAGGCTTGGAGGGTCCAAGACTAAACTTTCAACAGGCACAGGCAAAAGACCTATGTTTCAGCCATACAGAGGTAGGTTGGCCTAGCAAGAACACTTAGCATGGGCTGTGAGACCCTGACAGTTCTATAGACAAGGCAGGTGGCATGTGAGCTTCAACCTTCAACTTGGTGAGACATGTGCTATGGCCATCTTGAGCATGAACGCCCACAGCCACATCCACGCATGCAAAATAATTCAGCAAGGTAACACCAATCCTACCCATCTCATAATCATCATAACAATGGCATACCCTGGCCACCAAAAGTGGCTGATGAATCCTCTGTTGTCAGTTGTGCTGCTGGCCACATCTGCCTCACAGATGAAAATTCATCCCTCCACTTACCCTTTTCTGGTAGTCACTCTACATTTAAATGCAGCCCCATCTAGGGATTTTTATTTTTTCCAACTTTCTAGCCTACTCTTAAATATATGATCTTCCTGCAGCTTTTCTATAGATTCAAAGGCAAGCAAATACCTTTTTCATTCTTTCATTTAGATGCATGCTTGAAAGGATTTGCTGCAAACTTGCCATGTCTGCAGTTTTTGATGTAAAATATTAATGCAACTGAAAATGAAACACAATTTATTAATAATCTTATAAGTGTGAAGCCAAAAAAAAGCATCAAATAGTTTAATCTCTAAACTTGTCCCCTAATTGGTATCTAATGGGCAACCTAGGTTCAAGCAACTGGAAATAACCTTGCAGAGCTTAATAATGAGGGGGGTACCCTCTAAAAATATATTTAGTCATTACAAATGCCACTTTCCCCCCTCTTTCCCCCCAATATAAATACCCACACTTAAAGGATGAGTTTGAAATAATATTGCTTTTGATAACATGATTTTAATTGTTTGGAATCATTCTCAAAATTCCTAATCTAAGGATGGCCAAACCATGGTATCTAGACAGTCTAACTCTGGGGTCAAAAAATTGGTTACCCTTGGGCACCCCTGGTTCTGTCACCCATAAAATAAATATTCATAAATTTCTCCTCAAAACTCTGTGAGAGACCTTTTTCTCTTCCTGCTCAGTTCCTCTTTGTACTGGATCAGTCTCTCTTACATTGAGCACACCCCCTTAAACATGATCACACGTAATTGAACACACACTCTCTCTTCTATTCTGAACAGAGGAAAGGTGCAATGCTTCTCTCTGTGAACAAACAAGTTGGTGCCCAATATTGGTGTGTTTTCCCCCCTCATTGATGTGGTGGCTGAAGCAGGGGGGGGAGGTGATGACTGTACCATCTTGTGTTTGTGTCTCTCTTTTTTGGCTCTTCTAAAAGTGTCAGCCATTTTGAGTTCTTCTTCTGCCTCACAGTGGCCATTTTGTGTTGTGCTGTGCCTCCACAGCAGCCATTTTGTAATCGACACCCACGGCCCCTTCTTAAAATCCCAAATGCCCCCCAGGTCCACCTGCACTTTTGATGTTCCCTCCTCTAACCCCCGCAACAGCCATGCCCCCAAATGCCGTTACACAGCATTTGGCTTTTTCAATCCATACAAATGTACAAGATACAAGTCTTTTGCACTCTCAACCAAGAGTTCCCTGGCAGGCAGAACTTCTTTTGGAGCAAAGTGTGGCTAGCAAGTCTCAAGCTGCTGGACAGTTAGTCAACTCTGCTTTACTGCCAAGCACAGGGGGCTTCCTTTTCTCCTCCAGCAGAAACTATAACCAGCAGTATAAGGGGCCTCCTTCAGCTTTTCTCCCTTCTCAGTCTGTCAATGAATCTCCAGGCTAGCTGCTTGTCTCCTTTAACAACGTCATTTGTCAATGGAATGAAGAAGGCTGATTTGTGCTGCTGCTATTGTTGTTGCAAAAAAGCAAATTGCATGTCAAGGCTACCGGTCAGCTCCCATTCCCCAATAACTCAGACATCACACAGTAATTTTTATTTAAGGTTTTTGGCATAATTTTGGCCACAACTTTATTTAAATACAACCAATGTGAGTGGTTGCTTAGGCATTGGTTCCGACTACTGTCCCCCCAGCCATGGGACAGCTGACATTCGCTATTGGGCGAAGTCAGAAAGGGTAAACACCTAAGGGAGAACACGGAGCCGGGCCACGGACCCACGGTTCTCCCCCAAATGCTCCCAGGGACTCTTGCATGGCCCTAGCCCCCCATTTGAGGTGGGGGTAGACAAAAGCAAGATGAGCCCCTGGATTCCTTTAACAGAATACCCTTTTTGCAGGGGTAGGCCCAGCCAATTCCATACCCCTGCCCAGCACATTCAGGGGCAGGCCCAGCCAAATCCATACCCCTGAAGCAGCATTACTAGGGGCAGGCCCAGCCTATCCTGACCCCTAGTCCAACCAATTTTAACCAATGCCTAACCGCCAACCTTACAAGTTGTGACGATTTGCTACGCAGTAGGCAAAAACCAAGTGACAACAGCCAATCAGCCACTTGGACAAAATTCCTACGAGGCTCCTGCTCCAAAGCAGACAACCCCATGACAGGCATAGCAAGGCCAAGCAGAACATACTTCCCTAAAATTAGGGATGGAGGGCGGGAGATCCGTTGTACGCAGCAAAAGTGAAACCAGAAATTCACAAACACAGGTTTTATAAGCAGCACCTGTCAATCATCAAATGCCAACATGCCCAACTCCCAAGCAACACGCCCCAACCAATCACCAGCTGTGACCAAACCAAAACCGCCCATCAACTGGGAGCTGCTCCTTTAACCCTTCTGCAACCCGTGCTCTCTTTTAAGGGAGAACCCGCTTTGGGGACGTGTTACTAGAGGAAGACCCTTTCTCCATGAATGCTCCACATGCAGGCCCATACCCACAGAGGTACAATCTGCACACACTCTGGGGGTAGAAGAAATTCACAAATTGGTGTGGCCCATCCTTACATATCTCCATCTGCATGGAGCACCTGCCTCACACCTAATGTTATATGCAGGATGGAGGGGACCGTTTAACCCAGGCATCCCCAAACTCGGTCCTCCAGATGTTTCGGGACTACAATTCCCATCATCCCTGACCACTGGTCCTGTTAGCTAGGGATGATGGGAGTTGTAGTCCCAAAACATCTGGAGGGCCGAGTTTGGGGGTGCCTGGTTTAACCACTTCTCCACATCTGGCCAGATATGCACATGGATCCCCTACCCTTGCTGTGCTATTACACATCTGTTTAAGGTAGTACACATCAAATGCAGGAACTGCCCGAGAGCGTAACATTTCACACCAACATGATTCAGACAATACCTATGATTAGGAAGCTCAATTCACTGAGATTAAAATATGAGGAAATGTTGATGCAAGCTATGGGACTTTTAGATGGAATATGAAACAAAGAGAACACGGCTGCCAAAACTGTGATAAGTACATTAAAGTAAATTCTGCATAGCACACAAATGAAGAAGTCTAGACACAGTTTGCAGACTGTAGTGGGGTTTTTTTCTAGTTTTATAAGTAAGCAATTTCATGCTTCCTACAGGATTGAGAAGTGTCGGATAATAGCTCAATATGCTCACCACAGACGAAACTAAACTGCCATGGATTGCAATTATCAACCAAGTTCAAGAGGATTATTTGATAGTGGACTGATCTTCAATATTCACTGGAATAATTTCAAAAAGCTTGTGTTAATGATCCAAAGAGGTCTTATTCTGGCAATATTTGAAGATCCAAAGCATTCTCCCCTCCCCGTCTACAATTGATCGTGTATAAACTGAAACAAGGCACTAAATTTTAAGCTGAGCATTTGCTTTTAAACTTGAACTTCTGTATCAGCTGAAAAAAATCTCTTTCCATTTAGAGCACCTGCCTCTCCCAGGATTAAGATTAAAACGTTTGCATTGATTTGCCAATAATGCAAACATGAATAGCCTTGACCTGATCCTAAATGAGGGTAGCATAAATAATCAAAGCGTTTTTGTACTGCATTCTATTCACTTGTTAGTATGCTGGTGAGCTAGTCTGCAAGAAGCAAGTTTTTCCTCTCATCTCGTATCTCATTTGCATCTGCAAAAATACAGCATAATGTATAGCTTCACGGCTTTGTGATGAGGGGGTGGCTGTCATGTCCAGGTTAGCAAGAATGACATATTCATTTTTAATTGGTCACCTTCCAGCACTTAAGGACAGCATTACAATTCTCCATAATAATGTGACTGTCACAGAGCAAGCTTGAAGTAGATCACGCCGTTCAAAGTTGGACTTAACTATTTATTAGCAAAAACATAATCTTCACAGACTTGGCTGGGTGTCAGGCCTAATGAGCACAGCAGCTCATCCCCGGTAGGTCTTATGAAATCAGTTGTCCCTACCTCCCCACAGCTGTCTAAGTCCCCTCCTTTCCAGGATTTCCCCCAAGCAATCAGAGACTGTGTCTGGATGCATTTCAGCCCTCTTCTGGTTCTGGGAGACAACGGAGAGGTGAGCTTCTTTCACCAGTAGGAAGAGAAACCTGTGACTCTTCACCAGCCTGACTCATCTCAACCTCTTGGCCTCCCTTCTCCCACTCTTCTGCTTCTACTTCTGCCTCTGATTCTGGACTTCTCAATAATCTCTGTTACCTCTTCAGCTTCCAACACCTCCTTTCCCCAGTCTTCTCCTTCTCCTTCTTCCTCTGACTAATCATTGTTGTCCAACCACCACACCCCAGGCTCTGGACCTTCTTCCTTTATTGGTTCCCCAGTTGATTGCTCCCATCCTTCCTCTGTGTCCAACCAGTCCATGACAGTGCCTTAGGAAAACCCTGCCTTTACTTCCCCAATTTTGGGCTACCTACTGACAATCACAACTTTATATTCTTCTTGTAGTGCAACTGTGATAATCCAGGAGGATTCCCCTGCTTGAGTGTCTGAGGGCCCCGTTCCTGCCACTCACCACTTGGCCCAGGGCAGGGCCTGACAGGCCTCATGAGGACAGTTGCTGCTGCTGGTGGTGGTGCTGCCCAGGAGAATTCAGAACAGCGCAGAGTTTTCTTTAAAACGTTTTTAAAACTTATTTTCACCTTTTTAAATTCTTTTTGGTGTGGGGGTTGGGTGGGTGTTTACTTGGGTTTGGGAATTTGTTTAATTTTGGTATGTTTGTAATTTTTACTGTTTTTGGTTTGTATTGTTTTATTGTGTTTTGTTTTGTTTTGTTTTTATATAGGTTTTATTTTGTTCTTAAGGGGAGGGGTCAGGGCTGCCTGGGAGTGGGTCCCAGCCAACAAAATGGGGCAGGTTCCACGGGGGGGGATGCACTGGGACAACCAATCTCAGTGAATACGGGCAGCAGGAGGAGTTACTCTAAGACCAGACCATGTCATTACCGAGGAGGCAGGTTTAGTCATTGTTTGAGGACTATCCCTGCCTCTGGGTCTGGTCTTGACCGGACGGATACTGGAATCAGCAAGGGATACCCACATGAACTGAAGGTGCTGCTGTGCAATGCCAGGTCAATGATGAATAAGACCACTGCCATCCATGACTTGATCGTGGATGGAGGACTTGACCTGGCATGTGTAACAGAGACTTGGTTGGATGAAGCAGATGGGTCTGTCCTTGCCACTGCTTGTCCACCAGATTTCTCTTACACACAGCAACCCAGGCCTTGTTGGCGGGGTGGGGCGTGGGGCGTGGGTTGCAGTGATTTTTAGGAAGTCATTAGTTTGCACTTGGCATCCTATTGGGAAGACCCAGTTTTCTGAGTGAATGTTCTGGAAGTTGGGCAATAGGGGCAGTACAGGATTCCTTTTGGTGCACCGACCTCCTAGCTGCACCAAGGATTCCCTGCCCAAGCTGCTTCAGGTTGTGGCAGATGTTCTTCTGGAGACACCTAGTTTGGTTGTCTTAGGGAATCCATGCCGACACAACCTTACAAGGGGCTGCTCGGGACTTCGTGGAAAGCATAGCCTCCAGGGGCTGTCCCTGAATAAGTCTGGCCCAACTCATAGCAGCGGACATGCCTTGGACCTGGTGTTCACCTCTATGGATGTTGGTGATCTGACACTAAGTGAAAATGAAACTAACGAAGTGCCATGGTCAGATCACTTCCTGGTGCAACTAGACTTCTCCACGACCCTTCCCCTCTGCAGGGAGGTGGGCCCAATTCAGATGGTCCGCCCCCGCCACTTAATGGATCCAAATGGTTTCCAGAGAGTTTCCTAAACAGCCTCGGTCCAGTATACCTGAAGGAGCATCTCCACCCCCATTGTTCAGCCCGGACACTGAGATCCAGTGCCGAGGGCCTTCTGGTGGTTCCCTTGCTACGAGAAGCCAAGTCACAGGGAACCAGGCAGAGGGCCTTCTCGATAGTGGCACTCGCCCTGTGGAATGCCCTCCCACCAGATGTCAAAGAGAAAAACAGCTACCAGACTTTTAGAAGACATCCGAAGGCAGCCCTGTTTAGGGAAGCTTTTAATGTTTAAAGGACTACTGCATTTTAATATTTTGTTGGAAGCTGCTCAGAGTGGCTGGGGAAACCCAGCCAGATGGGCGGGGTATAAATAATAATAATAATAATAATAATAATAATAATAATAATAATAATAATAATAATTATTATTATTATTAAACATCAGCACCTGCTGAAGTTGAGAGGCCCAGTGTACATCCAAATCACGGATGGGGAACATGTGGCTCCTCAGATGTTGCTGAGCTGCAACTCCCATAATCTCTAACCACTAGATCCATGTTGGCTGGGGCTGCTGGGAGTTGGAATTACCCAGATTCTCAGCCCCCAATAGCTCCCCACTTAACATAATGAGTTGTCACTTAGGACTGTAGAAAACAACTGTTAACTTTGGGTCAGTCAAAATAGAGATGTTCTTTCCTGCATCCTGTGGTATTGGAGACAATCGATTCTAAAGGAGAAATATTTACAATAAGACAAAAAGGAAAATAAAAATGGAATGCCTCCAGCTTGGATAATGTTTTTTCCCCTTTCTCAATAGTTGCCTTCTCTCTCTCTCTCTCTCTCTCCATAAGTCCTTATCTACTTATTCCTTTTGATGAAATACATCCAGAACACAGAGGCAGCAATATCTAAATCCCATGGTTATTTTGCTTGCATGTAAAGGGCTATAGAGTTTCAAGGATAATTTATGGGTTTTGAGTTTGGAGAGAATAGCCCTGCAGATATCTTAAGATGTTATCTATATTTTGTATTGGTACGAACTGGTTCCATGTGTTCATTACTAGTGCAGGGTTTTTGTTCTGTTTTTAATCTCAGTCGAGTTCCACTTGACAATTGCAGCATATCACATTTTGCAAGTGCAACAAATGAACAGTAAATGCAGTATAGCCATAAGCACCTAAACCTGGGTAGCTGAGCCCAGCACAGGAGTGGAATGATTTTACTGAGAAGGGAACTGAAAGAATTCTATGAGCAATGTGTATTTCTGGGGCTCTGCACTGTATGCTATGTGTAACATAGTATTTTATACTATCATACAAATTTCTGATCACACACTTAGGTTGTTGTTGGCATCCGTCTGTCTTGAGAGATAATGGAGTGCATCTCCTGGGGTGAAGTCAAGCTCAACGTTAGCAGTACCAGAGTGAACTCCCTGAGGCACAAGCTTTGGCAGCGTGAATGGAGGTCCTGGGCTGCCCAGATGACAAAATCTCCACTGTTGGACTTACTGGTGTGGTCCAAAGCAAAGCAGAGCAATATGTAGATGACACACAATATGCTGATGACACACAGCTCTACTTCTCCTTTACATCTGCAGGTGAGGCAGTGGATGTGCTGAACTTTTATCTTGCCTCAATAATGGACTGGATGAGAGTCAACAATCTGAAACTCAATTCAGATAAGACTAAGACACTGTTAATGGGTGGTTTCCTAGACTAGATGGCTCAGAGGTTGCCTGTTCTTGATGGGATTACACTCCCTCTGAAGGGGTGAGTATGTAGGTTGGGGGTAATTCTGGATCCTTTGCTATCACTTGAAACTCAGGTGGCCCAGCTGTACCCTTATCTGGACAGGGACAGCCTAACTACTGTTGCCTATGCTCTGATAAGATTTAGGTTAGATTACTGCAATGCAATATATGTAATGCAATGCAATATACAGGTAGGTAGCCGTGTTGGTCTGCTAAGTTTGTTCTTGGTATGAGCTTTCGTGTACATGTATCTGAAGAAGTGTGCATGCACATGAAAGCTCATATGAAGAACAAACGTAGTTGGTCTCTAAGGTGCTACTGAAGGATTTTTCCCCCCAATATATGTAGGGCTGCTTCAGAAGACGGTTCAGATACTTCAGCTGGAAATTGGATAACCCCACTCAGTGGTTTCACGTAGATGGTAAACAACATAGGGGATAGGATTGAGCCCTGTGGAACCCCATATTAAAGGCTCCACAGCACTGAAAAATACTCCCCAAGATGTGGAATTTGATGTTCTGTTTGATAAGAATAAGATTTAAGATATGTTGCTTATAATTGTAAGATTAAGATTAGGTGTAAGAAAGTAGATTTTACAATGTTACAAAGTTACTAAAGAAGATTAGAAATGAACGCAGAAGAGAGGACGCGAGGAAGTCCCAAATTTAGGATTATAAAGAGGATAAGGATGGATAAATAAGTGTTTTGCTTGTGTCTATTTTGTTTTGTAGTTTTTGTAGTGTTTGTATTTGTATTTGTGTATGTTTATTGTTAAATCCAATAAATTCTTATTTTAAAAAAAGAAAAAGAAAAAAGAAAAATACTCCCCAACAACATGCTGTGGGAATGGCCACCCAACTACCACAAAGAGGTGCCACCCACCCCTAACTGGGACAGTTGCTCCAGAAGGATCTCATGGCCAATGGTATCGAAAGCTGCCGAGAGGCTCAGAATTAACAGGGAAACATTTCCCCTGTCTCTTCTCCTGACAGAAATAAACTTGCCTGGGACTACAGCAAGGGTGTTATCAAGCAAAAAGGAGGCCACGGTACACATCTGTAGGACTGTATCTGCAGTGGTGTAGGAAGCCACTTGGGCACCCGGAACGGCAAACATGACGTATGCCTGGGGGTGGGGCAGCGCTATGTAGCATGCATGCACAGTGACGCTATGTACGATGCATGCATCGTATGTAGTGACACCGCACATGCACCCTACGTAGCGGGTTGCCGGCAGCGCCACTCCAGTGCCGTACAGATGGTGCCAGGATCCTCTGCTCACAGCTGCAGCCGCGAACGGAGGATCCTCTACATGTGGCTGCAGCTGCAAACAGACGATCCCAGCACTGTCCGTACAGCGCTAGAGCACCGGGAGTGTGTTGCCCCCCCGCCCCCCATTGCTACGCCACTGTATATCTGATGAGTGTATGACTATCATAGGGACATTACTTGTAACAAGAGACTGTTCAGCACTCAGAGTGGGATGAGGAAGAAAGGAAGTGAGGCGGTTTCATTTCAAATTAGGACAGACTCAATTTAGCCTGTGGTCCATTCACCGCCTTTTATAACTGTGCAAACTGTTTGCTAACAAGCTCGACTGAGTGCATTTGCACTTTGATCACTGAGTGCTATCTTTTCTGTCATTAGCATGAAAAGAATAAAGTTTGTACAAATGCAGTCAAAGGCATTAATGAATGTGGCCTCATATTAGACATGACACATTTCTAAGAGGTTTCTGGTGGAGTCTGACATAGGGCAATTGTGGATTTTACTATCTGATGAACAGTTTGAAACACATAACATGTGGCTTTGTAGTATTTAGGTTGTGCTTTCACATAGAATGGTTCAATTATCTCTTCTTGTAGCCAAACCTTTATGGTGCATGGCTTCACATGTGTGCAACTGATTGACCAATTTTTATATAAATTGACTGTTGTTTCTTTCCGTCTGTGTCACTGTTTTCTCCATCGCTCTCCTGCCCACTCTTTGTTGTGCCTCTGTCGATCCCAGCTTCCCTACAGGCACACACATAGAACACCTCCTAGTCCTTTCCTCTTAATTGCCAGCAATTTATGCATGCTTACTTTTTTTATAAAACTTATTTTCTCATCCAGAAATCTGGGAAAACATCTTCTCTGGGTAGAGACAGCTTTCTGCTTGTGGGCTGATTCTTAAACATGCGGAAGTCAAGTCTGATGTATAATAGTGAGTTTTATTTTTTTTAAGCAAACATGCATAAACATTTTTGGAAAGCAATTTCCTCCTCATTTTCCAACCTTATTTAATGCTGTCTTTATTCATATATCCATTTTTATACACAACTTACCCCAATATATGTATTTGCGTATACATTACTTGGCTAGAGAAGTGCATTTTCTCAAAAGATTGTTGTGTTTCCATTTCATGCATTGTTTCAGAAAGTGTGAATTACAGAGTTTCGCTTTTCAACATGACCTGAATTTCTCCTCCTAACATCATTGCAACATTTGTGGGCTTCAGCTTAACTTGCAATACATGGGCTTTGGATTTTGAAGGAAAAAACCAATAGAGCAACCAGAATTCTTCAACAGGAAAACTCAGAATTGGAAAACATCAAACCTACCAACGGTAGCAGAATGGAGAGGGAAACTTTTGGAATATTTAGAAATGGCTAGATTAACAAGCAGAATAAGAAATCAGAGAGATCAGCAGACAGATTTGGATTGGAGTAAATTCCTAGAATATTTAAAAGACAGCAGAAATGTGTAAGCACTTACAGGTGTGAAGAAATTCTTGCAAAGCAACAGAAGAATAAGAAAATTTCAGAGGGAAATATTAACATCAGTTTATTAGATAAATTGAGAAAAAGCGGACGAATGATGTATTTTGGAAAACTAATGTAGATTCGGAGGGAAGTCAAAACTCGGCGGAGTTAAGAGATAATGTAAACCATGTAAAATGACAAAACTGTATTTTTTGTTTTTTGTTTTCTCTTTTGTTTGATTTTATGATGCAAAACAATAAAGAAATTAAAAAAAACAGAATTCTTCAACAGGAACCTCTGTATATTTATTTTGGACACCAATCCCATTGGTGTATCTTGAGCAATGGCGATTATATTTTCTCAGTTAAAATCCTTGGCTTGTTTGTGTTAACATTGCACTTAGGACAAATATTAGCTGAGGAGAAATGTTAGTCCCTGTGCCTGGAATTTAAAGTAGGCTATAAGAAGCATGACTTCGACTGGATATGTGGGGGGTGAAGAGAGACATAACATTTTAAATGTGGTCACACATATGTGTGGTGTGGGCAGAGGCTAGATTGGAGGTCAGCTGAGATACCGTATGTTAAAATTATTCCACCACCACACACACACACAAAAACATCTCTGTACATCCTGACTGTGTGGATAAAGAGTGAAATATTGCTCCAGATATATTATGTAGGTAGAAGTGGGGAAGAAATGTCAGCTATGACTAAATTGGATGTCCAATTGAGAGTGAACTTGACTTGTCCTGGTCTTCATGAACATCACCTCACCTGCGTGACTTGGTTCTACAATTCAGCTTATAATACTGTTTTGTAGCTCAAACCAGGGGAATGGACTTTCACATAACTTCCTCAAGCACTGAGTTTCACATGCCTGCACAACCATATGACCTTGGTAGCAAAAGATATCCATAAAGGGTGGGTTTAAATGAAATAAATAAATAAAAATTTCTCCTCAATAATAACTAAGCAAATAATATCACCATCCTCTTCAAATAGCATCATTTACAACATTCATGAAGGATACGACTAACGGAGGCTAGATAGGCATGATGGCTATAGTCTACCTTCACCGCTGAAGGCAGTATGGCTCTGAATACCCAAGGCTAGGAAGGGAAACAAGCTGTGTTAATGAACTTGCAAACTTTTACCTTGAAATGTGACCTTGAAGGAAAGAAACAATGAATGAATGTGTGAATTCACACATGAGCCATATTTCTGTACTGATTCCAGACTTGAGGAAATCTCCTTGGAAAGGACCCCCCCCCCCCCTATTTTTGTTGGAAACTGGAAAAGTGAAAGGTGAATAAATCATGCATTTGAGTCTGAGATGTACATGACAGGAGTTCTCCTTGTCTTTTATGAAGGCCTAGAGCAGGCTTCCTCAAACTTGGCCCCCCAGATGTTTGAGACTACAATTCCCATCATCCCTGACACTGGTCCTGCTAGCTAGGGATCATGGGAGGTTGTAGGCCAAAAACATGCTGGAGGGCCAAATTTGAGGAAAGTCTGGCCTAGAGATTGCAATTTGATGTTTCTGAACACTGAAAATACATTTTAGACTATAAATTTGTGCACATACCCTACATTTACACCTCCAATCCAGCCTCTGCCTGCCCCATGGACCACATATATATTTTTAAAGAAAATGCTGCAGGCAAGCATTTGCTTCAAGTGACGATTAAGTCTCTAAGCTTGCCATAGTTCCAGCGTGGGTGATGAGGGTAGGGAAAGCGAATATCAAATGGGGACGAGATGGAGAGCTCATTGTGACTGAAAGGTCAAGCTTTTAATCAGAACAATTTTATGTGGAAAGTGGATTCCTTTCAGTTCTCACACCAAATCAACTTTAAATGTGCATGGCACAAAAGCCTATGGACCTAATTGTATGTTTCGCACTCAAAGACACCTCTCTTTATGCCTGCACTTTTCAGACCACAAAACACAAGAGGTGATTAAATCATTCGGTTTCATCCACCAAAAAATTATAACAGCTGTTGTTGTCAGAAAACCACTGCAGCTACCCTTCTAAAAGTTGGCAGGATTCATGCCATCAGAAGGGGTGGCACTGCCTGCAAATTTCATCCAGCTCCGACCAACTTTTTTTTAAACTTATAGAACCATTTTGAAAGGGGTGGGGAAAATAATATTTTTTAGTAGTATCCAGCACAAAGCCTCTGGAGCTATTTGCCTGCAATGTAGCAGTTTATTCCCTCTGGGGGAAGGAACTACTATGTTTTCAAATTTCATCCCCTGCTGTCAAAAAGGGGGGAAGTTATTGCGGTGTTATTTTCCAATAGTGAGAGGGGATGAAATGAACTTGGACCCCCAAGCCAAATCAAGCAGCCTCTGAATTGGTCTGAGCTGAAGCAGACTGCTTTATGAAGTATTGAACTGGGGTCTGAACCAAATATTCTGGTTGCTGCACACTCCAAGATAATACTACTGCTCTTCCTTACACAATCATTGTATAGAATACTGAAGTTGGATATATGAAGCACTTTGAGTACTTACAAAGCAGCTATTTGGTGAAATCTTCAATGATACACTGAGCAATAGATGTTGGTCATAATATAGAAATGGAAGCATGGGAATGATTATGGAATACAGATGCAAAAATTTACAGCATGTTATGGTTTAAGAGGAAATTATATGAAAACGTTTTATAAATGGTATCTAACACCTAGCAGATTGGCAAAAATGTATAAATCAAAGTCCAGTAAGAGTTGGAAATGTAAAGAGAAAGGCGGCACCTTTTTCACATGTGGTGGTCTTGCAATAAGGTTACTGGGAAATGATATGTAATGAATTGAAAAAGATGTTTAAGATAACATTTGTAAACAAACAAACAAAACACCAGAAGCTTTTCTCATGGGAATGATAGGATTAGAACTACCCAAAAAGTATAGAATGTTATTGCCCAAAAGTGGATTGGATACAGAAACTAATGGAGTATACAGAAATGATGAAACTTACCAGAAGAATAAAAATAACTTTTAAGAAAGGAATGGAAGTGGTTTATTGAATATTTACAAACAAATTGTAAACAGATCAAGACACTGGCAGGATTATTGTAAAAACCTGCAGTTTTAAACACACACACACACACACGAATAGAAGAATAAAAGAGTAAGTTAAGGCAATTTGGAGTATGCAGGAAAGGACAAAAATAAATGTAAGGAACCACAGAAAGAGGGGTAAGGGAGTCAAAGCTGAAGTTAAAACTTGGTAAATAATTGTAATGTATATAAATGACGTGTGTGTGTGTGGGGGGGGGGTTTGTGTGTTAGAAAGCACCTATTTTGTATTGTGAAAATGGCCTACTTCGGTCATCAGCTAGTGTGAAGGTGAGTGTGTCAGTACAGAGAAATGCACTGTCTCCTATGCCCATTTCTGAATGTTATCTGAAACAGTCAGATCTTTAGAATCCTTGCCATGTCTCTATTAGGATAGGATTAGAGATGAAAAGCACAGTTTATTTTATTTTTTGTATGAGTTTTTCAATTCATCCTTAGCTTGATTGCACATCTCATTTCAGCTGCTTTGCTGTAATTACAGTTACAGTCTCCAAAGAGAGGCCTTCGTTCTTTGATTAGCTGTCTGGCAAATATCTGCAAATATTCCTATGGCAGCTTAAGGTTCTTAACAGAGAGGCGGGGCAGAGGGAGAAAGCGAACAGTAGGGGGGAAGGAGGGAGAGAGAAAATGCAATCCTTCTAAAGACATAAATGATGACAAGCTTTCGCTGTTTGAGTTTAGTGATGCACAAACTCAACTCAGCTACATTTGGCATTGGGCTCAACAGAATCCCAGGCTGGATCTGAATTTAAACCCTGTGCAAATTCAGAAGCACAACATCCCTCAAATGCCCTGAAATCTTCTAAACCAAGGGTCCTCAGCCTTCTTGGACATGGGGGCACATTTAGAAATCGAGAAGAAGAAGAAGAAGAAGAAGAAGAAGAAGAAAGAGAAGAAGAAGAAGAAGAAGAAGAAGAAGAAGAACAAACCCCGTGATGTTCAGAACCCTGTCCCCTGAAACCCCACACAAATACAAAAATGTATGTACCACTCACGTATCACAAAACACATGAAACACAGACAAAAAACTGTGGAAAAATAAGCACCCCAACTAAAGATCCAAAAATTTCCTACCCTGTAAAGTATATTAAAATAGAAAAGCTATATACAGTGGTACCTTGGTTTAAGAACAGCTTAGTTTATGAACAACTTGGATTAAGAACGCTGTAAACATGGAAGTAAGTGTTTTGATTTGTGAACTTTGGAGGGGGGGTTATCATTTAACAATATTGTAAAGTGCTTAAAATTGTTAAATCAATTAAAAAAAAGATTTGTGAACTTTGCCTTGGAAGCAGAACGTACTGACCATGTTCCGTTTGTAAATTGAGTCCTCCGCTGCTATGGGAAAGCACGCCTTGGTTTAAGAACGCTTTGGTTTGAGAACGGACTTCCGGAATGGATTAAGTTCGTAAACCAAGGTACCACTGTATTAAAATATATTAAACATTGGACATGTGGCTCCACCCTGATAGGAGCTAAGAAGGGTGTTAGGAGGCCCCACAATGGCCACAAATGCCATGATGGAGACCCAGACCTAACCACTGCTCCATTTCCTGAAGTGTACTGAGTGGTGGTTCATTAGCAACAAGGAGGCCTCACCATGGACCTCTGTGTATCCTCACTCTTTCCCCCTGGTGCTAAGGTGCTGCCAGGGCAGAGTCTCAGGCAATCGGGTGCTTCTCCCTAGTATGACTCAGACATCCAAGAGTAGGTGGTCACATGTTACAATTGCCCCTACACGTTCTCAGATGTGGCTTTGTCAACCTCAGCTTGTATTGTGCCCCTGATTCTTTACATGAGAGGAGGGCAGGTTTCAAGCATGCGTAACCCTAACCTTCTCCTCCTTTTAAGAAACCATGCCACCACGTTCCATATACCAGGGCCATTCAGAAAACAGTGGCTCAAACAAGAGGAAGAGCTAGAGACAAAGTGACGCTGGAGTAAGAGACATACCAAAGTTTCAGACATCAAACCCTAAAACATCTACCAGGTGAGCTACACTATAAAGCTTAGAATCATAGAGTTGGAAGGGACCCTGACAATCATCTAATCCAACCCCCTCCAATGCAGAAGTATATAGCTGTCCCTTACGGGGGTTTTGAACCTGCAACCTTGGTGTTATCAGCACCACACTATAACCAACTGAGCTATCCAGTCAGGCCGTAAGAAAGGTAGCTGGCCCATATGCTGACCTTTAAAGCCCTAAACGGCCTCGGCCCAGTACACCTGAAGGAGCATCTCCACCCCCATCATTCAGCCCAGACACTGAGGTCCAGCTCTGAGGGTCTTCTGGTGGTTCCCTCCCTGCAAGTAGTGAGGTTACAGGTAACCAGGCAGAGGGCCTTCTCAGTAGTGGCTCCCACCCTGTGGACGGCCTCCCATCAGATGTCAAGGAAATAAACAACTATCTGACTTTTAGAAGCCGGCCCGCTTCAGGAAGTTTTTATTGTTTGACGTTTTATCATCTTTTTAACATACTGTTGGAAGCCGCCCAGTGGCTGGGGAAACCCAGCCAGATGGGCAGGGTATAAATAATATTTTTTTATTAATTTTTTTATTATTATTAGAGACGGTACGCAACTGGTCCTGTTGGAAGCGCCCAGAGTGGCTGGGGAAACCTAGCCTGATGGGCGGGGTATAAATAATAATAAATAAATAGGATCGAACCCATGACCTTGACATATTAGCACTATGCTCTAACCAACTGAGCTAATCAGCCTTAATCACTTCTGTGTTATGGTTTGGACCTAGACTGATTTTCTTTGCTTGATCTTGGCTTGTTGAGATCCTGGCCCTTAATCATCACAATCATCTTGTTCCAGCTTGTCCTCAGTATACTTCTGAATGCCAGATACCAGGGACAAGCAATAAGAGAATGATCCTATCATCATCATCATCATCAACAACAACAACAACAACAACAACAACATTAAATGTGTATACTGCTTAATTGCCAATGTGGCTTCTGAGTGCATTACAATTAGAAAACCATTTACATGTTGTCGCCTGCTGGTTTACCTCCCCAGAGGCATTTGGCTGGTCACTCTTAGAAGGACGGAGACTGACTGGTTGCATGTTCAGTTTAATCCAGCAGGACTCTACTTATGTTCAAGACTGCTTCGTGCAATTTGCTGGATATAAAAGGAGAGTGCTTGATAGGGAGTTTAGGACAAACTATCACAGCTTGATGTGCTTTTTCTACAGGAGATTTGGCTCACGATGAAAAGACCTTCAGTATGCCAGGGCATGAATGATTGGTACCACAAGCTGTTAATATGGACACTATGTGCAAGCCAGTAGAAATTGCTAATACTCATTTCAAGGTTATATAGTATTAGCTTCTCAAATGTTTCATTGAAGCTTAGGGAACAAATCGTCCTGTAAAAAACCCCTGCAAGTAGAAAACTAGAATAGCAAGGAGCAGGAAAGGTTAGACCCTTTCTCCCTGATGTGCTAGATTTTTCAAATAAATAAATAAATTGCAAGGAGGTTTTTTTAATTAAAAAAAATTGGGAAAGGAACGTTCACAATTGGAATTTTCCATTTGCACTCTGAAGTGATTCTGCTGTAAATCTGGTCCCATTTACATACGTAACAGACCGCCTGGTTATAATTTTATCAGATGATGGGCATGTGTGTGTGAATATAAGAAGCAGCAGTATGAATTTTCTTATCACAGCGCTCTATTTTTTTTTCTCCACACACAAACAAACGCACCCCACAGTTCTTGTTTCTATGTTTTGACTTTTCACGACAACTTGGTACACAATTTAATCCACTGCATGTAAAAATTATTTTTAAAAAGGTAAATGAAGAAAATGAAGGATTTTGCCGTCCGATTCCCATATGCTATTAACTTTTTATTTTTATCTCTGGAATATTACTCATGTGGCAGGTGTTATTCAAGTTCAAATAAAAGAACCTTGACACCACCAATATAGATTTTCACATTGCTCCTGGTGTCACTACAGGAAGCTTGTAGACTGACACCGTTTAAATAGTTCTCTTTACATCTGGCAGCTTTTGACAAAGTAGAAAGCCCACTGGGCCTCGAGTGGCACTGACTGCTCCGTGTTTGCTTTGCATTTTGCTTCCCTGCATTTTTAGTTGTTCAATAAGGTGTAGAAGGGAGGGAGAGAGAGAGATGACTGTCAAGAGGAAAAACAAAATAAAAATAATAGAAACTTACCCCCTCCCTTTACCTATGGGGAGGGTCTGATACGAAAGTTGACTGCCTGTCAAAGCTTACCGCCTGAAGCAACTAAAATTCAGCAGAAGAAAGGGATGCGCTGGGAACATTCAGCTGCCCCTGTGATTTAGATGGGCAGCGGCACAGCGGTACACTGTGTACGTTTTCTGAAAGAAAGTTTCTCAAGAGTTGCCCATAAATATGCATCTATCTGACGTGGTTCCCAAGCTCTTGAAGGCAGAGACAATCTATACACAAGAAGAACAGAGCCCATCCTATACGGCCAGGGAGCGTCATTCAATCAGTTACTCTCATATGGCTGACCAGTGGCTGGATGTGTGTCTAGTCTCTCAGCAGTTCATTCTTTTTGCCAGGGATGGGTAATGGAACCAAGGCCAGCCTAAGACATTTTGTTGCCTCAGAAGAACAATATTCATTCCCTCTGCATCATATTAATCACCAACATTGAATCTTATTTCAACACGGTTGGTAGAAGAGGTTTAGTTTAGTTTAGTTTAGTTTAGCCCCTATTAGGAACAATGGAAGACATGGTGGCATCTCAGGTGACTCCATCACCTCTGTGGATTGTTTGTCCTGGGCCCAGCTATAGGTCATGGTGGTGTCTGGCCACGATCTGCTGTTGTGTTTTTACTGTTGGTCTACAGTTTAGGAGAGAAAGGGCATGTGTGTGGACTGGTTAGAGATATAAGATTAAATTCAATCTAGCTTGTATTTTAATGAGAAACTATCTAATTTGCCCTTCTCATGTGAACTGAAAATTTGCACTTCTCTGAATTTTGCAGTGCAGTTCTGCAGCCACGCAACATGTGCAAACAGCAATGTGCACACAAAAACTACATATACTAGGGTAATATGTATATTGAAATTCATACAACATACAAGAATGCACCATATCAAGAGAATGCACTTTCAAAAATATTTATATTAGTCAAAGCTTCATACAAAATTGTGTTTTACAAGAAATTTTCATGCTAAAATGCTGATAAATTTTCCTTAGTTTATTGTTTAGTTTTTGATTGTAAATGGCTGCAAAAATACGGAGAACTGATTTTTATACTGGAAAAAAGTCAGAAACTGAGAGTCTCAAAATTGATGGATTCATGCATCCTTACACATGGTATGCATAGCTCTGCTCTTCAACACCCTCGTTGCTTTTTGTTAAAGGTGCTGGAAACTGTAGCTCTGTGAGTGCTAAACTACAGTTTTCAATATTCTTTATGGAAGGAGACTTGACTGTTACAGTGATATAAATGTGCTTTAAATATATGGTGTAGATGTGGCCATAATATAATCCATCAGTAACTAAGTACATGGTTTGAAGTCAGGAATTCATGCAAAGCCTTTGAGAGCAAGTGGATGTGTTTACTGCTGGATATGAGTGACAGACATGATACTGTCTGGATGATGTTGGAAGGCTGATTACCTTAGGACTGTCACCTGGCCACTTTATTTTTAATTGAAAATATCTGGGGGGCAGGGTCATATGAATAGAGGTTGTTCTGAAGGGGGGGACCTTATCTGTTTATACATGATGTTGTTGTGCACGGTAACAACCACCATCAGCCACTGTTTCAAAAGTTTCCTACATTGCAGCGGGTTGTTCCTGATAACCTGAGGTTCCTTCCAACTCTACAACTTTATGATTCTATAATCATGCAGCTGTCTTTGCAGATGACCTTACTTGATCTGCTTCAGGCCAATAAAATGAGTATGCTCTCCTCGGTGCCCTTTAGCTCAGTGGTTCACCTCTCTGAATTTATTGGTGTGCTCTTCAGTGCAGGGATGTCTTCCATCCCAAATATCACAGTAATAAGGACTGAGTTCAACACCAGCAACCAGTGGCAGAGTTCTCCACCACCTCCTGGAATTTCCCCCACTCCAACATGCACCAGACCCTTACTTTTGGAATCTCCATTTTTCCTTTTAGCTCATTCATTTCCCCCTTATCTCACTAGACATTTCTCCAGCAAGACGTTGAAGACTACAGCTTGTTCCTCTCTGCCTTTTTCACTGCCCCAAAGGATGCTGAGGAACCCTGATAATATTTGTGGACCCAGCATTCTGTGGTCAATACATTTTTGTTGTTGTACCAGGACATCAGGCAACTAGGACTTCCCTGCATGTTTGTTTGCAGGCCACCTTATAAAACTACTGCACATTATTTGATAATGCCACATTGATTTCAATGTGAAAATCAGAACCCATGAACATTTAGCTGGGCTTTAATTTCTTTCAACCTATAATTACACCTGGGAGCCAATTCATTAGGTACAAGCAAGGAAAGCAGGGTCATGAATCACTCAGCGATACCTCTACCTTTCTCAATTGCTGTAGCATCGACGACAATTCTAACAATTTGGATGGTGTGCTGGTTTAACATAGCAGAGACAAATATCGATTTTAATGCCTGGATTTTGTTGTTCTCTCCTAACCTAGCCTATCTCACAGGGTATTTGTGAGAAACAGAATTGCAAGCGGAATTGTAAAGCAATTACTACACTGGCAGCACAATCCTATGCAGGCAACTCAAAAGTAAGCCACATTGGCTTTGATAGGACTTACTCCCAGGTAGGGTTAAATAGACCTGCCATTTTGATGCTCTCAGTTTCTCTTTTTTCATTGCTAAATTATGTTCTACACATTTCTGAAACAATTTGAATTGTAAAAAAAAAAAAAAATCTGCATGAAAATTCATCAGCATTTTTGAGCAACTTTCTCCTAATATACACATTTTTAATACAGTTTTTGACTAATTTTTGTTAGCAATTTCTACAAATATATGCATTTTTTATACGCTACTTTTAATAATGTATGCATTGGTATGACCAGTATTTGCATTATTGTACACATAACTTAGCTGGATGAGAATTGCATTTCCAAATTCAGAGAAGTGCAAATTTCAAAGGATTGCTACATTTCAGATCGTATATTATTACAAAAAATGGTAGACTTGGTAAGTTCGCCTTTAAATGCAAACTGAATCAAATTCTGCCCATCCTTACTCCTAGGTAACTGTATAACATACAGACCTCAGAGATATTTCACATTCTGTTCCACCACTGCAATGAGGCAATATATTGCCATAAAGTGAGTCACACTTTTTGTGTGTGTTATGCAGTGCATATAAAAGTTATGTTTACACTATACTGCAGTCTATTAAGCCAAGTGACCCTGGTTGCAGTGTGGGAGAGGGAGAAATCGGCTCAGCACAAAGCCAGCTCCACTCCCATGGCCAGAAGAGGAGTGGTGGTGTTGGTGGGCTTTCTACCCCTTGGCAGTGGCCAGGCTGCCTTCTGCTGCACCAACTTACTTATATGGAGTAATATCTAAGAAGCACAATGAAGCAAAGCACGATAAAATGAGGTGTGCCTATATGTACTAATGGAAATATATAATTTCATGCTACATATTTTTTTTCCGGCACGCTTCAATGTAGGACGCCAAACAACATCATCCCTTGGATTCCAAATTACACAAATGCAATTATATGTGAAAAGGATGGAAGAGTTGGAGATAATTTTTCATGCTATGATATGCAATGGATTTGTCCTGAAATTGAAAGAGTATGATGTTTATCAGCAGATAATGGTGTTTGTTCATTACATTGATTTTTATTATGGGTTTCCACAATTTGCAATAATTGCGATAGAAACAACAGGAATGGATTGATTGTTCATTGTTGGGAACATCTGTAGAAAATATGTAGGCATGCCACCAGAACATGCTTTATCTATTAAAAGGGAAGGGATAAAACCACACACACATAAACACACACAGAGAGAGACACACACACCAGCTAATTATAGACATTGTCTATAATGGGGCTTTGTACTTTAGATAATTGCATTTTGTGCAAGAAAGAAGTAGAGCTGTGTCTGACTTCATTTTTCCATTAGAAAGGATTCAACTGCCTTTATTCCCTTCTACCAGCTGCACTGAGCTTTATATGAGATCACTGTGCTTAATTTCAATAGCCTGAAGAGAGATTTTGCTTTCAAAAGTACCTTCTCTTGCAGATGTGTCCGGGGTTGGGGGAGCACACAAATTTGGGTGCCATTAATTGCAGAGAGAAAACTAGAGCTGTTCAGGAACTTTGCTTTGTCTGCCACCACAGCCACACTGAACGCTCTGCTGCCTCACCCTTCTTCTCTCTGTAACTAGCAGTGATGATCATCATTGGGCAGCCAGATGAGAGATGCCACCCTGCCAGCCCCACTGACCACTAGTGACTCTAGGATATTATATTTTCCATAACTGAAAAACAACAAACTTTTTAATCCCTAGGATCCAGATGTATAGCAGCCCCTGTTGGCAGTGCCGTTTCAGCAAAACAAAAAACAACAAAGAGCAATGGGCAAAAAACAACACAAAAGCTCACAACCTTCTTTCCAGGTTTTCACTGAAATACGGCAACCTATGGCAACCGATCCCATCACATCCTGGCAAATAGAAGGGGAAGAAATGGAGGGCAGTGAGAGATTTTACTTTCTTGGGCTCCATGATCACTGCAGATGGTGACAACAGTCACAAAATTAAAAGACGCCTGCTTCTTGGGAGGAAAGCAATGACAAACCTAGACAACATCTTAAAAAGCAGAGACAATCACCTTGCCGACAAAGGTCTGTATAGTTAAAGCTATGGTTTTCCTAGTAGTAATGTATGGAAGTGAGAGCTGGGACCATAAAGAAGACTGATCGCCGAAGAATTGATGCTTTTGAATACGGTGCTGGAGGAGACTCTTGAGAGTCCCATGGACTGCAAAAAGATCAAACTTATCCATCCTTAAAGAAATCAGCCCTGAGTGCTCATTGGAAGACAGATCCTGAAGTTGAGGCTCCAGTACTTTGGCCACCTCATGAGAAGAGAAGACTCCCTAGAAAAGACCCTGATGTTGGGAAGATGGAGGGCACAAGGAGAAGGGGACGACAGAAGATGGATGGCTGGACAGTGTTCTCGAAGCGACTGGCATGAGTTTGGCCAAACTGCGGGAGGGAGTGGAGGATAGGGGTGCCCTGGCATACTCTGGTCCATGGCGTCACGAAGAGCCGGACACGACTGAACAACAACAATGGCAACCGAATGATACAGGGAATTTTCCTAGGATATGTGACTTTGGGTCTGGATCAAGTGTTAGGTAGGAAGACAAATTGCAGAATCTACAAGGTTTCATCCCTCCTTTCATGGTTATTCAACATCAGTTAAATGGCTTTGTTTAACAAAATCAATTCCCCACCAACATAAGAAACATACAATATGTGCTTCCTGTAGGGTAAAAAACAAAAGCAAAAACAAAACACTACAAATGGAATGGTGATGCCAGAATCCCATGTGACAAGTTATGCCTAACAGGCATCCCAATTATATATCCTGCTTCCAACCACTGTACTATACTGATGCAGATCCTGTTCATTCCAGTGGGTTTTGTATATAAGAACTAGGTAGATGGTTACTTTAACAATGGACAAAACAGATATGGTGCAAAATTAATAAGAATGATTTAGCACATGTAATTAGTACATATTAACATGCATTTATATGCAAGATGGAATCCAAGTAGATTAACAATAAAAGATTACATTGGTTGTGATCAGTAATAGGAAAAACAAAAACAAAACAAAAACAAAATGATGTTTATAATCACCAAACAGTATTTTGTCTTGGGATAAAGGACTACAGAAGAGAATGAGACTTTAAACAAATAGTATTAATCCTTTCTTAGAGGATTAGAAAGTATAACATTTGAAAGTCAGTACTGGACTCATTCTTAGAATGAACTCTTAATCACATTATAAATGTGGCTTGGTCTTGCGATTGTGTAATCACAAGAAAACACATTTTCTGCATTTCTTTCCAGGGTTTGGTTTAGCTACAGAAGAGTTGCCCAGTGCAGATGTGTGTGTCTGTGTGTGCACACGCATGTGCTGTATTTGACAATACAACAAATGGAGAGAATGGTGATGGTTTTACTCCACAGTCCTGCCCAACTGGGGAACAGTTCAATTAATACTGGAACAGATTTGCAATTCCCCCTCCCCTTACATGCATTTATGTGCAGTGCTATTTGTGCATTCCAATCTCCTTACAAATAAGCAAACAGGTGAGGAGGAGAAAGGGGGCTTCTGAAAGACCACCCTCTCCTGCACATCACCTGTACACAGTTGAAATAAGGTGTATCCTCCAATATGGATGCTTCCCCATGTGATTAAAAAACAAACCCTGACTGTGTAATGTTATGAATTCATTCAGACAAACAAGGGACAAGATGCAAATTATTGTTGTGATGAGATTGTCTAGAGAGACAATGGAAGTGCACCACTGGGGGTGAAGTCAAACAACTGGAGAATCACAATGAGCCAGATAATCTCAAGTACCAGATGCAGCAGCATAGAGAGCCATATTTAGGTGCCATGCCAGATATTCTGTACTCTGTTCCCCATTTTGATATACAACAATATGCACTATGCCACCAATAGGGTAATAAATTTCATCTTCTAATTTCTGCATATCAAGCTGTTAAAAGGCAGGTGAGTAGCCCAGGATGAGTTTCCATTGTGGCAAACCTAACCTTATCTAGGCAAGATAGGAATTGCGGAAAGTTATCAAAAGTTTGAAAATGATAATGTGAGTATCATTCAGTCAGAGAATAATCCCTATTCATTCCAACTCTCATCTTAATCTGATTTTTTTGACTGATGCTGAGATTTGATCTGCTATAATCCTACACTTGGCAACACAACCATCTGGTTCCAAGGCATTACAGTCTGTTCCAAAGTAAAGAATGCCAGCCGTGTTTTAAGCAACGAAACTTTAATATTAGATTAGGAATTTTAAATCGGAGAGATGCTTTAAATCAAATATGAATGAAAAACTTTTGCATTAGATACAAATTCAGACGAAGGAATCAATTGGGTTTTGGTTTGTACCAAGACATTGCTTCAGTCAAGCTCTACTCATTGGCAACTAGGCAGCTCTAATGACATGTGTTTCCCAAACAGTGATGCACAACCAGCTGAATGGGTTTGAGCTGTAGATGTTGGTGCCCACCCTGATGCTCATCTTGTCATATTATAGGGCTCTAATTCATGGCCAGCATCGTGTAGTGGTTAAGAGCGGTGGACTCATAATCTGGTGAACCGGGTTTGCTTCCCCGCTCCTCCACATGAAGCTGCTGGGTGACCTTGGGCTAGTCACACTTCTCTGAAGTCTCTCAGCCTCACTCACCTCACAGATTGTTCGTTGTGGGGGAGGAAGGGAAAGGAGATTGTTAGCCGCTTTCAGACTCCTTACAGGGAGTGAAAGGCGGGATATCAAGTCCAAACTCCTCCTCCTCCTCTTCTTCTTCTTCTTCTCATGCAATGAGGAGGAATCAGGATGAGTGTGTTGGCTCTGCTCCCCACTTTCATCTCCATGGCCCTCTGTGGGATAACTTCTGGGATAACCTCTGAAATAGGGAGCCTTTCTAAATTGAGCAGGCTCCCCACCCCACCCTGATGCAGCAGCTAAAAAAGCCAATGCAATTCTGGGCTGCATCAATAGGAGTATAGCATCTAGATCAAGGGAAGTAATAGTACCACTATATTCTGCTCTGGTCAGACCTCACCTGGAATACTGTGTCCAGTTCTGGGCACCACAGTTCAAGAAGGATACTGACAAGCTGGAACGTGTCCAGAGGAGGGCAACCAAAATGGTCAAAGGCCTGGAAACGATGCCTTATGAGGAACGGCTTAGGGAGCTGGGTATGTTTAGCCTGGAGAAGAGAAGGTTAAGGGGTGATATGATAGTCATGTTCAAATATATAAAAGGATGTCATATAGAGGAGGGTGAAAGGTTGTTTTCTGCTGCTCCAGAGAAGCGGACACGGGGCAATGGATTCAAACTACAAGAAAGAAGATTCCACCTAAACATTAGGAAGAACTTCCTGACAGTAAGAGCTGTTCAACAGTGGAATTTGCTGCCAAGGAGTGTGGTGGAGTCTCCTTCTTGGAGATCTTTAAGCAGAGGCTTGACAGCCATCTGTCAGGAATGCTTTGATGGTGTTTCCTGCTTGGCAGGGGGTTGGACTGGATGGCCCTTGTGGTCTCTTCCAACTCTATTCTATTCTATTCTATTCTATTCTATTCTATTCTATTCTATGATGTTTCCCTCCAATTTATGAAGATTGCTGAGGAGCCAATGGGGTGGTAGTGCTAGCTCTCTCTTTATAAGCACAATCCTTTACGTCATTCTACTTCACACGGGGTGTGGAATGCTTAGCGTGTCTACTTTTGGCTATATGCATGTAATACTGCTTTCATGGTAGATTTTCCGTGCATGTATGCCTTATTTAGTCTTGAATGTGAACAAGGAGTTCAATTGAAATCAATTGTACCTAATAAACAGCAATCCTGCACACGTCTTCAAGCAGAAGACCCATTAAGTTCAGTTCAATTTATTCCCAGCTAAGTGTGAATATGATTGCAACCTTGGTTACCACCAAATAAGCTTCCATTACTTTCAGTGGAGCATCGCTGTGTGTAATTTTTTATTGGAGTGTGTGCTTTTGAAATATTTTTCACCTTGTCTTATTTCCAAGTCAGAAGCCGCTTACACAATTGCTCTGATAAAAGAAGCACTCTTCTACAACCGCGGACAAGCTTGAATTGCAACAGTTTTTTTATGATAATAAATGTCAGGAAATGCATGCATTTTTTTTTACATTGACATAGTGGCTATAGAAAGAGCTGTGATACAGGACCTCACCACCTTTGCCATGGACCCACTAAATTGTTTTAGGGAAGGCACTTTCTGTCTCAACCTTTAGTTGAAGGTTTCCAGAAGTAAAATAGTCTTGCATCTTAACAGTTATGCAGAAAAGAGAATTTCAGCTGGTTTAGCACCTAATGCAAGCTGCTTTGTCCTGTCCTCTTTCTTAGGCATCTGAAAACCCTGTCCCTTTTGTAACACAGAGGAAAATGTTTACTAACCTAGATTAGAAGGGTGCTGTATGTCCCCCCCCCCGAATTATGAATGCAATTACTGCTATATAATCCATGCTTGTCTATATGTAGTCTATGTACTAACATGAGTTGGATGGGTGCATTTTACGTAGTTTTCCTTTCCAAAGCTGCCTTTTTGCGCCAAGCTTGCAATCTAATAATTTTAATATGCACATGAGAAAGAAAATTACATGAAGGAGTTGCATAAAAAGATTTTAATTAGCCATGTTCATAGTTTGCTGACACTAAAACTGTCTGGTGTTAACATTTTTTTCCAGGATTTAATTAACAAGTACAACAAGATTTGCTTAATGTTATAATGTGGTAGAACATGACTCTGGGTAGCTATTTTAATACCAAAATATTAGATTAGTTAGGAATGTCTATATAGAGATGGGAAATGTGCAGATCTCTTCAATCAAAAAAAATATTTTTGTAGCTTCATTAACATTCAAAAAGTTTCTGATAAAAAGGTACCAATTTTCTTAACCCCATTGCAATAATTGTTCTTCTATCCCACTCCCAACTCCTCCTCAAGAGTAAAATTAGAGCAATCCAACAGGAACATCTGTGGAGAAAGTTTCAATGAAATTAAATGATCGCTGGCTTTTGCAGAAAGCTGTCAGCCGATCCTGGAAGAGCAATGTGTAGTGGTTGGCATTACAAAATGTCACTGATTATTTTTTTTAAAGAATACTTAAAGAATTGGAAATACAAGACTGCTAGTAATCAGTCAGACAATAATATGTATATTTGTATAAATAATTCACTACCTTATCTAACAGTAGAAATCCAGGTGTTACTACTTAGAAGTAAAGTCCCATTTGGCTCAGTGGGCCTTGTGACCAGGCAAGTGGTTATGTGCTTGTGGTATTAGTCCTCATATGAGTTTGAACTAAAAAATATTTTGGCTTCAAGCAGTGTCTTTCCAAATGTATTTTAGCACCACCATATTAAGGACCGATTGAGAATAACAAAATTAGGATGATACATAGGACTTCAGCAAAATCTTGATTGGTCTACACCAGATTAACCCCCCCCCCACACACACACACACATAAAAAATACTGTTCTATTCCACCCACAAAAAAGTGTAGGGAACCTGTGGTCCTCCAGATTTGCTGAACTACAACTCTCATCATCTCCAGCCTGAATTTAGCATCATCCGGTAAGCCAAGTTTTCCCACACCTGCCATAGAAATATCATCTGCCTGCCTTGAATTGTGCTGGCAATATTACTGCATGCTAATAGGGCTTCTACAAGTTTATATCCCAAGTTGTGCTTTGATTTTTCCAAATGACTGAACGGGGAGACAAACAACTGATCTAAGGAGAAGGGAGAAAGTTTATCTGGGGTAACTCTGAAAGTGTTTTCAAAAGAGTCTAGAAATCCCCTCAAATAGATGCATTATGACAAGCTCATGGCGGTTTCTCATATTTGGCTCAGAGGTGCACATAAGCGAAAACAAGCAAGCCAATCTGGCTTCAGTCAGAGTGTTTTAATCACCAGCTGGCTAAAACCTAAAAAAACCACTGCACTATACATTTTTTCCCAAGCAAAGATTATATAGTAACAAGCTTTAATCCCCTAACCACCTCCAGATTCTCATGCATTAATTCATTAGCTTATAAATAAATTACACACTCTAACCTCTGTCTAAACTAACACACAGTCCTTCATTTGCATTCCTATGGGCACCTGAGTGTTAGTTCAGATTCCCTTAATTACTAATGAAGAACAACAGTTTAAAAAGGAGAACAACAACATTATGTGCATAAGAAGGTAAAGATTAAGTACAACAGAATTTGAGGGACAAGGCTGCACCCTTTGCAATCACTGGAGACCTAAGGAAGCATTATTTTTAACCAATTAGGGAAGGATTTATTGCCATGCACAGATCTGGAAGAGAGGTCAGAATGTTTACATGCATTGAAGCTTTTATTTTGTTTAAAGTATGGTGATTTTATTAATTGAATGCATGCTCACAGAGGACAACTCAAGGAAGAGCACTGGCTTGACTTTCGGGATGAAGCACAGGGAGAGATGGCAGGCCTTTGATAGGAAACTAGTTGCTTTTCATTTTGTCCTCTGTTTCCACTCAAAACACTATTAAGAATGCAAATTTAGGAACTGGTACCTGAGTTGGATTGTTTTCCTATGCTCTTCCTTCCCCACTCAGTTTTGTGTCATGTCCATTACATTGTAATGCTGTGTACACTGCTTCGCAAAATTTAGGTTCTCTGTAAATGATGGTGATTTAAAATAATATATTGTTCTCTACCATGCCTAGAAATTTCACTTTGAATCAGAACTCATGCACTTATTTTTATTTTAAATGTTACACACACACACATTTATTTTGCAACTTTATCTGCAAAATGCATTGCAAACTGGTCAGAGCAGTCCCTTGAAGGCGCAAATAGTTGATTTCCTATGTCTTTGTACAAAATGTTTGTACAAAAGAGTTTCCCCAGCTGGCAATTTGCAGATGCAGTGGTGGCAGAGAACAAAACTTTATTTGCCATTATTGTTGTCATGTAGTTCACATGGGGAGAGGCGGTACTTGAGGTATTTTAGTCCTGAGCCAGTTAAGGCTTTGTAGATCAAAAACAACATTTTCAATTTGGCCCAGTGCAGTTGGGCTAGGATCGGTGTAATATGACCAAACCGTCTTGCCTTGGTGAACGACCTGGCTGCCAAATTCTGCAACAGCTAAAGTTTCTGAACTGTCTTCAGGGGCAGCCCTACATATAACATGTTGCAGTAATCTAACCTAGAAGTTACCAGAAAATAGATGACAGAGCAAGGGGGGGGTTTCAGCTGGGCCACCAGCCAAATCTGATGGAAAAGGCATTCTGCACTACTGAGGCTACCTGAGCCTCAAAGCACAGGGGTCAGCAAGGTTTACCTCGCCTGGGCCATTTCACTCCAGCGGAGATCCCTCCGTGGGCCAGATTGCGTGCACGTGTGAGAGCCCGCGATTTCCGGCATCTGCATCTGTGCAGATGCAATTTCCGGCGTCTGCGCAAACATGAATTCTGGCACTGCAGAAGCAAGTCCCCGTGCCGCACTGCGCCAGTTTAGCACAGCAAGTGGGGACTCGCCGACGTGGGCAGCTCAGTTTGGGGGCGGCTCATGGGCCAGTTAAATGACCCCCATGGGCCGCTTGTGGCCCATGGGCCTTAGGTTGCCTACCCCTTCTCAAGCAAGACCAAAGGACCCAGATGTACCCCCAAGCTACATATGTACCCATTCCTTCAGAGGGAGTGTAACTCTATAAAGTGCAGGCAATCTCCCCATCCTTCCAGTCTAGTAAACCACTCACTAGGGCCACAACAAAATCAACTTAAAAAAAAAATCCCCCAGGAACCTCAGAAAGTCTTCTGTATCCATGATTCTTTGAGAGCAGACCATAATAACTAATCCCCAATCTCTGTAGGGGTTAAAAGTAGTCACAAGATCAATCAGAATCAGATAATAATCTGCCCATTACACAGAATGTACTACCAATTCGCCTATCCATATATCAATTTCTCCAAATCCAAGGACTACCATTTGTTCTGCCACATGCATTGATTCATTGCTCTATGTCATATAAGTCCATGAACACCCAAGCCACTCCGGACATGACATCACTGCATGCATATTGAATTCCACAAGACCAAAAGCCCTGGGATAATCAGTGCCACCTGTCAGACCAGCTCTGGTCAGCTCGGGGCACAGGGCTGTTTTCAGGGAGGGAGGTACACTTAGAGAATCCCTATATTGTCCAGGTTCTCAGTGCCAAGCACAGACATTCAAATCTCATTAGCTGCTGAATAGGGGACTTCACCAAGAAGATGCTAGCTTTATTGATCATGGCCACTCCATCTTCCTTGTTCCCTTTCTGCCCCTGGTGCCACCCTGGGTACGTTAGTGAACATGCCTTGGAGAAGTATACACCTCCCTTCTTTGTCCAGTCATGTCCTCTGGCACACAAACCAGGTTAGTATGCTGTTCCTGGATCAAGTCAAACATGGTTAATACCATTCCATTGACCAACCTTTCCAATCATAAGCAAATAAGTCTTGCCCAAAAGAATTTATCCTATCCCCACCCCCACCCCAAAAAAGTGGAGGAATGTAAAGAGAAGTTGATAACATGAGCAATACCTTTTTAATTGTGTAGGCCACAGTATATGTATTGCTTTCAGGCACAGTGTTACCCGTAGCTGCTTGGTCAAATTGCCAGAGGTTTGTTAGAATAAACAGAACAAGTTCAATTTTATTTTATTGCCACATGTATTAATTGTAAATAATAGCCATTTCAGGAATGATTAAGAAATAACAAATGAATTCTATTAAAGCATAGTTCTTTCTATCCCCACCCTCAATTACAGACCAAAGTCAGAGGCTCCCTCTCCCAATTACAAAACAACAACAACATGAGAAGCAGCATTTTTAGATAGTTAATTACAGTGCAGAGAATTTTGTTTATCTGAACATTAACCAGTAATGTCTCCCTTCTGGAAAAAAGGCAGTATAAATAACTGTCTTGAATTTTCTGCACTGCTGTTTGAGTTTTCTGCAGTTCCCCTTTCAGACTACACACAAGAAAAGAGAAGTGATATTTCAGGGAGGACCTCTAGGGATTTGTTGGGTCCACTTTTCACAGTGGACCAACGTGTGGACCAAACAACTTGGACTTGTCTGTGATTGGAATGCTGCTCCCAGTGGTATTGCATCCCTTTTCAGATTCTGCAATGCTTTCGCAGTGCACAGAAAGTGTGCAGAAAAATATGTAGTTATGCAAAAGATCAATACAAAATGCATGTTTTACAGGTGAGTGCATTGGAAAGTACTGTATGTATTTTGCATACAAGTGTGTGTGTGATATGTCAAATGTGTGCACAAAAAGCACAGAGTGCAAGAGAAAGGAGCACAGTAGCACAGAACTGGATTAAATGGACCCATGATCGAGACCTAGCTAGGGATGACACAGGACACGGGTGGCACTGTGGTCTAAACCACTGAGCCTCTTGGGCTTGCCAATCAGAAGGTCAATGGTTTGAATCCCCATGATGGAGTGAGCTCCCATTGCTTGGTCCCAGCTCCTGCCAACCTAGCAGTTCGAAAGTATGCCAGTTCAAGTAGACAAATAGGTACCACTGTGGTGGGAAGGTAAACAGCATTTCCATGTGCTCTGGTTTCTGTCACAGTGTTCCATTGTGGCAGAAGGGGTTTAGTCATGCTGGCCAAATGACCCGAAAAGCTGTCTGCGGACAAATGCCAGCTCCCTAGGCCTGAAAGTGAGATGAGCGCTGCAACCTCATAGTTGCCTTTGACTGGATGTAACCATCCAGGGGTCCTTTACCTTTTTAATTTTAGGGATGACAGAGAATTCCAACAGAAATAGGAGTGGAAAAAATTGCCAATATTCAGTTATTCATCCTATGTCTGGATTGGAAATCATTTTATTTACTAGTTGTTTTGTGCTTTCTGTCTGCAAACAACAAGTAATTGATGACATCACTCCCTTTTGCATTATGTTTCCTTTGCAACATTATTTTCCATGCATGGTTTTCTTTCCATGTTTACCACTTGATGCCTTTGACACATCTGAGTGGATCACCACGGATAGAATGCCATAGACAGAAATTTAATTTTCCCTCGTGATTTTTTTTAGGAAGGTTACACACCCAGCTACTAGTCATCTGGGCCTGGTTCACACATATGCACATCACTTGGATGCCTGAAATTTGATATCTCTGTGTGTGATGACTTGAAGACTGAATGTCTGAAAAGTATTGTGCTTTCCAGCAGTGTTATCATATCTGGATTGATCCATTGATAGATACAAACCATAATTCGATATAATTCAGCCATGGTTTACAACCCCAAATTCAGGCAGTAGCAGCAGAACACAAATGAAGTGGTAAAACATCTTCATAGTACAGACACTCCACTATCTAGATCAAGAAGAAACTGTGTGGTCTGCTGTACAGAGAAGTCAGATAACATACTATTGACATTTCACTAATGTCCTTTTTTTTCTTTTTTCTTTTTTGCAGGAGGCATTCTTGAGCTTTTCATCCTGCTCTACTTCCATCAACCCCCTGTTTCTAACACCTAGCACATTTGGAACATTGAAAACAAGAAAACATCTTCAGTGGCAGATGTTTGCTGACAGGCAGCAGATAAATTCTGCATTTGGCATATGTCTAATTAACACAATCTCCTCCTCCTGAAGTTAAAACAAGTTGTTTTCAATATTTTTTAAAGCACACTTTTTTTTCTATCTCTTTGCTTTGACTCTGCTGCTTCATAATGTGCGCAGACACAAAAGTATCTGGATTGTTTTCTAAGTCATTCCGAGCGGGCAGCCTGACTATTGTAGGAAATAAACAAATAAGCAAAAATATGTTTAATTGAATTTTGTAGATGCTCGAGGGGCATCCCAAAAAGTATATGAACCTAGGAGAATGAAAGAAACAGCTTGCTGGTGAAATTATTTGGCACACAATAGACTAATGCTTATCACATTACATGATTGCTGACCCTGATTGCTTATGATTTATTACAATATGGACACAAAACGGCTGGCTGTTGCCAGTTTAGTGTTAACTATATAATCCAGGAGAAGCACATGCTGTTGTTGAACGTCTAAAGGAATTGTGAAAAACTGCCAGGCTTCAGACCGGTAAAAGTCCTGGAATCAGGTTGAGTGTTTCAACCAGCACCTTTGGCCTTGCAATCTGTTTACTCCTGTTCTTCAGCAGGAGTTGTTGGCAAATTAGAATACTTCATACATCTTGGAATCATCCTATGTCTTATTTTGGCCTCTTTATAGGAAATGAATTGGGGCAAGGGAACAAGAAGTGACCAGCCTTGTTGCTGTTGTTTACTGACATTGTGTCATCAATATACACGGCACTGTATGCAGCAAAAAGCCCTACTCTGGAGAGATGTCCCAGTGAAGAGTCCTGGCAAAATTTACAGATGGAATGGAGAGGCAAGGATAAAAACAACAACAACAGAAGCCTGACTGAAATGTTTACGTGTTCCTGCAATGGAACAATTTTGACATGGACTCTACCACCACCAGTGATATGTTTGTGATGCAGGACACCATACTAGTGCTGGGCCAATATTCCAGCCAGCTTTAAATATGTCTGTTTGCAGGGGAAGAATGAATAGAAGCCCTCCCAAATATGAGATGGTGGGTGAGAGATTTCTTTGAAATTGAAGGGGTGGAGGTTTATTATTTTTTTATAAAAAATTTATTGTTATTTCAACACATAACAAACCATGAAAATCCATACATACTACAAAAAATACATACAAACTACAAAATACAAAAAACAAACAAAAGAAACAATACATTACCTGACAACCCACCTACAACAGAAACACACCAATTTAATTAATATAAACTTATTTCTAATCTTACTTGGGGGACTTCCTCACGTCCTCTCTTCTGCGTTCAGTTCAATTTTACTGTAGTAACTTTGTAACTACTTTAACTCTTATTTTACAATTATTCTTAATCCTAATCTAACATCTTATCTCTATCAACCTATTCATAACCATAACATAAAGCATAAAAAGAAATCACAATCTTAACTTCTTATATACTATTTTAACCTAACATTGTACTGCTATCGCCTATTGTGTCCACCGATTTCACTTTCAGATGTCCAACTTTTCACGTTGTTTCAAATAATCTTTGAATTTCTTCCACTCTTCTTGCACCTTCTCCTCCCTCTGGTCTCGGAGTTGAAGGGGTGGAGGTTTAAACAGGATTTCTCCTCCATTCAAAGGATGGGGGAAACACCTAATACAATGGTACCTTGGTTCTCAAGTGGAACCCAAACACTGCAAACCCAGAAGTAAGTGTTCTGGTTTGCGAACTTTTTTTGGAAGTTGAACATGCTCCCTTTTGAGTGTTATGTGGAGATCCAGAGCTTATAGGGTTAACAGCTCACCGGATGTTTCGTTCTTTCACTGGGGTGTGTCTTGCCCACATACGGGCACTTTCCTTTGTTCTGATTTACTTTCTGTTTTGTCTGACAAGGGAGAGGTCATGAGTTCGTCTTCTCCAGGCTAGTTTGTTATTTTATGCCGATATACAATAAAGCTTTAGATTAGAAGAAGCCGAGTCCTGGTGATTAATTGGACTGCATGCCGACACAGACAAACTGGTGCGTTTTGCTGTGATACTCTGCAGGTACCGGCGAGGTGAAGGCAAAGCGCACAGAAGGAGCGTGCCGGCTCCATTGCCGTCGGTTACCCACCATAACTCCAACAGGTGATAGGGGTTATCTCTCCCCATTATGGCTCATTAACAGCCATAACTCAACATGTTACACTTCCGTTTTGAGTGCCACACTTCCGTTTTGAGTGTTACACTGAGGTCTGTCTGTTTTTGCTATTTATTTTGCATTTTTGTGGCTCTTTTTTGTTTTGTTTTTGTGACTGTGTGGAACCCAGTTCAGCAGCTGACTGATTGATTGTTTGACTGCAGTACATTGCTTATTGCATTCATTTTATGGATTAATGGTTTCGTTAGATAGTAAAATTCATGTTAAAATGCTGTTTTAGGGGTTGTTGTTTTAAAAGTCTGGTACAGATTAATCCACTTTGCATTACTTTCTATGGGAAAGAGCACCTTGGTTTTGGAATGCTTTGGTTTTGGAATGGACTTCCGGAACGGATTAAGTTTGAGAACCAAGATACCACTGTAAAAGTAAACTGTTGGGCTAATTCTATTCTTGATGTCTCACAAGACTTGCTTATTTGCATGTATGGAACAACTATAGAAAAAGATTGCATTAAAAATTTAAATATTTCATGTATGGAACAACTACAGAATAGGATTGCATTACAAATTAAATGTTTCATTTCTCTGGGAAAGAGTCTTGTAGAAGCCCATGTTAAGTGAATAGAAAATGCACAAGAGCACAAATCTCCTCTTCAGTGCAACCTGGTTTGTAAAGCATACCTTCCCAGAAAACTGTTGACTATAATATTCAAGGTTGAATTGTATCTTGAGGTCCAAAAGACAAAAAAGAGTGGTGTGTGTGTGTGTGTGTGTGTGTGAGAGAGAGAGAGAGAGAGAGAGAGAGAGAGAGAAGGGGGAGAAACGAATTGATATACCTTGACTCTGAAAATATATATTTTATATTTTTCTCTATCTGCTTGTATATTAAAAGCTGTATCTAATTTCACAAAACTAAAAGCAAAAATGAAAGAAGTTGTGGGTGACTAGACTGGTAATTCATGACATTTTCCACCATTAATTTTGAATTCATCAGTTCTTTTCAATGCTGTACCCTCGGGCTGGTGTCCCCATATGAGACTTGTCACAATCTGTATCTGTCAGCTCAGGCAAATGAAAAACCGCCCAATATGTTCCAGACAGCAGGACTTTAACAGAGTGGGTGGATCGGTAAACAGCACCTTGATTGACACTTCAAATATCTCTTATATGCACAGTGGATTTTTCATGCTTTGGATGAAGTCAGGTGTTCAGAAGCATTGCACATTAACCATTTCACCCATCCTTTGGCAAAGAAAATAATGGTTCATTCTTAAGCATATGTATTATACATATTAATTCAAAAGTCAATCCCATTGTATTCACCGAGATAAGCACAGTGGTAGGGTCGAGCTGAAATTTCTCAAGCATACATGTTTCTCAAGCCATTATGTTCAGCAGAGTAAACAAAAAACAAAAAACAACCAAATACCATATCTGTTCTAACAATTTTTCAACACACCTTGCAGAAATGTCCGCCTGTTCATTGTTTTCATTCCCAATTGCCTTTATTAGCCTCCTGTGATGTAGTAACATAGAAATTTATTCACACGTGGTCAGACTCTTTGACCACCCAGTCCAGTATTGTCTCCTCTGATTGGCTTTGGCTCCCCAGAGATGGAGTTTTCCCCTTTCCCCTGCTACCTAATTCTTCATTGTAATGATAAACACCAGGAATTGGACCTGGGGTGGGGTCTTCTGTATTTGGAGCATTAAAAAAATATAAATAGATCCTGCAAACCGGGCATGAGTAAATCAGCATTTGAAATTACTAGCAACTGGTAATATGGGAGGTAGTATACAATTATATTTTCCTACATCAATTTGTCAAATCCCATTTTAAAGCTATCAGAGCTGGTGGCTATCACTACATCTTGTGATAGTGGATCCTATAGTTTAATGATATGCTGTGTGAGCAGGTATTTTCTTTAGCCCATTGTAATAATTCCAATGTTCAGCCTCATTGAATGACCCTGGTTTTCAGAATTATGCAAGGGGGGGGAGGAACTTTTCCCTTCCCCTTTTGCTCCTCCATGCATACTTTTATAAACCTGTATCATACCCCTCTTACCTGCCTTTTTTAAAAACAACAACAATAACAACAACAACAACAACAACTAAAGCAGCCTCCCCCCCAACCCAAAAATCTGGTTAACCTTTACCTGCTCTACAGTATAGTTTTCATGATTCCTGTTTGGGTGGGATCACCCATGTGCCTAATCGAAGGAGACAGCAAAAGCAGCACATGGATGGACAGGGCCCAAGGGTTGTATAATCCCAGCTCGTGTGCAAAACCCTTGACACCATACAATAGGTTCCTTTACCCCTGTGCGTCTAATATTGTCATCCCAGGAAACCCAATGATATAGCTCTCCCTGACACAATATTCATGTAGGATACAGCCCCAGCCCCAGTGAAAGAGCATTGATAGGGGATCCCATAGCTTTAGGCTGAGGTGGTACAACTCAGACACAGGTCTATGCTGCCACCACATGGGAGGTAAATAAAGGGGGTTCATAGAATCATATACTTGGAAGAGACCCTGAGGATCTTCTGGTCCACCCCCTGCAATGTTGGAATATGCAGCCATCCCATATGGGGATTGGACCTGCAACCTTGGTGTTATCAGCACCACAATCCAACCAACTGAGCTATCCAGGCTGAGACAATATAAATTTAGAAAAGCAAGCAAGACTTACAGCAGAGTAAAGTTATGATAAGTCATAGGTTACAACGCTGCAAGTGGAGATGGTACTAGTCAAGAAAGTAATATCCCGTCCCATGACATAGATAATAGAGGCCATATTGCTACCAATTTCACCCAGCTGCACTGGCTGTTAACTTCCAAGCCTAATTCAAGATGTTAGTGATTACTTTGGCAGTCTTAAAATGCCTGGATCCTCAACACATTTCAAAGTGCCACCTTCTGCCATTCTTGCCCACCCATTTTATAAAACAACTGGAAAGCTGAATTCCAGCTTCCAGCTGATTAGGAAAGCAAGTGATATATATAGACACTCAAGGCAGAGTTGTGGGATAGATTCTCTATGGCAGCCTTCCTTGACTTGATTCCCTTTTGATGTGGCCAAACTAAATTTCCGATCATTCCTGACACTGGCCGTGCTACCTGGGGCTTAAAGCAGGAAGCATATACCGGTACTTCCAATCTAGTCTGATTGAGGAAAGAGGAAGGGAAATAAATGAGCCCCAGGCTCTTTTCCACCACACTAAACTATGATTTAGCATTACTGCTGAATGAGGTCATTTAACTATCATAGTACAAAATGCATGTGCAAGGCCATGTTATTTGTTATGTGAAAAGGATCTAGGAGTCTTGGTAGACCATAAACCTGACATGAGTCAACAGTGTGATGCAGCAGCTAAAAAAGCCAATGCAATTCTGGGCTGCATCAATAGGAGTATAGCATCTAGATCAAGGGAAGTAATAGTACCACTGCATTCCACTCTGGTCAGACCTCACCTGGAATACTGTGTCCAGTTCTGGGCGCCACAGTTCAATAAAGATACTGACAAGCTGGAACATGTCCAGAGGAGGGCAACCAAAATGGTCAAAGGCCTGGAAATGATGCCTTATGAGGAACGGCTTAGGGAGCTGGGTATGTTTAGCCTGGAGAAGAGAAGGTTAAGGGGTGATCTGATAGCCATGTTCAAATATATAAAAGGAAGTCATATAGAGGAGGGAGAAAGGTTGTTTTCTGCTGCTCCAGAGAAGCGGACACGGAGCAATGGATTCAAACTACAAGAAAGAAGATTCCACCTAAACATTAGGAAGAACTTCCTGACAGTAAGAGCTGTTTGACAGTGGAATTTGCTGCCAAGGAGTGTGGTGGAGTCTCCTTATTTGGAGGTCTTTAAGCAGAGGCTTGACAGCCATCTGTCAGGAATGCTTTGATGGTGTTTCCTGCTTAGCAGGGGGTTGGACTGGATGGCCCTTGTGGTCTCTTCCAACTCTATGATTCTATGATTCTATTTGCAATAGATATACAAAAGAAATCTGAATTAACTTCCCTGCTGCCTGATGAACAAGAGATATAAAACACACATGGCCTCTTAGAATTGCTTCTTCTCAGTGACTCCTCATTTCATACAACACATTGAACCATTTCATTTACTTTAGCTGCTTGAGAAAGGAGCTTTTGTTTAATTTTCCAAGATGTGGGGGACAAAAGCAAGGAAAATCCCATTCATAATGCTCATTGATTCTCTAGAAAGGTGTATATATCTTTTTAATTGTCTCCAAGAAATGCAAAAGTCGGAGAAATGTCTGAGTCGGCGAGGAGAGAATGCCCAAAGAGGGTCAGCTAAAAAGGTGAACTGGAAAATAATAATAATTTCCCTTTGTAAAAAGAAAAGAAAGAAAAACAAGGGAGGTTTTGCTTTTGTTTCTAAATTGTACAGTTACAAAAAGGCGCCTCTTGCAAGAAACAAATGAGCTGCCTGACTGCTTTCGAAAACAGTAATGAAGTGGAGAAGGGCCTTATTGTACATTCCAGAGGAGAAACGCCTGCCCATTGAGGTCTACGGCGAGAAATGCAAAATGAAAAAGAGTGATGAAAAGGTAGCACCAAGTTGACCCACAATGCCTGAAAACAAATCATTTGCTCAGCAAAAGCTAGAATAATAACCGTGTATTTCTGCATGTGTCTCCACAGTCAGCATATTTTTTAATATATTTGTTTGGCCTGCTTAACAGATCCCAGCGTCTGTGAAATATATGAGCGTTGCAGTTTTTAAACAAATCGTTTTTTTTTCTATCGTGATTGTTTTTTGTTGTTGCAATAATGGAAGGCTGGACAGCAATATTGCCTGCTGTCTGTTGGCTCCATTCCCATTGTTGACCATCAGTCCTGATTGTGTCAAGGTTTTCTTGTTGTTGTTTTAAAGGTTGTTTTTGTGTATTAAAGGCAAAGAGAAGGAAATAGGTATATTTTTCTTTCTTTCTTTCTTTCTTTCTTTCTTTCTTTCTTTCTTTCTTTCTTTCTTTTAAATAAATTTTATTGTTCAATCCTCATATGTACAATTGTTCATCATTGTATGTACAATATTGACATACAATACACGTTCCAAGCACGAATCCACAGAAAATAAAGTTATAAATGATAAACAATTACTGTATCTGCCTGTTTTTGTTAACACCCCCAACAGGGTCTAAATTCAATGCAGGTGAAAAAGAAAAGTACAAATACAGCAATAGTGATATGAATATATATATATGAGAGAGAAAAAGAGAAAGAAAAAAGAAACAAAACCAACAAATTTCCTTAAATCATATAAATATCCTGGACCTATCCAACTTCCTATCAAACCCAACCGTATAGTCCAATCGTACCTATGAGTGTACTTCAACTCAGTCGATTATCTTATGTATCCTTATTACACTATAATGTTAACCGGTACCCAATTTTCAAATCACATTATTCTTTCTGCCTCCAAGATTACTGAAATGCTGGCAATAGGTCTACTTTTCTTCTGTTCAAAAGAGAACAGCATTGAGATACTTCCATTCTACAGGGGACTCATGTCTTAGTTTACAGTTCTCTGCTTGAAGGGCTGCCCAGCCCAAGTCCAGTTCAAAAATAATCATAACTAAGGAGAGTGGAGGAGACTTGAAGTTACCCACCAACCCCTGGCAATGCCTGGGCAGCAGACTGAGCAGGCAAACGGGATATTCTTTGTAAATTTGTACCAATGCATATAAATTAGCATATGCAGCCCCCCCCCCCCGGCAAATCACTGTCCTCTTTTTTTGCAATTCAGATGGGAGGCCACATTATTTTGTACACAGCTGAGGTCTTGAAAATAAGCTATGCCAACAACTTTGAATGATCCAACTGGTAGGGTGAACAAGTCTGCAGTGGAAATGCACAAGGCACCAATGCGACCCAAAACAGGAAGTGTGTATCACTGTTTGCCAGCATGTGTTTGAAGGTCCAGTGTTGCTATGGGCAACACACTTCCTTTCAGACCTGACCCTTCCGGGTAAATGTAGCAGAACCCGTGTCCTGCCCAGCTTGTTCCTAGGAGCTATCTTCCAAGATGAGGGGCAAACAGAGAAATTAAAGACCAGGGAAAAGAGCAAAGGTAAGGGGAGGGGAGGGGAGGATAGAGGGAGACAAAAAAGAGGGGCAACAGCTCCATTGAACGGGGATTTAAAGGGGGAGTTGGAAAGAGAGGACACCATTCAACCAGGGGCATAGGAAGGGGGTGGGGGTGGGGTGCCCCAGGTGCCATCATGGAGGGGGGTGGCAAATTATCAAGGAACAATTACTGCCCTACTAGGGCGGTTCATAAAAAAACTTTTTTTTTGAAAATGCCTGCTCCTATGGTCTTATACTACACTAGGGATTATATAGCTATATATGAAAATCCATGCATATCAGTTAATATCTTGACCCTCCTCCACATAAATAGCTGTTTACTATTACTAAAAAAAATGGGGGGGGGGGGGTTGACAAGAAATTTTCTGCACCAGGTACCACCTGACCTTCCGACACCTCTGCATTCAACCAAGTAGCAGAGAGAGAATACATCCACATCACTGGGAAGTAGAAATCAGGGCTCTGACTGGGAATCTAGCCAGCCAGTCTTTGGATAGAAGAAAAGCTTCCCAGTGAGTCAACTGACCAGCCCTTGACTGGACAATAATGGACATGCTGGTTCACATTCTAATGCTAGCTCTTGTTTTGTTTTTGTTACGTTTTGTTGTAGCCAGTTCTGGCTTTCACAAATTGGAGGAAGGTTGTAGCTTAGAGTTAGGGCATCTGCTTTGCATGCAGAGGATCCCAGGGTCATGGTCAATCTTCAGAATTTCCAGATAGAGCTGGGAAATACTCCTCTCTGAAATCCTGGAGCGCCGCTAGATCAATGTTTCCCTGCTAAACCCACTTATTATATGAGCAAACCCCAATAAACTCAGTGGAACTTGCTTCTGTGTAGACACGTGCAGGATTGTACAGGGGTCTCCCCACTTATGCACAGGTAACATTCCGGACCCCCCCCACACACACACACACAAAGCAAAATTGCATAAGGAGGGGAGCACCTTCCAAGAACCCTTTAAACGCCTAATCCTCCATTCTCTATTCAATCCACACCAAATAAATACTGTATCCAAAAATATCCACAACTAGAATTGGAGCTCTGGGGCTGGAAAGAGGATGGGGGGCAGGTGGGAAAGCAGCTGCTACTGCTTGTTGTTGTTGTTCAGTCGTTCAGTCGTGTCTGACTCTTCGTGACCCCCATGGACCAGAGCACGCCAGGCACGCCTATCCTTCACTGCCTCTCGCACTTTGGCCAAACTCATGTTAGTAGCTTCGAGAACACTGTCCAACCATCTCATCCTCTGTCGTCCCCTTCTCCTTGTGCCCTCCATCTTTCCCAACATCATGGTCTTTTCTAGGGAGTCTTCTCTTCTCATGAGGTGGCCAAAGTACTGGAGCCTCAACTTCAGGATCTGTCCTTCTAGTGAGCACTCAGGGCTGATTTCTTTGAGAATGGATAGGTTTGATCTTCTTGCAGTCCATGGGACTCTCAAGAGTCTCCTCCAGCACCATAATTCAAAAGCATCAATTCTTCGGCGATCAGCCTTCTTTATGGTCCAGCTCTCACTTCCGTACGTCACTACTGGGAAAACCATACGGACCTTTGTCGGCAAGGTGATGTCTTTGCTTTTTAAGATGCTGTCTAGGTTTGTCATTGCTTTTCCCCCCAAGAAGCTACTGCTGCTGTGCTACAAATCAACTGTTAGGCAGGTAGGTTGAACAGCGTAAACAAAGCCCTGCTGTACCTCTGGTCTATTTGGGGCTTCCTCCCTCCTCACTGACATCCTCTTTGTTTGTTTGTTTTTGTTTTTTTATATAAATTTTTATTATTTTTCAAATATACAACCAATTAATTCAACATCTAACACAAATTATATCCCATAACTCCGCCGAGTTTTGACTTCCCTCCCCCACGTCAGTAGGTTTTCTAGTCCAATCTTATCGCACAGTTTTTATTCCTCCATATTAGTCTATGTCAAAGGTTTATTCCAATCCTACCAGTGTCTTCAGACTTCCTCTATTCAATCTTAGGTACTCCACAAATTTACTCCAATCTTTTTGAAACCTCGAGTCATCCTGGTTTCTGACCCTGCCAGTCAGTTTTGCGAGTTCAGCATATTCCGCCATCTTCGTCTGCCACTCATCAATCGTTGGTAATTCCTGTAATTTCCATTTTTGGGCAAGCAATATTCTCGCAGCAGTTGTTGCATACATGAACAATCTTTTGTCCCTCTTGGCTATTTCGTCTCCCATCAAACCCAATAGGAAGGCTTCAGGTCTTTTTGGGAAAGTATATTTAAACTTCACTGACATCCTCTTTGGGCTCTGGGGAGGGTCTCCTTGTGAGCCACGAGGACTTTACAGCTCTCGCCCCCCCCCATTTCTGGGTTTGAATTGAATTATTTACTTATTTCCCGGCTCCACCCATATACACGGAGCCATGTGCGAGTCAATTGTGCATAATTAGAGGGGAAGCCCATACTGTCGAAGGTCTGGTAGCCCAACTCCAAATGCGGGAAGGCAAGAAAAAATGGATAACATTTCCATCACCTTGAAAACTTGAATCAAAGGCGCGCGTCAAAGGATGTGATACATACAGCCAAAGTTAGGGAAGAAGAGGACGTTGCGCTAGCAGTGCATTGAACTGCTTTGTCATTTGGGAAGCCTTTCAGGCTTCTACGGCACCTTCTCTCATAATTTCCTTTTTAACTTCCGAGCCACATTTCAGTCGACACCCACTCTTTTTACAGTGATCAAGGGCAGCTGCAGCTTGAGGAAAGGAGCCTAGTGGTGTATAGTACATATTCTTTCTTTTTTGCTAATAATGCAACGTATTTTTCTTCCTACTATTGGCACTGAGGAATAAAAGCCAAATACCATCTGAAATGATAACCTTGCAGAAATGCGGTTTCACAGCACCAAAGGAACTAACACTCTCCTTTGTAGAGTTTAAGGAGGGGGGGGGAGAACCAGCGCTTACGTGCTCACTCTCTCTTTCTCACACAAGAGTTATAAAAGCTTAATGTTATAATGACAGCATACCATACAGAAAGCTCCCAAGGGTTCTCTTTGGGAGTTTAAGACTTTGCTTTGGACTTAAAGAGAAGTATTTGCAGAGCAAAATACTCTTTCTCCCACCCCACCTGAAATACTTATGAATCATTCATTCTCAATCCAATCAGCAGCAGAAAGTATGCTAAACCTCTGTGCAGAGTGATCTGAGATACGCTCAATATCAGGGGCAGCCAATGTTTCAGACTACAACTCCCGTCAATCTCTACCACTGGTCATGCTGGTCTGGGTGGATGTGAATTGAATCCCAAACATCTGAAGGGCTACTCCTGCTCTATAGGGAAGCAAGCCGAGGAGATCATAGCGAAACACCAATTCCCCACCAAGTCAGGAAGAGCAAATGTGGGGTCCTCCTGTTGTTTTGCTTCCATCAGCCCCATCTAGCATGGCCAATGGTTAGGGTTGGTGGGAGTTGTAGTTCAAAACATGTAGGGAGAAACCATGTTGGCTATCCCTGCACTATGATTACAGACTTTTTAAACTAAATTTCATCCTTTGCCTTCAGTGGCACTCTGACATGTAGACATGTAGCAAGTGGTGCTTCTCTAGTCAGCAATATGGGTATCAGGGAAGTTGTCATTGTCTCATTGAAGACCAGCTCAGTGAAGACCAGCTAACTAGAAGAATCTCTGAGGTCAAAACAAACAGGAAGCAGCAATGTAGGGCCAGGAACTACTAGTGTTGTGCCCAGCATTGGGCTGCTGCTGGAAGCTTAGCCTGAGAAAGCGGAAGCCAGCTGGTTCTCATCAGCACCTTCTCCTCTGAGTCCTTGAAAGCTGATCAGCTGGAGGTGGAGTCATTCTGCCTTCTCCCCCTTCAGGCTGCTGTTCACAGGAGAAGCTGATTCCTGGCCTGTGACAGAAGTCGTGAGATGCAATAGGAAAAAAGCTAGCAACCTTGGAGAACCCACTCTACGTCTGTCATTATAAAGCTACACCCAAACAAGTATATCTATGATTTAACATGTAGTGGGTGATGATCCATATTCCTTTGGTTCCTTGTCCTCATGCATTGGGAGAATTGGGAAGGGGCATCGAGATTACATTTAGTGAGCTCAGGTACTTATGTATCATTTATGTTGGAAGACGTGAAATACCCAAGAGGCAGACTCGGATCAGATCCCTGTAGAGAAATCGCACAGGAATTACTGACTGTCGTGTATTGGTGAGATATTTCTTCTGTTGGCATTCAGCCCAGAATTTAGCATGGTATAAACAAGACAAACATAGTTAAGGCTACACTTAATATTCACTGATTTCTTACCAAATTAGTATATTTGATGCTGCTAAACTAATTACTGGGGGTGGGGAAAACATTCACTTCACTGAACTTTCATATTTATTCGATGCTACAGGAGATGAGTCCCCACAACACAGCAGTGAATGCTTTTCATTGCAGTTTTTCATTGGGACAAACCATTTTGTTCATGGGCATCATCAAAATCATGGTGGATACCACAGCCAATCAGATTAAATAGTAAGGGGGGCTAATGAGGCAGAGCAAGGGCAAAGGTGACGAAGAAGGAGAAAAAATAGCTCAGGGATGAAGCAGCAGCCAAGGAAACTTCAATTAAATTACAAAGATAAATTTGCATCAAGTACAGTACAATCAAATCAATGAGAACAGGAAGTATTTTTTGACATCAGCAAACATGACGCCGAGTAAATATCTTTAGATTAATCCTAGGTGGTCACTCTATATAGGTCTTCATTTTATAGCATGTGGTGGATCTCTGTAGTACTCATTGCTCTTGAATTTTCCATAGGGAAAGTACTTGAAACCCTCTAAAAATTTTTACATGATACTGTACTTCCTGATTTTCAGGGTTTATTTATTACTTTCGACACAAGTATGGAATGCAGGGAGCTGGTAGAGCATGGTAGCTGTTGAACCATTTTGCGTAGTGGTCTCAATTATTTTCCAAAGCCAATATATTTCAGAAAATACCCTGGTCCTCTTCTTTAATGTGAACAAGCTGTCTCACCTTCAGAACATCATTCCCATCATTGCATCTGCACGACTGCAGAGCTCTTTCCTCACCACTTAAAAGAACTGTATTTCCTTGTTATCTTCCCCTTCAAAGTTCTGAAGGTCAAGATGGGACATTTCTGCTTCTGTGAGTTTAAAGGGGTCTTTGGTCCTGGTGATCAGCTAATTGAGGGAATGTGGAAGCACTTCAAAACTTTCTGTGAAATTAGAGTGTTGTCACATCCCACCTCATTGCAAGCTCCTTTGTAATGGGACATTATCCCGGTTTACAACGGCAAAGTTGAGAAATGTGATCAACCCATATGCCAGGCACATACACATACACACCTGATACAATTTCACTATTATACTTACTACAGCTGTTGTTAACTTCCCTCAAAAGGCTTTGTCCAAGCAGAAATCTCTATTTTTCCTTGAATTCTGTGTTAAGCTAAAATTAGGTGAAAACAGTGCTTTTTTTCCAGCAGGAACTCAGCTGCAGCACCTCTCAGGTGGGTTTTGGCACTTCTCAGGTGGGCACCATTGCCATTCTAAGAGAACGTGGGAGGTGTTCATGGTGAGTTCCAGCACCTCTTTTTCTAGAAAAATAGCACTGGGTGAAAATATAAAAGGCAGGACACTGTACACTTTGGGAATACAATAATATGTTGTTGTTGTTTTTAATTTGTGGTATACATCTTTTTTCTTAGAAGCATGCTTTCCCCCTCAGGCCTATCAGGGTCCACTCGGCGGGTACTCCAAACAACAGTCACTCCTTCCCCTTGATGTGCTAAAATGTACTATAATGCTGTTGGGAATTTGTTGATGGAGCAGTGCACCGTTCTCCTTAAAGGACCAGCCTCAACTATTCAACATGTATCCTTTGTTAGTATTTGTTAGAAAATGTATTTTACAAAGAATAAATTGCACTGGGGAAAAGAAAACCAATGTAATGTAATGTAACAGCTGCAGAATCTTGTGACTCCATTTAAGGTCACTGAAACGTTGAATCGTTGCCTTGTCGAGTTGTTAACTCCCTTTAAAAGTGGGCATGTGTGTCTGAGGTAGTAACAGGCACGGTGGGAGTTGGCTGGTTGCTTCGCCATTGTTTTGCTGAGTATAGAGATGCTGTGTCTGGAGGAGTTTGTGAGGACAGACAAGCAATAGACAGATAAAGACTCTCTCTTGGGCTCACGTTGTATTGGACTTGATGTGCATTAAAAAATACTCCTTGTTCATAGTTGTCATCCTACAATAATGAGTCATCTTCAAAGTCTTATGTGTGGAGTCTACTGCATCACTCGAGCTTTGAGGTTAAAACTGCTGCATCACTCTGCGTGCCTCAGAAAAACAGCCAACTTTTTTTTTTAAATCACTTTATTGAAATTTTAAATTAGAACATACAAATCAATTAAACAAATTAAACAAATCATACATCCTAATCAAAACATACAAATCATACACCTATAACCCCCTCATCTCCACCCCCTCTAACTTCCATCCAGCATCATTTCTTCTTCTGACATAAATCCTTTTCTCAATATGCATTCTGTATTCTCATTTTATTCTTCATGCAACATTTTCTTATCCTCTTAATCTCTTTATTTGCCCTTTATTTTTCTTCATATCTCTTAATCTAGGCACACAAGCGCATCATGCCTTGAGTAATGTTTGGCCATATAATCCTTGTAACATTTCCATTCATTTTTAGAATTTTGTTTTGATATATTCCTTATTACCGCTGATAATTTTGCCATTAATAAATACTCATTTAATTTACAAATCCATTCATCTTTCGATGGTGCCTTTTCATCCTTGCACTTGGCTGCTATAACTACCCTGGCTGCTGCACTAGCATATAAAAATACTTTTTCTTTCCCTTTTGGTATATCTTCATCTATTAATCCTAACAAATATGCCTCAGGCTTTTTCATTATTGACTTTTTCATCATTTTTTTTCATTTCTTCATGGATCAATAGCCAGAAAGTTTAAATTTTCTTGCACCGCCACCACATGTGCATCATAGTTCCTATCTCCTTATTACATTTCCAACACATGTTCATAGTTGTCATCCTGCAAGTAATGAGTCATCTTCAAAGTCTTATGTGTGGAGTCTACTTCATCACTCGGGCTTTGAGGTTAAAACTGCTGCATCACTCTGCATGGCTCAGAAAAACAGCCAACTTTCTTGTGTCAAGTTTGGTATTGACAATTTGAAAGTTCCTTGTCCTCTGCAGGTGAAGCTGATAAACCATAAAGAATCAATACATTTTCCAGCCGGGACCTACATACCCCCCTCCACAGCCCATTGGTATGTCATCACTTATTATTGTCAAGAGCAACACATCAGCAAGTTTGTGTATAGAGAACAATATGAGACTAACTGATTCATCCTTGCAAAGGCTGAGCCCTCAAGCCACCACCTCCCTACCCAGGTTCCAGGAAGTAGTATTATGTAAAGTTCTCTAAAACTTTTTAAAGATCCATTGCAGAATCTGGGATAGAGTGAATGTGTATCTCCAAAGCTTTGCCACACAGAAAGCATAATATAAGATGCTATCAACTACTTTGCTATAGCCAGAGTAGGACATTTGGAAGAATTAACTGCTTCAGTTAATTCTTAACCTATTAATCAGAAGAAAAGGAGGAAAAGGAAGGCGATAAAGGTGAAAGAAGGTTACATTTTTTCCTTGGGAAAAATGAAATAAAAAGTGGGGGGGGGGAGGGGAGAGACAATTTTTGCTAAATCTTAAGATGAGTTTTCCCCCTAACTAGGGAAATAGAACTGTGTCATGGGCTCTAAATATGGTTGACAGTTCAGCGACTCAAAGCTTTCACTGAAGTTTAATAACTGTAGGGACTGAGTCTCAAAAACTACAAGGGCAATATATTGATGTATCCTTTCTCAGAGGAACTTGGATCAGCTCCTTGACTGACAGTTTTAAAAATGCTTTCAAGTATAATAAAATAGAGGCTCTGCTTTGTGTTCATAAAACATTCAACTGAATTACGCTGGCCTAAAATGAGTTGGTGTGGGATTTCTCCAGGACTGACGCACTGGTGAGTGGAGGGATGGAGGGAAGGATGTTGCCATAACAAAAATAAGCCAAGCACAAATTCTTCAGAAATTAATCGTTTTTCATTCAAATAATATTTTGCTAAGTAAGGGTGAGGAACACCATGCAACGGCATAAGCAAATCATCTCTCCAAGTGAAGTGCAGTAATTTAATACTTCACAGGTTGATTCTTTCCCCAGGCAATAGATGTGTTGACCCAGCCACCTTGATGTTTTCCCATTATAAAATTAATTCAAATGGCACAGGAAATTTTTTGCTTTCATACTATTGATCTGCAAACAGATTAGCATTTTTTTTTCTTCCTGTCACTCAGTGTTGCCTTTTATTAACGATTTCTCCCACCCTAAACTCCAGTTTCCCAATTCTCTTGCATAACATAAATTGCCACTCAATTTTCCCTGGATTTTTAAAATATGCAACAAACAACCAAAAAGCCCATTATGGGCACTATCCAGCCAAAGCAGGGCCTTTAAAGCCCCAATGATTTCAGCTGGAGAGAGATCTCTGCTCAATTTTTCCACCACTTAAAGTAATGATTCAACTTGTTGGAAGGGGTTTAGGACATTAGATTTTTATTTATTTATTACTTAATGTGGTCTTATTAGTACTATTTTTTCAGCATGATACACTGTAATATTTTTTTAATTAAAAAACCTTCCATTTTCTTAAATCAAGAAATTGTAAACTCCTCATAATTTTATTTAGTATTTATTTTCTCATTGTTCTTTCTATATATGTTCTACCTTATTTTAATGTACTTAACTTACTTCTTAATATTCGGTGGCTTGTTGCCATATCTTCATTCTCTCATATAATGAAATTTCCATTAAAATGTTTTTTTAAACAACATAAATAAATGGGACTTAAAATAATGAGTAATTGTACAAATAAATATCTCTATTTATTGCACATGGCTTCTCTTTCTGGATGTAAATTTGTGTCTCAATGATATACATGCGGATCCCACTAAAATCTATGGTGGTTTAAAACACATCATTTGGTGCAACGATGGCAATTGGGTGGAAATTGACATTATGGTGGTGGTTGTAGTTTTTTGGTGACAGCTGAAAGCCCATTCAAACAGAAAGGCAGTGTTTGCGGTTAGACTGTAGGACAAGTACCTGGGAGAAAATGAAGCTCCATGAATAATCTTGGTCCAGTCTCTATCTCTCTCAACCTAACCTACCTTACAGAGTCTGGTCTGGGACCATAATTCAATTCAATTCAATTCAATCTACCTTACAGGGCTGTTGTAAGGATAAAGTGGAGTGGACAAACCACAACCACTGTCTTGTACTGCTCAGGGAAAGTTACAATATGAATGTGATAAATAAATGCTTAGATTTGCAGTAGAAACACAGCACAGCACAGCACAGGGTGTAAGTTCCTCAATTCCTGCACTAGATCTAGATGGTGTGTGGATTCCATAGGAAAAGGAAGTACTCAGTCTCCATTGGTTTTAGAATAAAATGTCATGTGTACACAAACCTATGATAACAATAGACTGAACACTCCATCTCACTATGTTTAATGGTGGATTTCCCCTGAACTTCAACTTACTATTGTGGTGCTGAAACTAAGTAACAAAAGCTACAATATAGAACCATGATGGGGGAAATACAAACCCTACAGTACTTGCTTCAAACTTTCCTCTTTACTAGACCCTGTTTTCAAATATGCTAACTTTGTAATCTCCTCTCTCAGGGCCAAGTGACATTGTTCGGCCAGAAGATCCATGATTGATCTTCTAACTTTGTTTTGCTTTCCCAAAATTCATTTATCTCCTTTTAAGCTTTCTGCTTATGCCATTTTCTCCATTGTAAACCACTTTCCCCATTTGATCCAGTGGGGCATGGGGTGGAGTGACTATCTTTTCTCCCATCATGGAGCAAAACAGCAGTCTGATCAGGCAAATTTGGATCAGTAAAATGTAACTAAGGAAAGGGCTAAATAGCCCCCAGACCACTTATCAAATCAAATTACCCGGTAGTGACATCCCTCTGTAATTGTATTTGGTTTGAGGGAAAATAATTAGACCAATCTCTGTTTTCTCCTTTGTAACATGTCATTTGGCCACAAAAGAAATTCTCGAAGCTGGTGTGCATATTCGGGATCCAATTCTACATCACATGTTGAAATACAAACTTGACTAGTGCATCTGTTTTCACAAGAGACGAAAGTGAGCAAATCCTCTCCCAGTTTTATTCATGTTAAATGTAGATGAATTGAACAAGTTGGGTTGGAGAGGAGGGTGTGGAAACATTTGAGGGCTTATATAGTACAGCTTCTAAAGTCTCTTGCACAACAAGGAGTCACCTGTAATGTGTTCATTTAAGCCATTAATAGACGAACATTTACACTGACTCGGGTGATATTTGTTGACAGGTTAATAGATAGCACAATTCCAAGGCTGTTGATCACAGCCCCATAATTGCTTCACAACATCATTAACATATACCATATCAAGCGACTGGAAAAATCTTGTTTCATCAGTTTGAGCTAAATCCATTTATGCTGGTATTCGGGTTGGGGGGGGGGAGAGAGAGAGAGAGGTGGGAGAAGGAAGAGAGAGGGAGAAGAAGAAGAAAAAGAAAGGAGGGAGGAAAATAAGTAAGTAAATGTGCCTCGGGGAAAATATGCTCTGATGTCATCTATCTTCCTGACACAGAAGTTCACAAAGTGCTGACAGAGATCTTTGGATGTTGCTGCTGTAGACTTAACATTGGATTTCAGATTTGCGGGGGAATTAATGACACCAAACACTGAAGTTTGAACTATGCTACAGGCACATACTTCTGGCTGCTTTGGAGGGGGTGGGGAACATACACAGTCATGCTCCCAGCTTGGAAAAAGGAAGCTCCAAGAGTCCATACGTGATTATGGATTCTGGCTGACAGAAATCTGGAAAAAAATATATATATTCTTATGCTGCCCTCATCTCTTTCTCCTCTACTTTTACCGCCTTTAATTCCTCTGTGGATGTTGAAGATTTGTGAGCGACTGAGATGCATTCATAAATATATAGGAAGCCTTTTTCATAAATAATACCCGCACACATTGAAATAAATCAGCAGCCCTCTCTGCATCAGATTTAAAAATGAGTCCAAAAAGTAGCATGCTAAATTTTGCTAGGATCAACATGAGTTACCCTCACACATTTCACAATGAAAATGGGAATACTTTTGTGCATTTACGGCACCCCTATTCTCGTGCGAAGAATCAGGCATTACACTAATGCACACTAGCAAAATGTCTCAGATCTCCCCTAAAGTCACAGCTGAAATTGGAACAAAAGAAGGGCAGCAATTTACCAGGGGTGGGTCTCAAGAATATGGAAGATTGTCCCTGGAAAATAGTGACAGTTGCAGTACATGGTATGACTATAGCAGAAGAAGGGTATAGAGATGTCATTGAAATTCTACTCAATATTGATCCAGAGCAGATTCCATTGTATAGCTAGCAGAGTAAAAACTTAAGCACATTGCAGAGTTTCCCTAAAATAGACCAGGGGCAATTGTACTTCATCCAGCAGAGTTTTACTACTACTGAAGGTCACAGATCCAATACATTCTGGATTGGCACTGTCCATAAGAAATCCACTTGCACCAGACTTAACTTAAACTTAAAATACTTATAAGAAGTCTAAACCTTACCACTATAGCATACTGTGTACAGAAAAACCACACCAGAAGGAAAAGGGATAGAAAGAGAAAGTGAAACCAGGCTCCTTCTGGCCCTACTATTATAGTCAGCATGACCTTGACAGAAAGAGATAACAGAACCAGTTTAAACCAGCTGCACTCAGCTTCTCTGAAGCAATAACCCAAACATCATGAACTTTCTGCTTGCTTCTTTCACACAGAGAAGCTTCCAGAACCCTCTTGAATTAAGTAGAATAGGAAAAATCCCTTCACATCAGATCAATACTTTCTGTACTAAGAAATGCAAGGCAACAAGAGATCCATCCAGTTGCGCCTTGTGTACCAAAGCAAGCCAGCTAGTAGGGGGAAAAATAACAACACAATCCTACACATGTCAACTCACAACGAAAGCCTATAGCTTTCAGGTTGCAGACCGAAGGGAAAACAAACCAGTAATTATTTCACTGTGAAATGCACCGAAATTAACCAAGCTCAGGTTAATTTTAAAAATTAAAACAGCTTTGCTGTAAATGAATTATATTGACAACTGCAGTAAGGTGGAGAGTTTAGATGTAGATGAGATAGATAGATAGATAGATAGATAGATAGATAGATAGATGATAGAGAGAGCTGTATTGAATTCTTTAGTATCTGTTACTCCAGTGTTAGTGTGTGGAAACTGCAGGCGAATGTGTCCCCCTCCTCTCCTTTTCACAAGTTGCAGTAGTGATGAGATGAATTAGTGCTGACACATCTCTTCAACCATAGGTGCATAACCTTAGGACAGACAGCTGCTTGGGCGGTCTTGACTGGGACTCCCAGCCTCAGCAAACACATTTGATGTTCATTCATGGTCTCTTGGCTTTTTACGGCCTCAGCCATCTGTCAGGATGGCACCCTGCCTTCTCGCAAGTTGGCTAGGCTGCGAAGGCAGAGGTGCCAAACAAATATGGGTTTAAACGACAGTCTGCACAAAAACGACTGAGTCATTGCAGCTCCCGGACATTCCTTTATGACAGGCCTGCGAGAAATACATTTATGGACCTCAGACAGGATTCACACACTTACTTCATCGAATGCCCATAAGAAGGATTAGCAGAATTCTCTCCCGGCTTGTGTTAAGCCTGCACACCTGAGCACACTTACTAGGGAGTAAGTCCGACTGCAATCATTTGCATGCACTTCTAAGTAAACGATCAAAACAACATATTTCCCACCTCCCTGAATTGTCTATCACTCCTCCCCAGTGCTTTTTTTGGGGGGGGGGAGGGATATGCATACCCCTAAACATTTTGTGAATTTTTGTACTTTTGTCCATTTGCTGTATTTAATTTTCCTGATTTAAAGTATAAAATGGTGATTTTCTTGAGTCAAAATGAGAGTACCCCTAAACATTTTTTTAGGAAAAAAAAAACCACCACTGCCCCTCCTTAATCAAGATGGTTTCCCTAATCAACATGGTCTCACCTTTTAAAATGATTAAATAAATGCAATGGTTGTTTTATTTTAAATGGGGCGGGGCAGAATACAGTGATGGGAGGGGACAAACAATTCCACAGAGTAATTTGGGACTTTAGTAAAACCCTGATCCAACTCAAGATGCCTTGTTAACACATATGCTCCAACATTTATTTGATGAAAACAGGGACATCCTATTCAATAATAATAATAACGACTCCACTCATCTGACTGTAATGCACCAACCACCCTGAGCAGCATCCAGCATATATAAAGCATACTAAAACATTAAGCATTAAAAAAAACTTCCATATACAGGGCTGCCTTCAGATTTCTTCTAAATGTTGTATAGTTACTTATCTCCTTGGCTCAATGGTTACACAATTCTATACCCGCCAACATTCCTCTGATAAAAATAGGGATGTCCCCAGGAGGGACGTGAGTGGCGCTGTGGTCTCAGCCACTGAGCCTAGGAATTGCCAACTGGAAGGCTGGTGGTTCGAATCCCCACGGTGGGGTGAGCTCCCATTGCTCGGTCCCAGCTCCTGCCAACCTAGCAGTTCGAAAGCACGTCAAAGTGCAAGTCGGTAAATAGGTACCGCTTCGGCGGGAAGGTAAATGGCGTTTCTGTGCACTGCTCTGGTTTCACCAGAAGCGGCTTAGTCATGCTGGCCACATGACCCAGAAAAAAGCTGTCTGCGGACAAACGCCAGCTCCCTTGGCCAGTAAAGCGAGATGAGCGCCACAACCCCAGAGTCATTCGTGGCTGGACTTAACTGTCAGGGGTCCTTTACCTTTACCTTTAAGGGAAAGCAGGACATTCCTAGATCAAATCAGAAACCAGAATGGCTTCTGTAAATCTGGGACTGTCCCTGGAAAATAGGGATACTTGGAGGGTCTGTTCACAGTGCAATCTGACATGGGCATTTGAAACCTCATCCAAATCACCCCTATTTGCCTTAAAATAAGGCTACACACAGAGATGATTCAACCTTCTAATATGTGTGATACCCTATGGAGTTTCTATAGATGTCCAAAATTAAGAAAACTCCAAGTTGATTATTTCCCCCCGAATCCTCACTTGAAACTGGCAAGAGAAATCTCTTTCTTTTTAATAGCAATTCCCTACAATGAGGAAAATTTTCTTTTGTTGGTAAGTACTAATCTACCAAGTATTGCAGCCTCCTTAGTTATTTATATGCTGATGACAGATCCCTCAAAAGCAAAATATGGAAACTAGAGTGCTTTGGTTGTAAGGCAGAACATTGACATAGTGCATGTATCAGATAGGGGTGTGCATTCGCTTCTAAAATGAATGGAAAATGAAATGTACTCCATTTGCTTCTAATTCATTTCTATGAGATGAAAACACACAAATGAGGGAGAGAAACAAATGAAATCCCCGTTCATTTCATTTCTCCTGCTTGTTTCTCGTAGCAAGGATTCCTGAAAATGACAAAAGTCTGCACAGCATTGCTTACAAAAATGATACGTGTTGTTTCATAAAGGGAACATTCGGGGGGGGGTGTGGAGTATCTTGGAGTGCTCTCGAAGTGAAAAGAAAAAGGTAGGCAAACATGAAGCATAAAGCAATGTGAAGCTTATAGGATTTCACCATTTTAAAATGTTGTGCATAAAATGAGGACCCTTTCTCCAGTCTCACTGAAATTCAGATCTGATGCCTACAGTGAATATGATCTACAGTGGTACCTCGCAAGATGAATGCCTCGCACAACGAAAAACTCGCTAGACGAAAGGCATTCGCTAATGAAAGGGTGACTCGCAAGACGAATTTTTCTATGGTCGTGCTTCGCAAGACGAAAATTTCAATGCATTCCTATGGGAATTAAATTCCTATGCATTCCTATGGTCGTGCTTCGCAAGACGAATTTTTCGCAATACGAAACAACTCGCAGAACGAATTAATTTCGTCTTGCGAGGCACCACTGTATCTATCTATCTATCTAAGTATTTTAATGCCAAGTAATATTCAGTATTGTCATCTGGGCAGCTCAGGACCACCATAAACACTACCCAGAGAGAATAAAAAATTCCTTCCAGTAGCACCTTAGAGAAGTGTGCATGCACATAAAAGCTCATACCAAGAACAAACTTAGTTGGTCTCTAAAGTGCTACTGGAAGGAATTTTTTATTTTATTTTGTTTTGACTATGGCAGACCAACACGGCTACCTACCTGTAACTACCCAGAGAGGTAACTTCAGTGCTGCTAACACAGCAAAAAAACAACATGGGAGGCAATAGTTTGGAGTTACCACTCTCTGCAGCCACAGCAGGTGCTGTGACTCTCCAGCAGTTTGGGCTTCACCCCTGGAAGCACACTCCATTTTCTCTTGAGTGAGACAGATGCCAACAACAACAAAAATCAACATACAAAAAAAAAAAATTAGAACAATTGAAATCCAGAAAATTCAGTGCAATTTGCATTGGTGAAAGTTCTGAGGTTTTGTGTCTTATGTGTGGAAAGGTCCAAATATAGAGGCATCAGAAAACAGTCTGTGTCTACTCTATAGTGTAAAAATAAAATAAATAGGAAACAAATTCTGAATGAAACAATAGCTGCCTTCAGGTGATATGTCCTTAGTTGAAAAAAACACATGTGGGGTAGAAATGAGTGTGATATCTGCCTGACCTATCCCTGTTCCAATCGATTTCCAACTCACAGAGGCTCACACAGAGTTTCCAGGATTACAGGAGATTCCTTATTTCAGACCTTCATGTTTCATGAGGTGGAAGACAAATAGAATGGTGATGGGGAATGGTCCTAGCACACTTATCTGAACTCCCCGCGCCCAAGTTTTGTTTTTGTTTTGTTTTTAAATAAAGAATGACATGCATGAAGATAGCTACTAACAGAAGAGATGAAAGGACAGAGCAAGCAATGAATGGAAAATGAAGCAAATCAGATTGCCAGAAAGGAAATGATAAACAGAACAAAAAAATGCACATCCTTAGTATCAGAAGCCTCATTTAATGGTGTGAATCAGTCAAAGATCCTGTGCCCGAGTGGTTCAGGATTTGTACAGCAAACCCCAGTGTTACAGAGAAATGGAACTGCGTATCACAAGCAGACTGATGGCACTGTGCCCCAAACCTCCTAATGACTGCTCCCAACAATATTGATGTTTCACAGAATTGGGGTTTAAAACATGCCTTGTGGCACCCCAAAAGTAAACTACAGTCGTACCTCGTGTTGCGTTCACTGCGGGTTGCAAACGATGCGGGTTACGAATGCGTTGAACCCGGAAGTACAGGAACGGGTTACTTCCGGGTTCAGCAGTTCGTGCATGCACAGACGCGTCAAATGACATCACATGCATGCGCAGAAGCACCGAATCACAACCTGCTCGTGCACAGAAGTGGCGCTGCGGGTTGCAGACTGCTCATGATGCGAACAGGGCTCCGGAACAGATCCCGTTCGCATCCAGAGGTACCACTGTACCAGAATGTAGATGTCCTCCAATGCTATTGTTCTCAGACTGACCATGCAGGGAAGAGTGGAAACTAATGCAGAACAGTGCCTTTGACTCCCAATCCATGGGAGATGGCCTGCTGAGGGCCTGAAGGGCCTTGCCGTTGCCTCTTCCACTTGGCTTGGGGCGGGGCTTGACAGGCTTCACAAGGACTGCGGCTGCTGCTCAGCAGTGAGGGCTCCTCTTTTAAATTGTTTTTAATTTCTATCTGTGTTGTTTTAATTGAGGCCATCTTGGCTGTGAGCCCTGGAAGACCTACACCCTGCCTTGCTGGCCTTTCCCCATCTGGCCTGGGAGAGTGGAGTGCTGACTGACTCCAGCTCCAAAAACGGAGGCTGTTGATCAGATTCTTGGGCTGGAGTATTGTTTATGGGGGGCTGAGAGAGCTTGTTGCTGTTATGGATATTATCGTTGCATCTTTAGTCTTAGATCTTATGATTTACGTGGAAATTGTTTCCATTTGGTTGTGTGCGTTTTGATGTGTTTTGTTTATTGTTTATGACTTCTGCTATGTTTGTAATTATGTAAATCTTGTCATGCTGTAAGCCGCCTTGAGCATAGTTTCAACTATGGGAAGGCGGCATACAAATAAAACGATGATGATGATGCTCAAATACATCAAAAGCCACTGGGAGAAGCCAGTTCAGTTAACACTCTCTCTCAAATGAAGTCATCTGTCAGGGAATCTGGGGTTCATTATATGTGAAAGCTAGGCTAGTGTCCAAACAAAAATGAAACCAAGTCATCTGTTTACTCCAAAAGTGTATGTAACTGAATCACTATGAACATTCATTGCCCCCCCCAAAAGTGGTATTAGTGACCATGCAGTAGTTGTCAGATATCTCAGGGTACAAGGAGAGCTTTTTCTAGAGCAGATGTACCACTGCCTCCTTCAAGGAGGTACAGACCTTCTCCCCCCTCATGTTAAGATGTGTTAACCACCTGCTGGATCCAGCCAGTTAGCCCCTCCTGACTTGCACAAACAAGCCGGAATGGGCAAGGATAAAGAGGGTAAATACAATATGGGTATATATGGAAAGTGTCATGTTTAATTTCAAAAGTAGAAAGTTATGACAATGGAGGGATTAGCTAATATAAAGTTGAAAGGGAGAGTCAGATCTCTGCAGGCTCCTTAAGAGTGATTTAAATTGAGTTAAACAGAGGCTCAATTTAATATGGGTTTGATGTGGGTTCCAAGAATAGGAGAAGTTGAAATAAGTCAAAGAAGATGCCGGCGTGGTTAACAAGCAGGATAGCTGAAGAAAGAAAAGGCAAGACCCCTTCCAGGAAAATGATCTGTCTTTCCCAAATAAGGTAAATGAAAATGCACACAAATTCTGACAGAACAAATATAAGCGGACGGCTCTTACTTAAATTGGAACCCCAGAGGACTGAGAGAATGACTTTATGAAAATTGACATTATTATTACGTTGACATAGTGTGCACATTATCCTAAGATCAGAATGGGCATTTGTTTCAAGGGGGCTCATGCAGAAGAATTTACTGGTGTGTTGCTCATTCATTTTTATGAATGACCAAATAATTAGCATGGGTCACCTATGCTAAGGTTTTGCTGTGTCTAAAGCGTCTTTCTTTAAGAGATCTGTTTATCAACATGTTGTTTGTCTTATCTATGGTTTCATGAATAACAGAGCTTATGAGTCACCAATCATTCCTCATCACAGATCAGTGTGCTCACCGTGTACATTGACTAAAAGGTCAATAATCAGAAATACAATCTGTCCAATGCTCATTCATCTTATTTAATGTTGGAACTTTCTTCAGAACACTTTAATCTACGTTATAGGTGCTGTGCTAATCCTCTCTTGATTTCCTTAATCAGCTTCAACCAGGCACACTTACTCCTCCATCAAAAGTTTTCAATTTCACATTGTGAAAAAAAACTGTAATAATATATTTAGAGCTTACGGGGAAAATCTATGCATGTCTAAACAGAAGTGAGTTTCATTAAAATCAGTGGAATTTATTCTGAAGTAGTGTACTTTATTTCAATTTTTAAATCTATAGGGTTGTTGTTTTTATTTTGATTATATATTTTGTGGTTTTAGATTTTGATTTTGTTCTGTGAACCACCCTGAGACCTTCAGGTATAAATAATAATAATAATAATAATAATAATAATAATAATAATAATAATAATATATCTTCTTACATCTTTTTTACATGGACTCTGAAAATAAAAGTTGATTTTTTAAAAATAAAAAGTCTTATTTTTCCAGACGCAAGTAAGAACATTCAGTGCTATTTTTCTAGAAAAAGAGGTGCCGGAACTCAACATGAACACCTGTTCTCTCATAATGGCAATGTCACCCATCTGAGAGGTGCTGAAACCGAGTTCTGGCAAGTTCTGGGTGCAAAAAAGCCCTGAGAACATGGTATTATTGGCATCCATCTGTCTTGAAAGACTGTGCGCCCCCGGGTGCGAAGTCGAACTGCTGTGTTAGCAGCACCCAAGTCAGCTCCCTAGGGTGCAAGGCTGGGCAGTTTATAAGGAAGTCCTGGGCTGCCCAGATGAGAAGTTCCCCTCTCTTGGCCTTGCTGATGTGGTCCAAAGGAAAGCACAGCAATGTGTGTGGCACCAGCTTAGCTGCAGGAGATGCCAGAAAAAGGGAAAATATAACTTTTAAAAAAAATTAATAGTGAATGCCAGAGAAGAAACAAAGTTGGCTCAGATGGACCCTGAGCCAAAGGGGGCGCAAAGGAGTCACCTCAGATCAGCGGGGACTGTTTCCAGAGCTCCAGTTGGGGGTCTATACTAAATCTCATGTCTGATGTGCATCCCGAGTTTGACACTCTCATTAACACAATACAACTAGAAAGTTGGTATGTAATAAAGTTCTATGACTAGGTCTATTCCTTCACAATCCAACAGGTATCAACAAATCAAACCTGGGAAGTGGAGACTGTAGGATGGCACTGGGATACAACCAGTGCCAGATTTACGTATAAGCTAAACAAGCTATAGCTTAGGGCCCCACTCTCTTGCGCCCCCCCAAAAAAAATTAATGGGAAAAAACTTGATGTACATTTCCAAAATATATGTTAAAAAATAAAATAAAATAAAACCTACATACAGCAATAGTGTTTTGTGCTGCGTAGGCTCCTATGATGTAAGTAATGGGCCCCCAATCATTTTAAGTTAGAGCTCAATAATTATTTCACTATTAATATACTTCTTATTAATTAATATACTTCCTAATTGTATTTCAGTTCAACAATTACTTTGATAAAATACAGCACATATTTTGTTATGTGCAAATGGCTTTAGATACCTATTAGGTCCATAAATTACCATATTGCATATAGTCAACACCAAAAAACCAGCGACAATTTGTGGTTGACAAAGGACAGCTGGACATATAAAGGGCCCCATTACCTTCAGTAGCTTAGGGCCTCATTAAACCTAAATCCGGCCCTGGATACAATAAGCCAACAAGGTTGTTGCCAAGGTAGGGTGCTTTCCTGCTTCCTTTGCCTCTGTCTTTCCTTGCATCCCTCTGTGGTAATTTAATTAATAAGATCCTTGAACAGACACTTGAGAAAAGGTTGCTTATGTTACTCTGTAAACCACCATGTTAATAGCTGATTTAATAATGAGAAAAGGAAGAGGAAGAAGTCAACTTCATCAATAGATCCACAGCAGATCTTTTTATAAATTTCTTTGCCTCTATTTGAATTCCCTGTACACAAGCTGTTTGGAGAGTATCTGGGATTTTTATTTGTTTTGTTTTGTTTTTTAAAATACAATAAATATTATCCCCAAAATACTGTGCCAGAGTATGCCCCATTCACTTTAACAAAATTTGCACTGATGAAGCACTTAGAGGGTCAAACAACCATCCTGATATTTGTCACAGAAATTTTCATAAACAACTTCTCTCGCATATAGTACAGTTCAAACAACCCTGCTGATCCTATATTAAGTATGATGAATGCCAAAACGTTGCTGAAAAGCCTGAAGCATTATTGTGGATCAACAAATTTTAATAATGCAAATGTAGTAACTCTTTTTCAAAGTATGTTATTATTGTACTTTATTAAAAGTTTAATATATTTTAATAAAATTTAATGTAGTGCTTCAAAATATATATTTAAAATGTACACACGTAGTGATTTATATTTCTCATATGCACACATAAGCTCTATTGCTTTTTTGTTTAAAACTTCCCACAAAAAACCCATTCAAGAAGCAAAAGAATCATTCCAGTGCAAATTGTGTTGATGTTTTGGTCAAGGAGCAACTTCCAATTCATTTTGTGAATTAACTTCTGATGAACTTTAGTGGTAACTCTAGTAATCAGTGTTAACAAAGCTGACCATAAGCTTGGTGAGATCCTTTACAGTCTGTAGCTTCTCTAGAGAAAAAGAAACCTGCCAAGCTAAGGGCAAATAAATCCAAAGTCTTTAGTCTGGGCAGATTTTAAAATAAGCGGTGTTGTTTTGGGTTGGTTTTTTTTTTTTTTTTTTTTGCATATACAAAAGAAGGAATGTCTGTATATTCTCTTTATTTTATTGGCAAAATATGATGAGTTTTGCAGGTAAGGTTAACCTTCCAATGGGACAAAGCCTGCCAAATTTCAGAACAATAGGTATAGCGGCTTTCCCTCAGAGAATGCCTATAGGTTTTGAGTGAGTAAAACATGAATAATTTCACCTCACTTAATCCTTTGAGGGCAATTGGTCTTAAAACAGCAGATACAAGAAAGTGCCCTATGCAAGAAATACGTGAAATTGCAGACAAATAGGTCCAGTTTTTGTTTTTTGTCCCAGGAGTCTTTACATTTTATTTTGGGCAGAACAGTAAGAGAGACTCGCTATCATCCTTTTGTCTTTGTTGGCACAAGGGGGAGTTTTGCACAAGGTGGAGTTTTGCGCAGAGCTGCAAACTGTTTCGATTTGAGGACTGGTCTGGTTTCGGCAAGTAGAGAAGATGGAAGGGCAAGGAGTTTCTTCTCCATTCACTTTTTAGGGTAATCAAAAATGACTGTAATTCAGGTATTGCCAACCTTTTCATACGAGTGGCACATTTGGGGTTTTGAGAAAATGGCATGGGTGCCAGGCACAAAATGGCTGCTTTGGGTACAGTATATGTTGCATCACAAAATGGATGCTGTGAATACAAGGTATAATGCAAAGTGGCTGCCATGTGTAAAAGCAGAGTGAGAAAATACCGGACCAACAAATGATACCAGCATGCCCCCATCAGCTCTCCCATCAATGGGGAAAATTCATCTTCATCAAACACCACTATGTTCACCCACAGAGAAGGGTATATATTTATTTCTGAAAGGTATTTACTGCAAGGTTACCAGACGTCCCCATTTCCTGGGGACAGTCCCCAAATTTACAAATTAGTCCCCTGTCAAAACCCTGTCATTCCTACTGAAGTTGAAAAGTGTCTCTGGATTCACTGAATAAAATCTGGTAACCTTAATTTACTGACGCCTTTTGTGGCTGCCATTGAAGGCACTGGTGTCACCTGCAGATGCCTATTTGGTGACGTTGTTGTAATTATGATGGCTATTGTTCTAGAAAGACATCCTGCCCATCTATGCAGCCTTTTGTGTGTGTGATGCACAGCTAAAAGAAAATATTGTGTAGCTAGAGTGCTCACACAGGGTCCAAGAGAATAATGGAGCCAAATATTTTGGCCAGTACTCTGCAGAAAACCAATTAATGGAAGGACTGTGAACTCAGTTCAGTTTTGGTACCCACAAAAAAAATTCCAGGGTCTAGTATTTCTTTTCTTTTTTTAAAAAAAAAATCTAATAACATATCCTTTGCTTCACCTGGTAGCTCTCAAAATTCTAGCAAAAATACTGAACAAAAAACCACCCAAATTAATTTCCCAAAGCCCAGAGTGTGCCCTTGATTCAGAACACAACATAGAATTCTCTTCGACACATATGAGTTCAATGGCAGATGTAAAGGACTTTCCCACTGGAATGTCATTGTGGATAGGTTTATTTGAAGGTAGCGAGCTTAAAAGGCAGTCATAGCATGTAGAAGATGTCTAGTACAATCAAAGGGGAAGGCTGAAAGGGCTACGCATGTGTTTTTTTGGTGGGGGAGAAATTGGTCAATCTTTTTTGATTGGACTCTAGCAAGCATTGCTTTACTTTAATTTTCTGGATAATTTAATGAAGAAACTCCACTGCAAGATATTGCATTAAGGATATTTGATTCCCAGCCACTTAGAAAGAAGTACTTTCCTATTGCTTTTGTTAAGCTAAAACAGGAATTAAATTTTGTCTCGGCTGCAAACCTAATTGCTCAGTATCGATGTGCCTTTTGCAAGCACAATTGTTCCACTGAGAAAAGGTGCGTCCTGAATCCCGATGCAAGGCTTATTTTTTTATGAAGATGGATTGCAAATTTGCATTTTTTTAAAAAAATAATGTGTGCAATGAACATTCTTTTTGTCTTCCTCAATCCTTTTAACCTTGCTTCATGCATGTATTATGCTGAAAGTGCTGAAATGTTTGATTTTTCCTCACTTTGAATGATCAGTTCAATATACAGCGTAACCATTCTGATAACTGGAACTCTGTTGTAAAAACTTGAAGGATACACTTCTCCTTGGCTAACATTAAGCAAAAGGAGTAACTGACTTAAACAAAAAGTAGATTTTCAGGATAATGTTTGAAAAACCTTGAAGCTTTCAGTACAGTTGGACAAAAGAACTGAATCATTTAGCATATTTTTATTGAATTAACAAAAATGTTTCAGTTTGGCAGTTTAGCATTGAGTTTATTCAAGCTCTAAAATGCTGGGAAATTTCAGCCCTTGGTGACTTTATTTAGGCAATGTGATATGAAATCCTATGATCTGGTTAGTTTATACTTTACCATTACCTAGGAATTGGATGGTTGTCAGTGGCAGGGGTGGGGTAGGCTAAATTCAATAGTGGCTTTATGTCCACAGGACCCAGTGTGCACCATTCACCAAAATAAATGTGACTCTGTCTGAGGGGGAAATGGAGCTAAGTGCACAAGAGTTCATTAATAACATGGGTTATCTTTCCTTCTTTTTATTTTGCTATTATAGCACCTACTGAGAAGTGAAATGTGCAAATCATAGTCTATCCAATCAGTGCATGACAAGTCTAAGGGGTTTAAATTGAGAAGGAGGATACATGATTCAAAATTATGAGCCTCAGAAATAAATGGCATGATCAGGCATTGAGAGCATGTGCTTCCCCAAGAAGGAATCTCTGTTTGTATTTAATAAAGTGATTTCATAACAGCAACTTCATTCAATGGATTGTGATCAAAGCTGGTCCTGCTCAGGGTAGACCCACTGAAAGTAATAAACTCAGCAGGACCAGATTTGGATACAATTCTTCATTGCCATGACTCTTGTGCCCTAGGGAGGTCACTTCAGTGCTGCTAAAGCAGTGATTTGAGTTTACCACCATCTCTAGACAGATGGATGCCAAGAAGTCATAATAAACCATTGGTAGCCTGCATGCCTCTGACATGTACACCCAATGGCTTTGCTTCTCCACGTGGCCACACACATTAGCTAATCATACTTAGGAGGACTGTGGTTTTTGAATCTACCCATGGATCTGAAAGTTACGTAAATCCATACTTCAATATATAATGGCTGGTGAACTCCAGTTCACATGTGGAACCAGCTTAGCGTCAGTGGGAGGTGGAGGCCACCACCTGCACAGAATGATAAAGCATGACCTTTGAATTTTAATTATTTTATATGTATTTATTTATTCCATATCATAGAATTGTATAGTTTGTGACTTGCTTCTCATGAAACATCCTGAAGCAATTTCAGAACAGAAGTATCAAGAGTTAAAATATATGCAAAAGCAATTTCAAATCCAGGACACACAGGCTGGGATAACATTGATAAGAAATAAAATGTTCTACCGCAATGGATTATGAACTTGCTTTGAGCTCAGCAAACCAGACAGCAAAATCATTGCATCACAAATTAGCTTTTTAGGGGCTGTTTTCTAACCATCTTTACAGATGCTGGAGTTAAGTTTTGTCCTATTGTCAATATTTAAAACTCTCCTCCTCCACCCACACTACCATCCATGTTTAAATAACCCAGTTCAGCAAGAATGTGATTTAAAACAAAAACAAAAAAACCCACCGCTTTTGAAAGTTGTTTGCATCATAATAACAGTAATTTCATAGTCTCTCATTGCTTTCTAATTACTACTTAGCAAGCAGATTAAGTTCTATTGTCTTCTAAAGTAGCTTTAACATGCAGTATTGCTTATCAATACAACCAGCTGTTCAATGATAGATCCAGTGATGACGGCATTTTTAATTGCTTTCCCTCTCCTCTCCTTTGGCTAAGTAAGTTCAGATGGTCACTAATTAGTTCTGTCATGCAGAGGTAGTTTTGTTATGAACAATGCAATCAGTGTTTCATTGAAAAGACAATGTCCTAAGATCAACACTGCTTAATTATCTCTAGGAATCCATCCTCCGTTTCTTTATTTGTTATTGCTGTCATGAGAAAGGTGACAGGAATTCAACTCAACCGCTGCTTCAGAGAATGCTTCAGCTGGTTCACATAATGAGTTCTCATTTTCCTCAACTCCAGAAATGAATCCAGTCATAACGACTTATTCTTTATTAACATTTATGCATTGCTTAGGAGCAAACTAATGTTATTCCAAAATTATGAGATATTGAATATCTCTCTCTCTCTCTCTCTCTCTCTCTCTCTCTCTCTCTCTCTCTCTGCAACACATTCATTCCATTATGAAACATTTAGTTTCTGATAAAGTATTTAACCAAATTTCACTGTGTGGGAAACACACCAGAACTCCCAGCTTTCCAGAAGAAGAAAGCAACAGACAATTTTGTCTTACCAAACAGATTGCAATAAACAACAGTCCAACAATTGTGAGCAATAAATAATCAATATTAGTTAACTTTTCATTGTCAATAAGTTCCAGTTTGGAACTTCTTTTCTTTCTGAATCCTATACACTGGACAACAGCAATACAGAAATAAACAATTCTACAACTCACACTTGTGCGAGGCTGTATTTTTGTTAGAACTTCTTCATATGTGTATTAAGTTAATGGGAGCTGAATGGTGAATATACATCATCACTACCAATAGGGCATGTTCACATAAAGATGTGAAGAATGTGCCCAAATTGACCTCATCAACAGAGGATTCTGCAAATTGCTTAGCCAATATGCTAAAGGTAAAGGACCCCTGACAGTTAAGTCCAGTTGCAGACGACTGGGGTTGCGGCGCTCATCTCACTTTACAGGCCGAGGGAGCTGGCCTTTGTCCGCAGACAGTTTTTTGAGGTCATGTGGCCAGCATGACTAACCCACTTCTGGCGCAACAGAACACCGAAACCAGAGCAGCACACAGAAATGCTGTTTACCTTCCCGCCGGAGCAGTACCTACCGTATGTATCTACTTGCACTTTTGGGCATGCTTTTGAACTGCTAGGTTGGCAGGAGCTGGGACCGAGCAATGGGAGCTCACCCCGTCACATGGAATCGAACCGCCAACCTTCCGATCAGCAAGTCCAAGAGGCTTAGTGGTTTAGACCACAGTGCCACCCACGTCCCTGGCTAGCCTTAGTTCTCCACTTTTCCGCTGTCAGTAGTACCTCTTCACTAGTGCAGATTGGGAAAGAAGAGAGAAGGAAATATTAGTGTAGGCTGCTGGCTAATCTCCTTGCATATTTACAGAGTGAATATCAGTGGCAACAAGGAGGGGAGGCAGTGGGGGCCCTCTTGGCATTTGGACCTTAGGAGATGCTTGGCAATGCTGACTCTTGGTCCTGACTTTGATATGGTGTGTGTATGAGAGATAAAAGTGCTGCTATATATTGCTTTGAGAGGGGGAGGGGAGTTGGTATTCACAGCATCCCAACCCATGAGAAATTATTTTATAATTTTTGAATGCTGTTTCTTTTCTCATAAATGAATAGAGAATGTTTGGGGAGGAGGGAATGCAGTATCGGTTTGTTTTGTTTTTGTTTTTGGTACAGCAGTGATTCAAATTCTCTGCCATCTTCATCTCTATGGAAATGTTATATGCTCAGTTATTTGATTTTCACAATTCATAATGTGACTTCAGTTGTACTCTGTGGGCTGGTTTCCTCAAGCGACCGGCTCTGTACAATTGAGGCCAATATTATTATCCCCACATTTCAAATCAGGGCTGAGTCTGAGAGGATTGTGGCTTGCCAAAGCCCATCCTGTCAGTTCATAGCTGAGGTGAGCTCCGAAGTCAAGAGCAAGTCAGCAAAATATGCATAGTGAACGAGAAGAGAGGGTCCCAACATTTCTTCTGGAGTGTGGGGAAGGCGAAAGTAAAAAGGAACAAACAAAAACAGGAATGTGCATTAATACGCACCTAAACAATGGAACTCCTTCACACTAGATGAGGCTGAGGCCTTAAAATAAATCACAGAATCATAGGTTTGATGGTCCACTAAAAATTGACCAGTCTACCTATGAATCACAGTTTGTTTTCTGCCTACCACTGCTTTACAGTATTACTGAGACAATAAATATGAAATGCTTTGAGCCCTTAGACAATGATTTCTTTTTATTATTACCTTGGGTCGGAATGGGAGCCTTGAGAGAATTCTTGGCTAAATATAATAAACCTCTAGGCTAGCTACTGCAGCCACCTGCCCGACATTCAAAAAAATTGCAAGCAAACATTTTCTATGGAGAAAGCGAAGGTCCACAATTATCTTAAGCATCACATTAAAACCACTATTGATTCAGTTCATGGATAAAAATCCCCAGCTTCTGAGCAGAAACCAGATGGAAGTTAAGAATACAGCTATCCCCTGGGCAGGTTACTGCTTAATTGCCCACCATGAGGTTTCTTACACTTCATGTGAAATATCTGGATACTCAGCTAGATGGACCATTGGATTGATTGGATATGACAATCTCCATATTCAAACGACTTGAAATGAATGCTAATTACAAAATTACTAAGCATTCTAAATTCCAATTCAAAAATATGTGAGCTGTCTCACAAATCCTAACATCCTCATCTGTCGCTGGCACCAAAATAAAGGCATTATATAAAAACGAAACAGCAACCCACCGACAAAGGAGAAGCATTAACTGTTTTATTTTGCTTTTGTGTAAGGCAATATATTAATTGTTCTTTGGTTAGCCAGAGAAGCTAAACAGAAGAGCTATCTGAAAGTTCCATTGGGAGAAGATATATGCTAATAGGGCAGAACTGGAGGCAATTAATGGTTAATGTGCTCTTGTGTATTATGAACCAAAAAACACATACATGGCGACTCAGAAGCCTGGGATTATGAATTATTGAAATGAATCAATTGCTCATCCATACTTCCATTTGTCCTGTATCTAGAAAGCATGGGTCTAAGAGGTCTTCCAGTTGTCGCTTGCTTTCTACACACATTTGTCTGACTACTTCACCGAGGAAAACCTGCTGTTTACTGTTGACTTGGAACAAACATCAACACAACGAACAAACAAAAAGACTTTTTTTCTAAGTAACTAAGCCCATACTGAATCCAGAGCAGGAGGGGGTCAGTGCAAGTTAATGTATCCTCATCTGCCCCACTCCTCTAAGCACATCCTACTGCATGCAGACACCAGTGGTGGACTTTGGTAATCGTTTGTAATGTGCAGTGCATCCTTCCATACAAAAAGGTGCCATACACACCGTGAAATTGTTATAGTAAGTGGCACACTTTTAACCAGTGCTTTTCTTCCAGGGGGAAAAAGAGGTGCTGGTACTGCGTACCCAAGAAAAAAGCACTGTGTGAGTCCAAAAATTTGGTGCCTCCAAATGGATCTTCTCAATGATGGATCCAAATGGATCTTCTCAATGATGGCTCTTGGAGAGCCAGTTTGGTGTAGTGGTTAAGAGCGGCAGACTCGTAATCTGGGGAACCGGGTTCGTGTCTGCACTCCTCCACATGCAGCTGCTGGGTGACCTTGGGCCAGTCACACTTCTCTGAAGTCTCTCAGCCCCACTCACCTCACAGAGTGTTTGTTGTGGGGGAGGAAGGGGAAGGAGAATGTTAGCCGCTTTGAGACTCCTTCGGGTAGTGAAAAGCGGGATATCAAATCCAAACTCTTCTTCTTCTTCTTCTTCTTCTTCTTCTTCTTCTCAGTTTTGTAACCCCTCAGCTCAGTGCCTAAACCCAGTGCTGCGGATGTACACATCGGAGATCACACCCCTCTTCCCTTCTTCCCGAGTCACAGACACACAAATACCTTCATGTTGCCTACCTCTCTTTCAGGGGAATTCCCGTCTACGCATCATTTTCTCAAATGGTTTGTAATAAGAGGCATACCTAAATTTCACATAAAGATTTAATGGTGAGTTTGCTGCTAACTATCTGAAGAATGTTGAGGATGGCAAATGATTTTGACAGGAATAGTGTGATGATTCTGAGAGGGGAAATAATTTCTGTCAAAAGTCACAGAGTGTTGCTTAAACTAAATTTTTGAAACACACTCTGATGTTGCTGTTTAGATAAAACAGCTGACAATTTTGTGATAAGATTACACTATTTTTTAAAATAAAGTTTGAATTTTATTTTAAAGCATTCTTCTGGGGAATCCGAAACAGTATTTTGTTCAGGCTCAAATAGCTCTATTTTGCTTTAGTTTTATTTAAGGTACTCTCCAGTGCAACAGATATCTAGTAGTTTGTGGGGGGGTTTTCTGTACCTATATATTTCTAAAGTTTTTATTTTGAAAAAAAAAAAATGGGGTAAAAGATAGAGGAGGCACATTTCCACATGTTTGCAATTGCAAATGATCTTTGGCAATGATAAAGTGTCTCATACAGAACTGATTGCCTTTTCTGTCACAGACACCAGGGGATACTTTCTGCTCTCAAGCTTCTATTACAGTTATGAAAAATGTGTCAATAACTGGAAACTGTGTCCTTTTATACATGGATGCCAATATCTAAGTAGTTTGAGCAATGGATTCATCATAATCAGATGGCACTTCTGAGACTTTGAAAAGCTTGACACTTTATTCAACCCAAATGAAAAATGTTTCAGAGCTCATCATATTAATATTAATAACCCAATGTCCTTTGCACATTGCTCTGTAGACAATACCATTCACTATGCACTGGGTTTTCCCCCCCATTACCCTTTGTGGGTAATTTAAATAAAACCATTACAATAGGGTGAAGGTCCACACTAAAACCATTCTGTGCAGGAAACCTTTAAGTTTGATATGCCAGGTCACCTTTACTTGACTCATTGCAGTTGGGACTGATTGGGCAATGGGATTTTGACATGCATTTTAAATTGGTAACACGGATAAATACTGGGCCCTGTGATGTAGCTAACAATATATTTGTAGGGTTATCTTGTGCTTCTGTAGTTGCCATGGAGCTGAGGTGCCTTGACTTACTCTCAGAATCCTGACTTCTCTGGTTCACAGAGCCAGTGTGGTGTAGTGGTTAAGAGCGGTGGAGTCGTAATTTGGAGAACCGGGTTCGCGTCTCCGCTCCGCCACATGCAGCTGCTGGGTGACCTTGGGCTAATCACACTTCTCTGAAGTCTCTCAGCCCCATTCACTTCACAGAGTGTTTCTTGTGGGAGAGGAAGGGAAAGGAGAATGTTAGCCGCCTTGAGACTCCTTAGGGTAGTGATAAAGCGGGATATCAAATCCAAACTCTTCTTCTTCATCGTCAACTGCAATGTGGCATTTTTAAAACTGGAAGTGCACAAGCATGAAGTGTGGGAATGTTAAGGATAGTAAGATAAGGTTACCAGATTTTTTTTTGCAATGAATCCCGGGACACTTTTCAATTACCTACTAAATAGATGGATTTTGTCAGGGTATTGATTTGTAAACCCAAGGACTGTCCCAGGGAAACGGGAACGTCTGGTTACCTTATAGTAGGAAATGATATATTGAATAAGTATTATCCTTCCTTTCACTCATGTTAGTGAGTGATGTAACAGAGCAGATTGCCTTCGATATAGCGGGAAGCTGGTTTGTATGGTGCTGGAGGAGACTCTTGAGAGTCCCATGGACTGCAAGAAGACCAAACCTATCCACTCTTAAGGAAATCAGCCCTGAGTGCTCACTGGAAGGACAGATCCTGAAGCTTAGGCTCCAATACTTTGGCCATCTCATGAGAAGAGAAGACTCCCTGGAAAAGACCCTGATGTTGGGAAAGATTGAGGGCACATGGAGAAGGGGACGACAGAGAATGCAATGGTTGGACAGTGTTCTCGAAGCTACCAACATGAGTCTGACCAAACTGCGGGAGGCAGTGGAAGACAGGTGTGCCTGGCATGCTCTGGTCCATGGGGTCACGAAGAGTCCGACATAACTAAACAACTAAACAACAACAGTTTGCAGATTTGTTTGAATCTCTTAGTTAACATTATGTTCCTGGTGTCCCCTTTAATCCCTCTTAAAAAGAATAAAGACACAATAGTCTTTCTGAGTAAAGTTAACAAAAAGTTTACTCACATTTCAGTTCACGATTTGATCCCTGAATGGCAGGCTTTTCTTAGTGGTTACACAAAGAAACCGTGAGTTCATTTCATAGGGAGACTGAACTCAAGTGCTGCTAGCTGAGAGCAGACAGGTAAATTACATTAAGACAACAAAATGGCTGCAGGAGAGCAGCATGGCAGCAAGAGAGAGAACAAGACAACACTGGAACAAGACAACTTGATACTAGACTGAGAAAATGGCTGCATGACTCGGCTCTTTGATGGAGCTATTCAGGGCCATGCCCAAATGACATCAGCTACAGTATGTGGCACCACTGCTAAGTGAGGAAGCAAAGGAAGAAAAGAGAATAAAATCCCACAGAAATGATAGAACACATTACCCTAACATGGAATGCTTCCTGGGAATCAGCAGAAGGAAGACAAACTTGTCTGCCTAGAGTCTAAGTTGCATTAAAGGTTGGTGAATGCCAAAGAAAGTTATCTGTGCTTACTTGCATGTTATGAACCTTTTATTAGACAGGGCTTGTTTCCATATGCAATCGTCCTTTCTTTTTCCTTCTTTTTTTGGTGCTGGTGGGGGTAACAGCCACAAGACTCTCAGGGTTGAACTGCACCTTGACAAGCTGAATGGAACCAATGAATCATGTACGGCAGCCCTCCAGTGGCTTAATAAAACTTCAGTTTTTGCTGCTAGCCGTAGACTGGAAAAATCTCTGCGTTCATGCATGTGTTGAGAAATGCTTGGCAGGCTTTAGCACATGGCTGGTGAGCTGGGTTTGTCACGGCGGATCAGATATTATGCAAATTTGACCTTGGTGGAAGAATTTGTGGCTGTTGGTTGCTGACATCTGCATGGTCTCATCAGCTACCATTATCCCTGTTACTTTGCCTGACCCAGATATCTGCTTGATAACTCTGCTGCTCTTAGACTGCCAATTAAAGCAAATACTCCATACCCTCCAGCATTTCTCCAATGAAAATAGGAATGTCCTATTCCATAACTACTACTACTACTACTACTACTACTTTATTTATACCCTGCCCATCAGACTGGGTTGCCCGAGTCACTCTGCAAGACTTCCAACATTTATAGAAACATAATAAAACATCAAACCTTTTCTTAATAAAACCTTCCCTACACAGGGCTGCCTCCAGATCTCTTCTAAAGGTTGTATAGTTACTTATCTCCTTGGCTCGGGGTTCCATACCGCCCAACATTTCTCTGGTGAAAACAGGGATTTCCTAAGGAAAAGTGGGGCATCAAATCAGAAACCAGGGGGGGGCTTCTGTAAATCCGGGACTGTCCCTGGAAAATAGGGACACTTGGATGGTCTGATAGCCACCACCTCAGAAATAACTCGCCAATCACAAATTCCACATCTGCAGCGAAATACTCTTTGCATCATTCAGAAAACTTACTCAGGGGTAGGTGGATGTCTCGGATCAGTCTGTCATTTGGTGCTAGATTTATTGTGATTTGTCATTTTGTTCTTATTATAATGCAACACAGGGTGAAGAATCCCCAGCGAACATTTCCCCTCCTGGAATTACATCATTAAATTATTGAAGGTGCTTGAACTTCTTCTCTCCGTACCTCCTCCCCTCCCCCCCCCAGAGAATTTAAGCATATTTGGAAATGGAAGGAAGGCCCGCCAAGCCTATTTATATTCCATAGACTATTATGCAATTTGTCAATGTCAGCATTTATGCACTATACTCACAGATGCTTCTGTGTCATTATGCTTTTAAAGATTGCATTATGTTGCAGTGTGTTGAGTTTCCTCAAGCAAAAAATAGAATGGCTTTCTGTACACTTGGTAGAAGTGTTTTTTGTTTGTTTGTTTGTTTTACTTTTTGAGAATATCATTTCTTTCTCTCTGATATACCCTCCCCCCTCCCCTGGTTGCTTCATTTTATCGCTTTGCAACCTTAGCAAAATTGCTGATCTGTTTGGTAGGATACACACATATACACTAAACAAATAATAATAATAATAATAATAATAATAATAATAATAATAATAATAATAGAATAGACAGCCATTCAATAGATAGCTTTTATAAAGCTTCCTGTTTGTGAGGTTGTCTCATTTATAGATCTGCCACCGCATTCACATTCAAAGTAAATGAAATCCTGAGCAGCTCAGACGCTTCTGCTTATTGACGAGGCCACACTTAAGCAGTTTTAAAAGGAAGATGAAAAGAATATTTGAAAGATAAGCTAAAAGTTTCAGGGGCTTTTCACACATCTTTACTTTGCCACAAAATTCCGCTTCAAGCATGTTTTGAAACGTAGTTGGAAGATCAGGCCTAGATGAAATGCCCGTGGATTATTATGGGGCAGAATGTTAGGCACTCTTTGGGTAGCACTCTTTTTAACTTTTTGGGGCAGGAAAGAGAACAAGATTTAAGGTAGTTATAGTGATCTGAGAAGAGAAAATGTTTTTCTAGGACCCCCACCTCGGGGAAAAAACAAAACAGCTTGATTCCAAGCTGTAATTCACAGTTTCTTTCCATGACAACTTAGAACAGGCATAGGCAAACTTGGCCCTCCAAATGTTTTGGGACTACAACTCCCATGATCCCTATCTAACAGGACTAGTGGTCGGGGATAATGGGAATTGTAGTACCAAAACATCTGGAGGGCCAAGTATGCCTATCCCTGGCTTAGAGAATGGGCAAGTTATCCAGGCCATGGGAGGAGACCAGATCCTGTGGCTGGGCACTTCACTGGCTCCAGAGTTCAAATGTGAGGGGGTGCAGAGGCTGCTGTCCAGATGGCAATAATGCCAAAACACTGGGGAAGCATCACAGCACAACTAAAAGTGGACTGATGTGTGGATGAACCAGTATAAATCCACCACTAGGCACTATCGTTGCTTCAGTGGCATGTTGTCAAATACGCCCACCAAAAACCCAGTCTGCGGGGGGCCAAAGTACCATATAGTTTAAAGCTGCTTACACCTAAGTACTTATGGGCTCTCTATCTTGCAGTCACATATTTCCTAGAATTGTAGAGTTGGAATGGACCATGAAGGTCATTTTGTACAACCAGCTGCAATGCAGGAATCTTTTGACCAATGTGGGGCTTGAACCCACAACCCTGGGATTAAGAGTCTCATGCTCTACCAACGGAGCTTGACTGTCAGGCTTTGGGGAATCCTATCCCTCCCACAGTGGCAGCAAAGAAGCAGAGAGAAAACGAGAAAAGTTCTTACCAATTAGTTTATTCAATAATCATAGCGAGAGACAAAGGAATGCTGTCTCTCTCTAAATAATGGCGATGCTCCAAGTAAAGTCCCACCCCCTATCTTTCTCCTGTTCTACGTCACCCTTGCATTGGCTTATCTGAGCTTTCTGCCTCTGCGCCTTCTGTCCAACTAGCCTCAATGCTCGCCTGGTCCTTTTTTTTGGGGGGGGGGTCAAGGAATGCTTTCCAGAGACACTGAGTTTGTCAGCTGTCTCTCCCCTGGTGTTTCTTCTTCCTGCTGTTCCTCTTCCAATATTTCCCATCTTCTCCCCTCTGCAGCCTCTGAGCTATGCCCTTCTGCAAACCACACATCTAAATCTACATACTGTCCTCCTGTTCTCAGGAAGGTTCAGGAGAGGGGGGCACCATTCCTCCTCAGTCCAGTATACTAGTATCCTGCATATTGATCCAGTACAATTTAGGGAGTTCAAAATCAAGTCAATTGGATAACTTTCTCACCCACAGCTCTATGCCAACAGACATTATTTTCCTCTTTTTCTTTTTGTCCTTGTTGTCATCAAATATCAGCAGGTTGATGTGGTTAGCCTTTGTTTCCTCATTGCTGTAGGTGTCATTTGCCATATTGCTAATTGAGGCAATGTTTGTCAAGGGAAGCCCATAGACTTTATGCCACTCTCTTCCCACCTTACAATCCTTATTACATGAGCAGAGTGACAGAATGCCAATAACAATAGAGCACTCCCAGTAATAACTGAATGCTCATAATTTATTGTGGTTTTTATGTGCTTTGTGCTGCTGGTTGTCTAGCCTTCCCTTTTCAGCAGTTTGTGAATGAAAAGGAGGTCCAGATGTTGTCTGTGCATCTCAAAAAAGTATACATTATGTTGTTTGCATGGCATGCTTCAAACCTAAATACTGATACATGTATTTATTTGCAAACCAGTTACCATGGTCCATTTGCATGATAATAAACCTTTCCATGTTGGGATTGCGGGGCATGTGAAACCTAAAAAAGCTTGGCATTTGTTCAAGTATTTCAGCATATGCCCAACCAGCAATAGCTTCCACACTTACCATGTAACTGTGGGAACTAGAATGCCAGATACATTACCTGTCATCTGATATGAAGCAAAGGTCCTAGGCTTGGCTAAGGGAGCTTGAGTAAGACTACACAAAGTAGAGGAAGTTAGCATATTTGAAGAGCGAAAGGCCAGCCTCTAGTCCAAATGTGACTATTGGGACCACAAAGGAGGCTTTAGGAAGAGTAGAGAGGGAATAACATATTTGGAAGTGGGAGGTACAGATAGCAGTGAGAAGCTGGAGAAATAAATGAGAGTGGGGGAATAAGGAATAAATAAGCAACCTGCTTCATGCATCTCTTCTAGGCCACCCATCAAAAATACTGTACCTCCTTCCTGGCAGGATACATATATAATATGTAATTAATTTATGGATTTCACTGCTACGATATACTGCAGATGCTCTTTCCCCATCAAACCAAAATTTAATTAAGGGATTAGACAAATTCATGTCAAATATGAATGTCTACTAGGCATGCACAGACAATCCCCAGGCATGTAGCTCACCCCCCATCTGCCCCACACTGCAGTTCCATTACATTGGAGTTACCTTACATACTAAAAATGAACTCATTCTCCAACCCTGGATTCTTATGTAGCCAAAACAGCACCCATCCACATACAAATGTACAAAGTTATGCTAAATCTTAAGATTTAAAAAGGTGGGCAGTTCAGTAGACATGGAACATTGATTGACTGTGCATGAGGTGGGGGAATAAGAGAAATAAGAGAAAACAAGATTTTGGTAGAATGGAGTATCTTGGATGGAGGGCTGAATAGAGCCCTGAACAGGCCGGAATCTGTTGCAGGTTTAACTTCTCATAATTGAATCACAAACAGGTTCCAACATTTACCTCTGAACCAAACATGGAAATGGCACACAGAAGCACTGCCATTTCTTTCCCATTCTTCTGATCTTTGCAACTCAAGCCATTGCAAAGAAGAGGCTCTCATTCAAGACTTCTGCTAATTAAAAACAGTTGGACACCAAGAACAACAAGCAAAGTCTTGAGGGGAAAACCTGCAGCTGCGACATCTTGACGCTATGCCTGTTTTGCAAATCGTATTTTATCTGTCCAAAAGCGGAATTATGAGGATAACCAGAGAACAGGACTTGCAATATTGATTTCAAAGCCATGCTTGGAGGCTGGAGATGCTCATTTCCCATAGCAGCATTTCGTCCAAGTACGCTGTAGAAAGTCACAGAGAAGTTGCAATGGACATTTTGTCAGCATTTGCCCATGTCAGTGTCAGGGCTCAACAATATGGAACCAGGAACCAGACCACAAAAGAGGTGCAAGGACGTTTTACTGACTGTAGATACAATGCATTGACCAACCTGCAATACAAGTATGTACAGACAAAAGAAAGTATTTCTTCACACAACATATAGTTAACTCGCAGATTTCATTTTTACAAGATGTAATGACCACCACCATCCTTATCCAATAATGATAAGGCGGTCAGTGGAAAACAGCCACATTAGCTATGTTCTCCATCCATTGTTGGATATATTATGCTTCTAAATGCCAGTTGCTGGTGATGACAAATGGGGAGAGTACATGTGGGCATCTCATAGCCATCTGGTTTGCCACTGTGAGAACAGGATGCTGGACTAGAAGGGCCTTTGGACTGACCTATCAGGGTTCTCCTTTCATTCTTTCATTTGCCCATGAGGTTCCAGCCATACATAACTAGGGTTAAAATTACAGCATAAATTATGCTTGCTGTAACCTAACTTGATTCTCCTCAGTAAAGAAGGATGAGCAGTCCTCTAGTCTTCAGTTGAAAGTGAGATTTGGACCTTTTCCAATCAGTTAAAATAAAGGCCTCACTGAAACGATGCCTTATGAGGAACGGCTTAGGGATCTGGGTATGTTTAGCCTGGAGAAGAGAAGGATAGGGGGTGATATGATAGCCATGTTCAAATATATAAAAGGATGTCATATAGAGGAGGGAGAAAGGTTGTTTTCTGCTGCTCCAGAGAAGCAGACACGGGACAATAGATTCAAACTACAAGAAAGAAGATTCCACCTAAACATTAGGAAGAACTTCCTGACAGTAAGAGCTGTTTGACAGTGGAATTTGCTGCCAAGGAGTGTGGTGGAGTCTCCTTCTTTGGAGGTCTTTAAGCGGAGGCTTGACAGCCATCTGTCAGGAATGAATTGATGGTGTTTCCTGCTTGGCAGGGGGTTGGACTGGATGGCCCTTGTGGTCTCTTCCAACTCTATGATTCTATGATTCTATGGATCAGGTAGACCATGGCAGAGACAGGCAGCTAAAGAACCTAAATGTCTTAAATCAACACAACTGGAGCTAATTGTGTTAAAATATTCTTACTTAGTTCTGTCCCACTGCTAGCTGTTCTTTTTACACTATTATTTGGAAAAGTCAGTGTACAGAGTCACAGGCTACTCACTGTACTATTTTGCATTACTAAGGTTATCCATGTAATGCTACAATGCTAGAAAACTAATTTAGTGAGTACAGCAGAACAATGTGTAAATCTTAATGGGTTTACCAAAGATCGGGAACTGTAAGGTACTGGCTGGATGAAGAGGAAAGGTGGGAGGCTCCAGCTGGGGAACCCCCAAGGGAAACCTCAGAGGAGGAAGGCTCAGAGCCAGGGGATTGGTGGTAGGGCACAGAGAAGAGGTCAAGGGGGGAAGAGTGGGAGTTGTTGGATGCTGAAACAGGATTTGGTGAACAGGGAGAGCCTGTGACAGGAAGCAGTTCCAACTCGGAGGTTGAAGCAGAGGAGGAGGGACAAATGGCTGCCTGCCTCTCCTACTGTGACAAGCTCCCTTCCTGCAGAGTGATGCGTTGAGCGGAACAGAAATTAAAGATGCCCAAATGCAGTTAAAAATTGCTTGGGAAACATCCAGCAGAGGAGGAACTTTAGAGTGGGTTGAAGGTGGGAATCGTCAGTCCTGGCCACTGTTCTATAGGGGCAAGACATACTGGGAAGCGTGGCTGAGTTGCATGCCATTCTTTTGAATAAAGATTTAACTTCTCTTACAAACTCTGCTCCTTGCTTGCTGACCTGCGGTCTGACTCCAGCCCTGACAGCAACATATCCAGGGACTAAAATTATATTTAGATCTTATTTACTATGATTTATTAAAATATTTATGTATCATGTGTAATCAGATGGCTAAGCAATTTACAACAGACTAGAATACTGTACAAATGACACAGTATTAAGAGTGGCCAGATAAAAATTAAAAAAATCAAAAAAAAATCCTTCCAGTAGCACCTTAGAGACCAACTAAGTTTGTTCTTGGTATGAGCTTTTGTGTGTATGCACACTTCTTCAGGTATCTGTCCCTCTGTCCCCAAGCTCATACCAAGAACAAACTTAGTTGGTCTCTAAGGTGCTACTGGAAGGATTTTTTTTTTTAATTTTTTGATTTTTTTTTTACTATGGCAGACCAACACGGCTGCCTACCTGTAACAGATAAAAATTGACATTCCTAAAATGCTTGCTGGCTTTGGAATGTCTTCATGGCGTGCTGTAGCTCATACACTGCCAGCATCTGCCTTGCCTGCACTTGGGGTAGGGGGAAGAGATGTTCCATAATACTTTGACTGCTGTGCTGAATGCTCTGAGCATAGAGAGATTTGATTTATGGAGCACAGCTCCTGGTGTTCTCAGAGATCTAGCTGGTCTATAAGGAGTGAGACACTCTTTAAGGTACCTGCTCCCAAGTTCTTTGGGGGCATTGTACACTAGTAACAAATGGTCCATAGCATATGGGCAGCTAGCACGGTTCTCAAAGCAGGGATGTTATGGATTGCTTGGAGGCAATTGAGCCACCCCATTCTGCACCACTTGAAGCTTCTGGACCACATTCAAGGATAGCCCCACATACAGTACATTGGAGTAATCAAGTCTATCAAGATTAGGCTCTCCTGGTCTCGGAATGGGCTGTAAGCTGTCTCACCAACCCAAGCTGCTAAAAGGCACCTCTTGCCCCTGAATACACCTACGTTGGAGGTAGGATCCTCTGCAGACTATGAAGTTGTACTTATAGGGAATGTAACTCCATCCAGAACAGATAATTGACCAATCTCCCAGACCTGGGAACTACTCACTTACTCTGCTTCAGTCTTGCCAGGATTCAAGCTCAGCTTTTTGGTCCTTAGCCAGGCCACCACTGAGTCCAGGCACAGATCCAGGGCTTGCATAGCCTCTCCTGATTCAGCTGTTACAGCAAAATAGAGCCGAGTGCCATCAGTATGATGATGACACCTCGCTTCAAATCCCCTAATGACCACTTGCAACCACTTCATATAAAAGCTCAGTAATACTGAGACAAAATGGATATCAAACAATGTCTTGAGACAATTCTATTATATTAGTAGTATCTCATTCTACCTCCCCATGGACTTGTTTTGGTTTTCTGGCTTCTTACTCAAGCCCATGGCCTCTGCCAATGTCACCAGCATCTAACGTCATGAGCATTTGTCTAACAAATGTCCATCCAGCAATGAATACTTTTTGTCTGCCTAAAGTGTGTTTTCTAGACTGTGGGTAGGTAACCTAAGGCCCAGTACTCTCCCCAAACCATACACTTTCCTCTGGCCCTGTTCCTCACAATCCTGGCTCTGTGATCTCAATGCTTTTGCCTGGCTGGGATGCATTCTGGAAGTCTTCCTTCTTTATGGCTGGAATGTAGACAGGATTTACGGAAGCTGCCTGGGTCCTGGAATGTCCCACTTTTCCTTAGGACATCCCTATTTTCATCAGAAAAAATGTTGGAGTGTATGGAATTGTGCGACTCCTGAGCCAAGGAGATAAGTAACCATACAATCTTTAGAAGACATCTGCAGGCAGCCTGGTATAGGGAAGTGTTTTAGTGTTTAATGTTTTATTTTGTTTTTATACATGTTGGAAGTCACACAGAGTGGATGGGGCAACCCTTTCAGACATCCCTATTTTCATCCGAGAAATGTTGGAGGGTATGGACTACTGTGTAAAAGTAGGAATCACATCCGTTGTTATCTTCACTTTTTGCCTCTGTTCGAACCCAACACCCAATGCATCCATTGTGCACAAGGGAATGAAGATATTGGGCTAAAAGGAGTTCCTTGCCTATGCTAGACAGACAGTGTACTTCTTGTCCATTAGAACACTGTCAGCTGTGGAGGCCTAGGGCTTCAATATGAAGCTGCCAATAGTGTCAGACTATTAATCCATCTAGTCCAGCAATGTCCAGCCTGACTCTTCGGGGCCTCAGGGAAAGATCTATTCTAGCTCTGCTGTCTGAGATGCTTAAGTAGTAATGCTTGCCAGAGATGGAAATGAGGACCGTCTTTATGGAGACCATATGCTCCCATGCCCTGTTGCCTACAAAGGAACATGTGAATTGTTCTGTCAGTTTTGTTCCCCTGAAATGCTGACATTTGGTCATATCTATCTGCCTGTCTGTCTCACAATACACTGCTCGTAGATGAGCTCAGACAGTACACAGCACAAGCTTAGAAACCGAAGGCAGCCCTTACCTCACACTGCTATAAATGCGTGCAGTATTCTCTGTGACAATTGCCCTCCAGACATCCAGTAGCGTGAGGGTAAACTGGTTAATCCCGGAGCGACTGACAGTTTATGCTGATATGTTTGTTTCCTATCTGAAGCTATACAAAAGTCAAATAGATCTTTAAGACACATAACAGTGTGCCATAAATAGATCTCACTAAGCCGAGGTTGAGTGGGGGGTGACTCTGGGGAAATACTCTCAAGAGGAAAAACCTTACAAAAATACTTACAGAGATCAGGCTTTTGGGTAAAGTGGATCCAAGGAATGACTCTCAAGTAAGCTCAAAGGCTTTCTGGGCAAAATACTCATAGGTGAATAATGCCTTCATTCAGCTGTAGTCTGGCTTGCCCAATGTCTCCTTCACCTGCCTCCGTCCCTCTCTTTGGGGAGTTGGTGGAAGATGAGGGGAGAAGAGAAAGCTTAGGAGGTGCAAGTTTTCTTTGCGCCCCCCCCCTCCTTGAATCCTTCCCATAGAATGCTTATTTGCGTCTACAGATGGTAGTCATTGGTGGTTGAACTCAGGGCTGGCCCAAGACATTTTGGGCACCTGAGGAGAATCACAAAATGGTGTTCCCCTCACCCCTGCCAGGCAATAAGGGGTGAATGAAGCTCTACAGCAGGGACAAGGGTGGGAGGAGACCAGCAGCACCTTCTATTCACCAAGAAGCCTCTGTAGAGGTAGCAGGGTGGGGAGCTGCCAAGGTGGTGGCAGATTTGGCCTCCAAGGAGCACACAACACCCATTGCTGCCATTGCGACAGCACCTTCAGACAGTACATTCCTTGGAGTCCAGATGGGTTCTGCTGCCTGAGGCCATCCTTGCCAAATGAATGGGCCGGCCCTGAGATGCAGTCACGTTAGTCTGATCAGGATCTTGTTTCTTATCATGTAAATGGTGTTTTGTGACAGATTTAGTAAAGAAACAAATATTTTCTGAACACTGGACAAATATCCTGGCTTAGCACAATTAATAAACAGATTTTCACAAACTATTTACACTATTATGCATTTTAATGTTATATTCATTAATCTGTGCATTTTTATGCATATGGTCCCCAAATATGTGCATTTTTCTACATATTGGTTGGATGACTGCGTTACAACAAAGTGTGGATTTTGAAAGTTAGATAGGCTTTGGTTTGTGTATTAGTTCAAGAATCATGAAACAGAACTGAAGTTCTCCTCCATTTGTAGTCTCACAGTGCCTTGCTCTGCCAGTGGTAGGGGAGGAGTTTCTCCCCTCTTCTTCTTGGCAGATTCCCTAAGGCCTTCAAATAGAATTTGTTGAACTATGCATATTTGTGTGTCTTCTCTATCACGGTCTTCTGCTGTGTTGTCACAGCAACTGAGAGTCAACTGCTACACCTAGTACAGTGGTACCTCTGGTTAAGAACTTAATTTGTTCCGGAGGTCTGTTCTTAACCTGAAACTGTTCTTAACCTGAAGCACCACTTTAGCTAATGGGACCTCCCACTGCCACTACGCCTCCAGAGCACAATTTCTGTTCTTATCCTGAAGCAAAGTTCTTAACCTGAAGCATTATTTCTGGGTTAGCAGAGTATGTAACCTGAAGCGTATGTAACCTGAAGCGTACCACTGTAGTAATCTTGCTAGTCCCTGAGCTGCTTGGTTTGTCCTGATCCTCACCAACTTCTTTGCTGTCCATTTTGCTGGCAGATGGTTAGCCACTGTGAGAAGATGCTGGACTCGATGAGCCACTGGCCTGATCCAGCAGGATCTTATAATGTTCTTATGTTTGTTACGTCCAGCAGATGTAACAGGCCCCTTTGGCCATGTTGCTGAGGGAGGTGAATTTTGGGAGTCACCATCTGATGCTTTGCAGACAAGCCAAAGTCAGCACAACTGAGCTGGCCTTTTGGCTTGTGCACACTTCCACTTGCCCCATGCCTAGAAAACATGGGTCCAAGTGGTTATACCTTTGTCCCGTTGCTTTCCCCTGAAATACCCAATTGCCTTTTGTTCTGATTCAGCGCTAAACTCTGGGTTTCTCAGGGGAAAGTGGCAGGGCAAATGGAAGTGTGGTTTCCACCATCACATCAGAAGGGGAGCTTTTGCATCTCTCCCCTTTAAGTGTAAGAAAAGGTACATAAGGGACAAGAAGCACAAATCTACAGAAACTCCATTGCTGTATCCAAAATGGTTCACAGTCCAGTCTGAGCCTTGTGAGCTCCAGATGCACTAATCAGATGTTTCAGTGTGTTTCCAATTGTATTTGACAGCCAGGGTCAGAGCAGCTTCCGACAGAAGGACTGAAGCCTCTTTTAAGCGTTGACAGAAGAAATCTCTTTTGTTCTCATAATTATGCCGATGGCTTTCGGTGTGAGCTTTCCTTTTGCCTGCTGCTTAGCATATCATGCCTTTCTAGGTTTTGATATCTCAATGCAGCTAACATCTGACACATCCCCCCCTGTGCCATGGAAGATCAGCTGTAAACAAACAGCATCTGGATTGCGTAACAGGATCCAAATGTTGTCAGCAGCAGCATTTTAAAGATGCTCCTTGAAAGGACTTTCATTTGCACAGGCCTCTCAGTACCAAGGAGAGGGCCAGTTCGGATTGCATCTGTGTTTTGCAAGTCTTTTTGTAGATTTCCACCTTCCCCCCTCAAACACACACTTTGCTTGCTCATTGATTCCATTGTTTGCTCATTTGTTTTGCTCATTTTGGTGCAGCATCTGCTCATTAATGAGAGTAAAATCATTTCCCCCCACTTGTTTTCAGCATTTCGGCTGTTTCCTCTGGGTCATTTTGCACAATCTCAGCAGTAAGAAACATAGCTCTTGTTTTGATTGTGTTTCCAGTTCTGTATAAATGAGTTGGAGGTGGAGAGAAATCAACAAAGAATGGGCAATGCAGCATACTTTTACAAAAGCATTCACTTTTCATACGGTGGAGAATAAATCATATTGAGAACAGCAGTACTGAATGTTCAGTCGTGTCCGACTCTTCGTGACCCCATGGACCAGAGCATGCCAGGCACCCCTATACTCCACTTCCTCCCGCAGTTTGGCCAAACTTATGCCAGTCGCTTCAAGAACACTGTCCAACCATCTCATCCTCTGTTGTCCGCTTCTCCTTGTGTCCTCCATCTTTCCCAACATCAGGGTCTTTTCCAGGGAGTCTTCTCTTCACATGAGGTGGCCAAAGTACTGGAGCCTCAACTTCAGGATCTGCCCTTCCAGTGAGCACTCAGGATAATGTCTAAGTGCACCCAGGATAATGTCTAAGTGCACCCAAATCAATAGTAGGGTACAAAGTCCTGGTTTTCAACCAGTTTGCTGCAAGCAGGGATTCATAACCAAATCACACATAATGGGAAAAAATCCAGATTCCAACCTAACTCCACTCTGGCTTTTCACCACTGCCCATTGAAGTGAATAGAGAATCCAGATCTTGCATGACCTTTGCATGACTATAGAAGGAAATACGGACTTCGCTTGTCTGTGGGATGGAGTTTCTTCATGTACCAGCTATGCCACCCTTAAGTATATGCATACAAGCCAGTTTGTGTTAGAGACTAGAGTAGGGGAAGAGAGAGAAAGAGGGAGAAAGCAAGTTGCAATGGATTAACCTCTAAAAATAAACTAGAATTGGAAAGTTTATTTTCCTCAGGAAAAAAAAAGGAGAGGGAAAAATCAATAAGCTCCGGGAGTTTGTGAGCTGAAGTGCTTAGCCTGCTAAATGCAGCTTCTCAAATAATGTGTCAGTATCTGACTATTTCTTAAGCTGCTTACTCTGGAGTAATGCCATTGAAGTGAGTGGAAAGACTCTTGAGTATACAGTTTTCAGGCCTCACCCTTAGTGCAATGAAGCTAAAGCAGTTCTGCAATTTGATGATATTCGAGAGTTGCTGCTAAATGTCAGCAGGTTATGGGATCAAATACAAAGAAAAGTTTCCACTAAAGTTTCCATCAACACTACAATATAGAAAAATTGCAAAACTAAGAGCTTGTTTTCCTTTCCTGCTGTTCAATAAATAAAATACTGGATGGTATAAGAACTTTTCAGAGTGCTCACTGGAATTTTCCATTGGTAAATTAACTAACCAAAACTTTATTTGATTAATGGGCGGCAGCCAATTTTTAATTGAAGAGGTCAAATTTTAATTGATGGGGTTGTGGATTAAGGAGCTGTTGCTGCTGACCAAGCTTTCCCCCATATAGTCATTGTTAACACTCACGCTGGGGGTCTTCTCCATTTTTCTTCACTTCCGACTGCTAGGGAAGATTAGCGACTTGAGAGATAAACAGTGGAACATTTAAAAGCAAAATAATCAAGAAACCATCCAGCATTGATTCCAGCATCCTATAGGATCTTGGTTGCAAATACTCCTTTCTTGGGTAAGGTGATGGAGAGAGTGGTTGCATGAGTTCCTGGAGGATTTGAATTTCCTGGATCCTTTCTATGTGGGGCTACTCTTGGGTCTGGCCTGGAGACTCCACCTGGTGCCTACCACTGCAACATGACTGTAGAAGGGCATAGTCTATTACCAGACATACCTGTACTGCTCAATAGCTTAACAACTTGGGTCTAGGATTGCTGGATTGTGAAATGGAGTGTTCCACAATCTATAGCGTATACCAGGGTCCGGCACGCTATCACTGCGTTGCTTTGCTTTTAATGCCTGGCAACCCCTGGCTATTAGCAGAGTTCAAAGCCACAGCGAAAGCTTGTGTGTAACTGCCAAGGCAGCCCAGTAATAACTCACTGAAGCGTTGTCTTCTTAACGAGCTAACTTTATTTACAAAACAATAAATCTTCTCCCGGAGTGCTCAGTTCCATGACTGCTCCGGTCGGTGAAAACGAAACCAAAAAGTACAGCTCACACAGACAAAGACAAAAGCCCGTATGTGAACTGCCCACACAGTGATCAGTGCGTCACAGCAGAGCATTTAACTCTTCAGGCTCTGATACTCTCCACAAGGATAACTCATGGACTGCCTAATCCCTTTTAACTCTGCCTAATCACAGGTGAGTCACTGTTGGTGGTCCTCCATGGCTCAGATGCATGGTTTGCATCAACCAGGAGCTATGTATTCAGTATTGCAGGCCCAATTTTATGGAACTGCCTTCCAGTTAAAGTTAGACAGGGCCCCTTCTCTGTTGAACTTTCACCACCTACTAAAGACACTTTTTTAAGTCTAGAAGGCATATTAACTGATATCTGTTTTACCCGATTGTTACCTTTTCTGTATTGTATTTCTTGTAAAACACAGACAATTGCAGTTAAGTGGTATGTACGTTTTAAATAAAATAAATATAATTTTGTCTGGGAGTTAGATAATTCTGTGCCAAGGATTTCTTATGCCAGTGCTTTAAGTATTTCTAAACTCCCCAGCCTGAAGAAAGAGCTGGTTGCCTTCCAAATTAGAAGCACAATGTGCAGGTCTGGTCTAATTCTATGTTGGATTGAGAGTTTACTTAGGCTTGCTTCGGCTAAGAGAACAACATTTCTGTCCAAACACTGAAAATTGCAGCAGAACCACAAGTTACAAGAAGTTCATCTTCAATGGACTGAACACTCCCTCCCTCCCCTCCTTCCACAATCCTGCTTCTGTGTTCCTGTTGAAATGGGTCCCATCAGGCATATTTAAGTGTCTAACTTGGAAAATGGTTCCTCTGCTAATACTTGTCCAAGCAGAACTAAGCCTTTGGGCAAAACAGAAAATAACTTTTAAGGAAACCTAAGCTCCGAGAAGCAGTTTTGAAACTTGAAAATTGTCTTTTAAGGAGGCTAAGCTCAAAGAAACTTCACAGAAAACTTTCCCATCTATCTATGAAGCATAGTACCATAAGTACTATTCAATTGCCCTTCCCTGCTGACTGACACGGATCTTGATTATTTGAAAACATTCCTAATTTGAACATTAAATCTCTAAACTTTCTATACTAACCATACATAACTCATGATCAGAGGCACACCTAGGCTCCCTGGTACCCTTGGCAAGGAAAGTGGGCGGGCAGTTGAGCTCCTTGCCAGAGAGGAGTGATATTTATGCCCCCCCTGGGGCTGTGCCCTTGGCAGCAGCCAACCTAACCAACTCCTAGGTGCACCCAAGCTAAGCACAGACCACCAAGTATATATGGTAGCCTACCCGGGGGGGGGGGGTAGATAAACCTCTTTTTGCTGTCCTCCATAGGCTGCAAAAATTGGAGAGAGCACTCAAGCAGTTGGAAGACCATGATATGGGGCTGATGGACAGCACTTGCTTTTGTAACTCACACATTTTGCAGGCCTGTACTATACATATATTTAAATATTGATCATGGTTTAAAGAATATAGCTGACTGGGAATTTCCTTGGATAAATATCCATGTGACACAATAGCACAGAAGCTGGGGAGATGCTGAGCTATCAATAACTTTGGAAATATCCTTGTCATAGGGTTGCCATATATCCGTGTTTTCCTGGACACGTCCGGAAACCGGGTTCTCTGAATGGCGTTCTGGTGGATTTTTGCCAAATCAGCAAAATGTCTTGGAAAACCCAGATGTATGGCAATTTTAAACAAACAATGCCTTAAAAATCCCCCCAAAAGCCTAAAAATGTGCTGGGGGGGGGGTTCCCAAGAAAAGCTCAACAACTTCACCTCCCCCCCCCACCTCCATAACAACAATAACTTCCACATTTTCACTTTGGGGAATATGGCAACCCTACTTGTCAGGAGCATCCACCAGAAATCTGTTTCTCAACATTCTTTATTTCTTTCCAACAGTAAGTCACATAAAGAAACAGCTAATATACTAGTATCCTCAGCACATCAGTGGAAATTATGTTCTCTCATAACTGGTGAGGCTTGATTCCAAACAATAATTCATATCGTACACAAAGCTCTGAGAAGCTGAGACAGGTAGATAGATGTTTCCAAGTAAATGATTTCTCATTCACTTCTGCACTAGAAAGCTTCACAATTTTACTTGGATATATACGGAGAGTACAATGCACTCTGTTCTGTACAATGAGCTGTGTTCAACCCCTGTAAGAGCAAGCTGTGATAGGTGACATAAGGCTTGATTGCTATATCCAGTTAAACAGATGAACTGGGGAAGAATCCCTTTCCCCTAACCTCCAGTAAAACCTAGTGTATTCTGCCATTCCCAACTGGACAACTGACCAATCCAGAAAGGGAAGGAGCAGGGATAAGTAATCCTGCTCCTCTCCAAAACCTCATCTCTTTTCTGATGAGGAATTTGGGGGAGAACTGACTCCACACAGTTGGGAGTAATTTCTTGCTAATCTGGCCTTTAGTCCGGGTAGGAAAGTTTGGGTGCATGCCAAGCTGGTGGAGTCATAGTGCATTTGCCTGGTTCACAGACCTGGGGTTTATGTAGTAAGGAGACAGAATTTATTTCAGTCCTTGCTGCAGGGCAAAGGTCACCCCAAGAATTGAGAGGGAGGTGATCCCTGCCCCCTAAGTAGGGAACTTTCCTGCTCAGACTATGCTTTCTTTGGTTTAATTGGATCAAGTTAAGTTAATTGGTTTTCTCTGCAGATCCTTGAGTTTTCCTTCATGTTATATATATATATATATATATCTCAACCTTTCTCCCAGCTTAAAGCAGTTTCTCAAGCCTTGCTTGAGGTGGATGTGACAGCAAGGTGACTCACCTGACAAATGTTATGAACCCTGTTGAAATGTTTTGACTTCCTCTGAAATTCCTCAGATGTTTTGCTTCCAAATTCATTTCAAATTTTGAATTAGGTTGTGACAGCACCCCAGCTACAGCAGGGATCCTTTGCCATTTAGGGAAGGGCATTCCTGGCAAAATCAGAATGGCCTGCTTGCCTACTATTCCCTTTATACCTTTTTTTTTTTTTGCCACTCCCAGGTGAAAGAGTTATTTTACCATGGCTGTGTTTCACTGAACCTTCCCTTGTCTATCAAAGTAGAGCGGAACTTGGCCTTAGATGTGAGTGGTGTTGTAAGTGTTTTAACAAAACAAAGATAAAAATTTTACTAAAAAGATAAAATAATCAGTTCCTAGAAGAATAAGAAGAAAGTTGCAGAAAACCACCAAATACCACCAATGCAACATATAAGGACAAATAAATGAAGGGTTAAACTCAAATACAGCTTTCCCTGCATAGTCACATTCCCTTTGGTTGCAGACTTACAAATGATGTTCTTCATATAATGTCAGTACAGCATTTCCCCATGGCATTTCTTCCTGGCATGTATCCATTGTGTGAAGACCCTCCTTGATCTGAATAACAAAAGCATGATACTGGCAGAGATAGCCAGGGGCTACACGACTCAGTGGCCTGCAACCAACAAGGTTCAATGGAGTTTTTGGATTTTAAATCCCAGCTCCAAATCCTTCAGTTGTTTCCCCCATTTGAGCCCTGGACAGATCAGGTATAACACGTTAACCCCCACAATCCCCAAAGAGACTTATACCCCAATTTTATATTCTTCACCTGACAACACAAAGCAGTGTGCTATAATACAAAACAGTCCATTTCCTTCATATAGGTAAAACCTCAGTGGCAATTGAAGCTGAGAGCGCACCTTGTGTCAAATGATTTTCTTCTGGTTTCTGGTCAATGATGACCTCTTAACATTTTGTGCCTATTGAATGGCTGTATCTGTTGAGGAGTCATGAACAGCAATAATTGATCACAGCACACTGGGGTGTATCAGATATCCCATAACGTTGTCCAAATTAATTTGCCTTTGCATTACTGCTTGTCAAATCGCTTTCTTCAAAATTATTTGAAAGGAAGGGGTATTGCAAACATTTTTATTTCTAAGGAAACAATCAGAAAACATTACAACTGTGAATATATTCTTTTGCTTGTTTACCTGCAATGAGTGTATGTAGATTTGATACACGTGACCAAAGCTGGTTTCACAACTCTGGATGTTTCTGCTAATTTGGCTTCATGGGCAATTTTAACACAAAGCTTTCAAACTCAAATCAGTCCTGGGTGCACTTTTGCTTTTGTAGCAGGAAACATGGGAGATAACATGCAAGGTGCATTTATTTATTCTGTATGCTTTAGCTCTCCATATGCATGCAGTCTTTAGAATCAGGGATTAATCTAACAATGCCATGACGAAGTATTGTAGGGGAGGTTCCATTATATTTAAGGCACTACCTGCCACTGGGGATGGGGGTGAGAATTCGATTCCGTTCACATTTAATGTGAACCTACCTAATTCACACTTTTTGAAACACACCTTTCAAAACACAAACTGAAACACAGTCATCTCTCGAAATTCACACTTCTCCAAAATTCTGTGATGCAATTCCAACCAATGTTTACAAAAAGATGAACATATTATTGAAAACAGGATACAAAATGCATCGCATTAAGGCAAAGTGTTTGCAAAAAAAAAATGCTCATCAGCTGAAACTACAGACTCAAAAAATTATTAGGAGGAATTTGCACTAAAAGGATGAGTTTCCTTGAGGATTTTAAAAAAAAATAATAATAATTGCAAATTGCTGCAAAAATGGGAAAACCAAATATAAGACTGAAAAAATTTAGTAACTGAGAGAAATGAAAATGGCAGATCTATCTGTCCCTAGCTGCTGGTTATTCTCACAAATTTAGGAAGGCATGAGGAACTATGAGAGGAATCACATGGAAACTGGCTGTAATGTAGAAAGTAAAAACAATAATAATAATAAAAATACTTTTCATACTTAGTGTCACATTCTAGCTGGGGTAGTTAGTGGTTCTACCTGAAAACAAGCCTGAAGTGAATATTCTCCATCTTGGGATCAGTGGCTAGGACTGAAGTGCAACAGACAAAAGACACTGTTCTACTGACCAAGAAAAGCTAAAGGTCCATATTCCTGAGATGCAACCAATAATTCAGTTCCATAGGTGCAACAGACTTTTGTGCGCACAACAAAATGTCCCCTTCTTTCTTTCCCATGCCCTTCAGCCCTCTGTGCACTCTTCAAATCAGCTCAGAGATGTTGGGAATCCATGGAGCAGACTTTAGGAGTATCTGGGGTAGGGAGAAGGAGGAAATTGAAGTCCTATGGTGTGAGCAGAACTTATTTCCCCCTTTTCAGTGCAGAATTTTGATTTGCTCTGGAAATCGCTGGCATTATTTTATTTAAAAAGTTTTATTATGAAGGTTGTAACAAACCCAAGGCCCAAAATCATGCTAGTCTTCCCAGAGATATACTCCATTCCATAATCCTCATTGCCAGCATTCATGCAAGCTTAATATGTTGTGCATGGGATGTTTGAGAGGCAAAGGATTATCTCCTCATCTAGACCTGTTAAAGACACCTCCAGGACATCAACTATGGGTAAGTATTGAAATCAGTTTCTTTGTGAGAAAGCCGATACTGTCTATGTGAGAAGGCTGATACTCTGTCATCTGACAAAAAGACTTGAGAAAAGATTGTCTCTCTTTTCCTGGCCCCAAGGAACTCTTGACTTCTTCCATGGATGGAATCCAGGACTAGTCTACAATCCAGACTACTCTCCTACAAAGCTTGAAGCAGCTACTTTAGGATCTGTATTAACTTCACACTAGATAGCCTCTCTCACTTTCTCTGGTAAAAATAGCACCTGAATTTCTTTCTCTAATATTCCATAGCATCATAGCATTACAGAGTGAGAAGGGACTTTGAGGGTCCCGTAGCCCACCCCCGCAAACCCACAGTCCCCCATTCCATATGAAACCACACCAGACCCTGCTTAGTTTTTGCAAATGCACTAGCAGTTTTATTGTTGTACCACTAGCAGAATACAAATACTATAATTTAAGCTGTTGGAAATGTCTGGGGTTTTGAACACAGATTCCGTCCTATCCACTCAACAAACCACCCATTTATGCTCTGAGGCAGAATTCCTTTAAGAGGAGATGCATGGCAATGATATAGGATGAAGTCCAGCTTGGTGTGAATAGTGGACTTAAAAGACTGCATTCTGGTAACAAATTCTCAGAGTTCTGCAGTAGATGCAGCTCAGGGCTAAGGAATAAGTGGGACCAGTAGTAGTTACTGTTGCATAATAGGATACCGTTCTGTAAGGCTTTTCTTGGAGCAATTTACATTTTTTTGTGGAAAAAAATCCCGAAATTTCAGCAGGATTTCAGTACTATTTTTCTCCATTTTGGCTGTTTTTTTTTTTTTTGCAAGCAATTCCCCTAACAAAATGCATCTGTGCATGTTATCTTCACTAATTTATAGATTTTAACACAGACTTTCCCCTCCTTACATGCATTTTTGTATAAACTCCTTGGCTGGAGAACTGCATTGCAGTTTGGAGAAGTGCAAATTTCAAATGATAGCTGCATTTTGGGTCAAGAAGCATGAATTAGGTGGTTTCTCAAGAAAATGCAAATAAACTTTAATTCCTCTCCCACCCAGACCACCACTGCAATGCTATGCACACTTCATTAGAAGTAAATTCCATTTAAATTGATGGGAACTTACTTTCAAATAGAAGAGGGGGGAATCCAGCTGCAAATATTAAGGATGTAAGACGGATCACACAGGGTGCTCAACACTGTCTCTCTTTGTGTTAACCTTGCCTGCTTGCCAAATAATTCTTTTTCCAGGGTAAAAATACACCATCTGGAAGACAGTGCACTATGGGAGCAATAAACTGCAGTGAAAAACTAATTGTCCATATGAAAAATGGAGGAAGGCTGTCTGTTGCATCCCATAGATGAATCTGGCCTGTGCAGTAAGCTGTTCTACCTAGTCCTCTGAAGCCAAGGCCTCTTTTTGAAACCAAAGGGGTTGGGAAGAGGCCCATAGTGACCTGCTGTCCTCTGACTATATTTGGATGAAATAATTCACTTTGCCAAGTAGAATAAATTGTATTGGATTTACTGCTTATATTTTGGTTGTTATGTATTTTTGTGTTTCTATACCATAAGCCAGGGGTAGGCAACCTAAGGCCCATGGGCTGGATGCGGCCCAATCACATTCTCAATCCGCCCCACGGATGGTCTGGGAATCGGCGTGTTTTTGCATGAGTAGCTTTGTCCTTTTATTTAAAATGCATCTCTGGGTTATTTGTGGGGCATAGGAATTTGTTAATTCCCCCCCCCCAAAAAAAATATAATCCAGCCCACCACATGCTCTGAGGGATGGTGGACCGGCCTACGGCTGAAAACTTTCTTGGGCTCCATGATCACTGCAGATGGTGACAGGAGTCACGAAATTAAAAGACACCTGCTTCTTGGGAGGAAAGCAATGACAAACCTAGACAGCATCTTAAAAAGCAGAGACATCACCTTGCCGACAAAGGTCCGTATAGTTAAAGCTATGGTTTTCCCAGTAGTAATGTATGGAAGTGAGAGCTGGACCATAAAGAAGACTGATCACCGAAGAATTGATGCTTTTGAATTATGGTGCTGGAGGAGACTCTTGAGAGTCCCATGGACTGCAAAAAGATCAAACTTATCCATCCTTAAAAAAAATCAGCCCTGAGTGCTCACTGGAAGGGCAGATCCTGAAGTTGAGGCTCCAGTACTTTGGCCACCTCATGAGAAGAGAAGACTCCCCGGAAAAGACCCTGATGTTGGGAAAGATGGAGGGCACAAGGAGAAGGGGACGACAGAAGATGAGATGGTTGGACAGTGTTCTCGAAGCTACTAACATGAGTTTGGCCAAACTGCGGAAGGCAGTGAAGGATAGGGGTGCCTGGCGTGCTCTGGTCCATGAGGTCACAAAGAGTCAGACATGACTGAACGACTGAACAACAACAATGATCCTCAGTTGAAGGGTGGTATATAAATTTAATAAATAAATAAAAAAGAAATCTAATTGAAACTGAAATAGCATCAGTTTTAGGGAATTGCTGTTTATGTATCCGGAAGAAGGCAAAGGGCATTTCATCAATGCTTGTTTTCCAAGAGACATTTGTATCTTCAACTCTGATGTTGAAAGGGCATAGGATCAGGTGACATAGGTATGTAATAAAATATTTCAAGCATCCACCATCAATGGCAATAATAAATCTAAACATATTTTTAAATCCCATCTTTCCTCAAAGGAAGCTCAAAGGGGCCGAGCAATCTAAACCAATGGCTGTTAGGCACTGATCCCTATTTTAGTTACTAAACGTGATGGCTTATAAATTTATCCAATCATTAGGATAAGAGATCATTCCTCCATCTAAAAAAGTAATAAATTTGTCTTTGTAAGGATGTTCAGAGATCTTGAGTCCTAAAATTGGGACACACATTTTCCCGCCTGTGTTCCAGCACAAGTCATGTGACTCATGCTAGATCACAGAGCCCAAAAGATGCACTTTTTCAGGGCTGCACTCACACGGCATACAAACATGCACATTTGGGGGCACCGCACAAGATTGCGGTCCTGAAAAAGCACTTTTCCAGGGCAAGATCTTGGCACACTTGCAGGGTATGGGATTATCCCATGAGCAAACTACAGCTTGAAACAAGTTTGCTAGTGCCAGGACATCAACATGTCCCCCTCCCCAACAAAAATCTATTTTTTGTCTGCTCCTGTCAAAAAAAGGAACAGGGGGAGGGGATTCTTCTTTAGTTTCATTTGTGACCAAAAATAAACTTTGGTGGGTGGGGCATGTCAAGCTGTTTCTCAATATTCAAATATGCTTGCCATTCTAAACATATTATGGTCTAGAGTGGAAATCCATGCATGTCTTCCATCTTGATCCCTTTGAGGAATATATCTTTCACAGGCAAAGGCAGGGAATTTTTATTTTTTAATGGGTGGAATGATCAATTTGTGTCTGAAGATCTTATTCTTTATTTGAATAATTTATTAATTTTAGCTAATAATAATATTTTATTTATTTATTTACTGCTGCAGTATGTCACATATACTGCTTAGGGTCTTCTCTTCTATTAGCCTTAGGTCTCTCGTTCCAGTAATGTGGACCTGGTCACAACCGCCAAGCATAGGTTTACCTCAGTGAGAACGAATCCTTATCCATTTTACGGCACCACCTCAGCCTTAACACTGTTCTGTACTCATGCTCCCACGATTTTACCTGGCCAGAAACATATTTTACATTTTATAACAAGCTCCAGTTACTAATTTGCTTTCCATCTGTTAAGAGGTCCATTTGGGGGAAAAAATAAATAAAAGCAAAAGCAGAAAGCTTTAGAAACTGGTTTCTGCCAGGTGGATATGCACAGCTGTGTGGCTGCCGCCGCCACTTTTTTTTCCTCTCCAAAGAGGAGTTTTATTTAAAGTTATTTGGGAACAAACATTTCTTTTAAATTTCAATCATATAGCCATACGGTAACGTCCTTCCTCTGTGCAGTTCTCCTTGATGTCTCCACATCTGATGTATCATGGTCTAGATTTGCCCCTTTCTTACCCACATGCTAGCCATATTGCTGCTAAATGTTTTATTTATTTACATGTACGGTGTGTATAATTTAGTATTTCTACTCATCTTTTTCCGTTTTCTGTTTGTTTGTTTGTTTTGGAGCATGCACATGAGAATTAGGAAATAAAGTGGGAAGAGAGAATTTTTTTCTAAAAATAGGAAGAGTGGATAGAGTGGAAAGGTTGATCTGTTGCAGGGGGCAGCTGATATGGCACCCTAAAAATGTTGGATCATACCCAGCCAGTATGGTCAGTGGTCAAGATGGGAGTTGTAGTCCACAACATGTGGAGGCTGCCATATTAGCTATCCATGGTCTACTGGGTGGTGGTGGTGGTGATGATGATGTTGGTTTATATTTATTAGTTGCTTTACTCATAAAAATGGCAAAGTGGCTTACAAACAAAATAGAAATACTGAAACCAAAACCAATAAACACAATCAATAAAAACATAAACAGAAGAAATACATCTGTACAAACCTGGTGGATCGTTCTCCACCAAAAGACACCCAAAATATAACAGTGTTATTTGCTTTCTCTTGAGAACTTGTTTCTTACTAAAGTTTATAGGAGAATGTGGCAGTAGGAGGGATTTCTCCCAGGGAAAAGTTAATGCAAGAGTATCAAAAGCCCTTTAGAAACTGGGGTCTACTGTCAGCTCTGGAAACCAGAGGCCTAACTCATGAATTCACATGTGGGGTCTACCAATCCTATCAGTGCCATTTCTCCCCTATCCCTGGGATCTTAGTGTCCTTGACTTGTAACGGCTCCTATTCCTCCATCCTGCTGCCACATGCTGTTGGCTCCTGCTGCCTTATATAGGAAATGCCCTCATGAACTAAGGGAGTTCCAGGATACTCATTGGGACAGCTTGTGACTCAGAGTGGCACACTTTTCCCCCAGCCATTCAGACTGCAAAGGCTAGAGTTTCCTGTACAAGAAATCTCCCACCTTCACCTCCAGGCTTCATCACCATATCTGGAAGGTCACAATATGTAGCTGTTGGGTCATAAACATGATGTGTGCTGGGGAGCCCAGAATGGGGAAAAAGCAGGGCTTATATACAATGTTTTTGTTACTGGGTGAAGAACTTACAATGCAAAAACAAAATAAATACTTTGATCCCACACTAAAAACACCCACACATCCTTCCAACAAGGGGCATAATGAGAAGGCTTCTCTTAACACTAATAGCAACCAATAATGGATTCTATGCTGGTCACCATTTAAGATGAGATGCCTCTGAACTGAAGACAGAATGTGTGCATGCACACAATATGATAAACTACACACAAAAGAAGAAAGTCTGATCCAGTTGTTCCTTAATTGTGGCTAAGGCCCAGAAGCCATTCCTGGTGGTCCCAGTGACAGTAAATGCCATAATAGTATTCTTCGGTAACCTCTACTACATTCTAAATAGGGGTAATTACTTTGCTTCCAACATTGGCAGCACTGAGAATGCATATTATGAACATCAGACCAGGAAGGATGCTTGATAGTCTTACTGAAACTCATTACCTTGGAATTCCACAGACATAATTTAGCTTTTAGTTGAAACTTTGTAAAAACTTAGAAATGTTCAGGAACTCCCAGAGAAATTCTGAGGGCCACATCAAAATCCTTAGAACTTCCCTATAGGTTGCTCCTAAGGAACTGTCTCAAAGTTTGATTTAGGAGAGGGAGAGGGAGAGAGAGAGAGAGAGAGAGAGACAGAGAGAGAGAAGGAGAGAGGGAGAGAGAGAGAGAGTATACAGGCCCATATCTTGCATTATTATAAACTTTAGCAAGCACATGCAAATTGGAAACCCAGAAGATAAGTCATGCTGTCCTTGGAGAAACCAGGTCACCTGAAGGACTATGTAATTAAAACTGAAGGACGATGTAATTAGCTGACTCTATAGTAAAATGTCTCAGTGACAGGCAGTATGCCAGCCTAGCTATGCTTTCCTTTTCTCTGCATTCTGCTCATATATTGCTGCACAGAACAGCTGCACTGGGGTACAGAAAGAGCTGGCTTTTATTCACAGGTCTCTCAGATATTATTATTATTATTATTATTATTATTATTATTATTATTATTAAGTTGTATCATTATACATGTGCAATTTCATCCTCCTATGATAACCGGAAGTGGGTCAGGGGAAATCTTTCATGAGCGACCCTCGTAAAAGCTGTGCTGCTCAGGAAGAACAGGACAGTGTAGAAGACTAGATGCCAAACAGACCAAGCCAGACATACTGCAATTATTTATATTCACTTTGGTGGCTCCTAAATTGTGTAGGCCTATATTGCAGTGATCTAGGCAGTCTCTATTATTGGACCTTTCTATTGCCAATATAGTGTCACATTTTCAAAACCCTTGTACACAAATGTATTTTTCAACCCTGAATTCACTTATTCACAGGGAGAATATACCACTCTTTTCAGAACCACAATTCTCTGTCTCCTTTGCTTAAATAAAACAATAAAAAACCTCCCCGAGTGTTAAAATGTTGGTTTCATTTTGATTTGAGGAGTTTACATAATTCCTTATCACACGCCGCCTTACATTTTCCATTCACTACGAGCGGGAACAAATGAAAATGCATCATCTTCAGGAAATCCATTTCCATGCCTTGTACAAAACACTCATCATAAAGAAATCTATTTGAATTCAAAAATGCTCTAATCACATTATATTCCAGATAAATCAACTTCCAGTCAAAGGGACACACAACATAGATAATATGACTCCCCCCTCCCCCATCAACAAGACTGACTTGCTATCTGCCAGTTGATGGGCTTCTATTTAACTTTACCCAGCTGGAAATGTCAGTCAATACTTACTCTGGCAGAATGTGAAAATATAATGATGTTCTATACAACAGATCGTTTGGTCTGCTCTAAAGTGCACCATTATCTTAATTTTCCACAGCCTGTAACAGCATTGTCATTCTTGATGTGTCTATACTATCCAGACTATGAACAAAAATATCAGCAATCACTCAAATTACTTTTACAAAACGGTTTATGTCTGACTTTACAATCTCTCAGAACGTTATATACATATATATGTTTCTAAAGATTTGAATATGTGGATTTCCCCACATTTCCCCCCCCCAACATCCCCCTCTAAAAAACTACACAAATCAATCTACCCTGAAGCTATCTAGCTTGATTGATGTTATTGAGGAGAATTCTGCACTGGAGAATTTCTAAGGCAAGTTTGTGGTTAGCAGTTTTCTAGAATCTGCTTGCTTCTAGTACAACATTTCACCAGAGTCTGCCTGCTCTCTCAAGTATATGGTAATTATCTAGTGCAATAAAAGCAATCATATGGTTTATGTTTCGGCCTACTGTACTAATTGACTCTAAAGAGATGAGGGGCCCATGAAAACTCGGGAAAACCTACTTATAGCACTAGTTTGCTTTCTTTCTGCAAAATGAAATGTCACTGCTTTCCATATGTGTGAGCCTTAGGACAATAGTAAAAGTCAATGGAGGACAAAATTAGGAGACATTTCTGGGTTCACAAGATGTGACCACATTCAGATGCAAAACATTGGTTCTACAAGCTTCGACTGTAGTTACTTTGAGGCTATTTGTGGACAAAAGCATATTGGAGATGGTCTCATAAGAAGCCACCAGGGTGTCTGGTTCACAAGCCTTTTCTTTCTTTCTTCTCCCTGTTCTGCTCTAGAGGCACAACCAGAACTGATACAATAAACTTGCATATATTGTAGTATGGCTGTTGTGGCTGCCTAGTAGCTAATAGGGAGGCGGGTGCACTGTAGTCTAAACCACTGGGCCTCTTGGGCATGCTGATGGGGTGAATCCGCACAATGGGGTGAGCTCCCATTGCTCTGTCCCAGCTCCTGCCAACCTAGCAGTTCAAAAGCATGCCAGTGCAAGTAGATAAACAGGTACTGCTGTGGTGGGAAGGTAAACAGTGTTTCTATGCGCTCTGGCTTACATCATGGTGTTCCGTTGCACCAGAAGCGGTTTAGTCATGCTGGCTGCATGACCCAGAAAGCTGTCTGTGGGCAAACGCCAGCTTCTTCGTCCTGAAAGTGAGATGAGCACTGCAACCCCATAGTTGCCTTTGACTGGACTTAACCATCCAGGGGTCCTTTACCTTTTTACCTTTACCTAATGCCCAATATGAATAAAACAGGCCCTGAATGTCCAGAGTACGTGTGGACCTATTATATGAGGACCAGTTCATGCACTATGCAGAGACAAAGCTAGATTGACTACCAAGGGCACACTGAACAAGGAACTACAATTAATCATAGCTATCCTATCCTACAAGTGTATACATATGCTAAAGATGTTTGCAAACATGTTTGTTAAATTTACATGGCCATGTTCCCCTGCATGTCTGCATGTTCAGATAGTGTGGGGAGAGTCCTACATCACTTTGACCTACTGGCATTGACCTACTGGTGATGCAGACATTAGAATAGTTCAAGAGAGTTTTATTTCGTCTCCTTCCTTTTGGATTAGGAGGAACTCTACCTCTTAGTCCATATTGTGGTGCATATCTTCCCCTCTCTTTGCATCAGAGTGGAGGACAAGCTATGCATCTTAAATCAGCAGCAACAGGGGGATTATGTGCCCTACACCCATAGTCTTCTCCTTAGCTATAACTGTGGAGTGACCTACAGTTGTGATTAAGGGTAGTGGAGCAGAGAAGGTGAAAAATGAATGGGGTTTTTCTGGGGGAAGTCAGATGGAGGGAGAGAGAGACAGGAAGGAATAAGGAGTGATAAACAGGCGGTGTTAGTTGTAGAAAGCTATGAGACAAGTCTGTGAACAAAGGATGGAAGAACAGATCCAGCAGGCACCAAAGGATGCTGGAGACAGGAGGTGAGGGAAAAGCCACCCAACCCAGGAAGAGCAGTCAGATGAGCCAAGCGCTGAGTTTGACAAACCAGGAACGAGTGGAGATGCTGAGGTGCTAGGGAAGAAGAATTTCCATCATGACTGACAGATACAACGAGAAGACTAGAAGAGGCAAGGGTTGATACCTTTGTGGCCTAAAGGGATTATGTTTGGAGGGGGCTCCTGACTTCATATGTATGCTGCTAGCTTCAGTTGAGCCTGAAAACAAATTGGTCCTTGGTGTAACTAGTCTAGAATAGGTAGGCTATGAGTTGACCACCTAGCTGCTTACATAGGTAAAACACCCAGCTGCTTGGGCAGCCACATTTTGAACCAATGAAGTGTATTGTCTCTTAAGGACAGCCTCACATTCACAGCTTTACAAAAATTCACTCTGAGTGTTACTAGTATGTTGATAACTGAACCCAGGTCTGCTTTTGAACCTCCTTCATATATGATTGCTATGAGGATAAAACATGTAAGGAGAGGCCCTACATTCCACCCTAAACCCCATGAAGGAGGGACAGGGTGAAGATTCAATACATGAAAACAACAAAAGCCTTGGATTTAGAAAGTGTTTTGAATCTATTTCCACTAATATTCGAATAGCTTCAGCATTAGTGTCTTTGATACAATCAAGAATGCATTCCTAGCATGTTCTTGAAATATGAAGTTATAACTGATCTGCCAACAAAACTGGACATAGAAATCAAGTATCCACCTCTATTCCGTTTTTTTTTTAAAAAATTGTAAAAACATAAATACAAGATTTCATATTTGTAGTGAAAATTGGAAGACCCTAAGCTGACACTTACTGACACTTACTGAAAGAATGAATTTTAGTGCAAATGCCTTTTTCATGCTTTTGACATCTTTACTTCTTTTTTGAAGATGGTAGATTTCCCAGGATACTTTGTTTGTCAGGATTGTGAACAGATTACAGTGTGCATAATGTCGATGTCAAAGTTAAGCTACAATAATACAAAAATGCAGCCACCTTCATTGGAAAAGCCAAGCTATATGCAAGTAACAATGGTAACTAGGGTGACTAATCAATGGTTCTCCAGATGCTGCTGGATTCTTTCTGGCCATGATATGAATTTAAACTAGGGCTGCAAAGGAAAAACAGGAGCACACTTGGTATTATTTATCATTATCATTATCATTTGCATGTTGCCCTATACCTGTAGATCTTGGGGTAGTTCAGAGCTCTTTCAATTCTTTCTTTAAATTGGAATCACCTATGGCATCAGATGATAGCTGAGCAACCCCACTCACCTGTCAAATCAGCCCATGGAGGATGGACCAATTTTGGATCCAGTGCTCTGGCTAATCCAGACCTCAACCCTAGAGCTAAGGATTGGAGCTAGACCTTTTGCATGCAGTGCATGTCCTCTACCACTGAGCTATGACCACTCTGTTCCATTAGAAGGGACCTCGTTCCTTAAAGGTTTGTGGAAGATTCTTGATCTAAAGAAATCTAAATCTAAAGAAGTAAATTAATATTGGTACGTCGCATGAGAGCAAAAATGCCCAGGCATGAAGAGAAGACAAAAAATTGATGCAGAACATATATGTGTGCACTTAGGGCCGTATTTAGGTTTGATGAGGCCCTAAGCTACTGAAGGTAATGGTCCAGCTGTCCTTTGTCAACAACAAATTGTCACTGTTTTTTGTGTTGAATATATGCTATATGGTAATTTATGGACCTAATAGGTATCTAAAGCCATTTGCACATAACAAAATATGTATTTTATTAAAGTAATTGTTGAACTGAAATGCAATTAAGAAGAAGTATATTAATAGTGAAATACAATTAAGAAGAAGTATATGGGGGGGGGGCAAGAGAGTGGGGCCCTAAGCTATAGCTTGTTTAGTTTATATGTAAATGCGGCACTGTGTGCACTTGTAAGAAAGAGAGATGGAGACCAGATTCATTCATTCCTCTGAGACAGCCACAAAATATTAAACAAATGAAAGTGTGTGTTTACATCACATTTTTGGATTTATTTTGCAGAAGGTCCCAACCACTTCTTTCATAAAATGCACTCATTCACTGACTGTGGCATCAACTGCAATAATTGCCATGTATTATTTACTTTTACTCTGAGCGTACATGTATGCACTGAGTGTATGTATGCAGCAATGCTGACATGATAGAACATGTCGGAATACGTTTCACGGATCCGCCATGGATTCATAATTAATTGGTTATTTTATGGGTTTTTCAAGGTTTACTTTTGGTATAATTGCGCGCAAAAGTGAAAGTGAAAGCATGAATGAATAGTGTGATTCACTTACAAGATTAATCCGCCTTTATTTTGTAGATCCGGTCATGTTCAAAGTTGTTAATGAGCGTTAAACTTGCTTCCCGCCCTTTTGGAGGGCAGCAACAGTGATTTTATTGGTTAAAGTACTATTGATGATGTCACGTTTGTTCCCTAATAAAAGGCAGAGGCACCCCGCTTAGGCGGAGAGAATAGCACGAGACCGCACGTTCTTCTTATGTTCTTTTCGTTGGGTTTTAGTTGAAGTCAAGTTTAGTTTAAGGGGCTAGGAGCGGGCTGGACGGGTTGGATGGGTTTTTCTTTAGTTAGAGTTAGATCGCGGAAGATCATTCGGTTTAGCCTTAGTTAGGTTTTCTTTAGGTTTAGCCTAGGGCTAGAATTGCGGAAGATATTTCGGTTTTAGTTTATTTAGTTAGCCTCGCGGAAGATTGGGCGCGCAGGGTCTTTAAGCTTAGGAGAACTTAGCTTAGGGGACGAGCCTATGCGGGTTCTGCCGAAGCCACTAAAGATACAACCGGTGTCTGTCTTCCTTTGGGGTTAAAGGGGGGAGTAAAGTAAATTTTTATTTCTTTAAACTGGTCCGTCTATTCAGAGTCAGGGTATATATTTTATTTCACGAGGCAACTGTTCATTAAAGAAGGCAATTAGGAACTCACACTTCATCGGAGTCGTCAATTGGCTTACTCATCATCCTTCAGACTGTGAGGCTTGGCCGGCGACCGTGCTCAAAAGCACGCGGAACGCTGGCCACTTTCCCCGCAACTGGTACCTCGTGCATAACCAATCCAAGGCCGTGCACGAGGAGCTCCAGCACCCAAACCCCGACAAGTGGTGCCCCGTGTGAGGCAAAGCGTAGTCAAAAATCGCTTCCACGAAGACTCCGGTTAAAGGCAACATATCGGAAGTGGCTCGGAAACAGACATTGAGAGGTGAGGTATAACGGCCCGGTTTATCCAGGATTTCGCTGCAGTAGTGCGAATCCACCGCTTGCCCAAAGTAGTGTAAATAGAAGTCGCGCGCGTATATTTTGCCCCAAGGGGTCCCCGGGTAGAGCGGCAAGGAGTTTAGTGTAAGCCTACGGGCAGAGTAAGGTCTTCCCTAAAGCCTACGGGTGGGAAGGGTTCTGGCAAAAGCCTACGGGTGCCAGGGTCTGGCAAAAGCCTACGGGTGCCAGGGTTTTCGGTCAAAGCCTACGGGTAGGGCCGGTGTCTCCCGAAAAAGCCTACGGGTGGGAGGGAAAGGTTTTCTGGCTAAAGCCTACGGGTGCCAGGTTTTTCGGTCAAAGCCTACGGGTAGGGCCGGTAGCCCCTAGTAGAAGCCCACGGGTGGGGGCGGAGGTTTTCTGGCTAAAGCCTACGGGTGCCAGGTTTTTCGGTTAAAGCCTACGGGTAGAACCGGTGTCCCCTAGTAGAAGCCTACGGGTGGGGGAGGAAAAGTTTTGGAAAAGTGTTTAAAAAATGGGCTCCTCACTCTCAACTGCTCAAGTAAAATTTTGTGAAGATTTATTGTACCTTTTGAAAAGAAATGGTCACCCTGTCTCTGAATCAGAAGTAGAGCTTTTAGTTAAAACCATTGGGGAAATTTGTCCCTGGGTCCCTAAGGAGGGAACGAAAGATTTAGCCTCATGGGAAAGGATCGGGTTAGAATTTATGGCCAACCCGAAAATCGGAATTCCTGTACAATTAGTATGGAGCAAAGTAAGAAACTGCTTTCAACAAATCGCTCCAAGAAATGTTTTGCTTAATGGAACAGTGAATTTAGGAAATACTGCTTTTAATAGTGCCCCTGTGCTGCCGCTTGCGGTTGTGCCATTTTCGGCCCCCTCGCAGCAGCCAGTTCAGGCCCCGTTGTCGTACACGCACTCGCCCTTGTCCAATTTGTCATTGCCAGATTCATTGCCGCCTGTGCCGGTGCAGCAGACGCCGTCGGCCTTTCAAGCCCCGCCGCGGACTGCCCCACCGCCAGTCGCTCAGCAGTCATCGCAGGCCTTTTACCAGCCAGCGATTTCAAGTCAGCAGCAGCCGCGGACCTCGCTCCAAGCAACGGTCCCGCTTCCTTCATCGCAAGCCGCGCTTTTGCCAGCGATCCAGCAGCAGCAGCAGCAAGCAGCCTTTTTGCCAGCAAACCCTGCTGCCCTGCAGGCCGCGCTCAAGCCAGCAGCTCCAGTTTTGCAGCAAGCTGATTTCCAATCAACAGCAATCCAAGCTTTAATGCAAGCAGCACAACAGCAATTTACCAACCCTTCAGCACCTCCAATGCCAATGCAGATTCCAAGACAAGAGCAAAGCCAAACAATGATGATCCAGATGCCAGGATTTGCAGTACAGAGCCAACAACCTTATGCTCCAACTTCAAGTCAGCCATCTTGTCTTCATCCAACTTCAAGTCAGCCATCTTGTCTTCATCCAACTTCAAGTCAGCCATCTTGTCTTCATAGTCAGCCATCTTCAAGGCATCCAGATGTCAAAGACTCTTTAGCACCATCTAGTGGCTCATCATTTGGAAAGCATCAAGAAGATTTAAACTCACTGATGCCACCTACAGATCCAACAGCAATGCAGCCCATCTGCAGAACCCAAGCTTTGGAAGCAGCTTTGGGACAAATAGACTTTAGTGCTGATCCAATGCACATCTTTCCAGTGATTCGTGCTAATGGAGGACAACCTGCAAGATATCAAGCCATTCCTTTTGAAACACTACGTGAACTGCGAAAAGCCATACGCGAAAATGGACTTCAAGCTCCTTATACTAGAAGTTTACTTGAAGGACTGTCCACTAGTAGACTTCTGCCATCTGATTGGAAGTTGATTCTTCGCACCTTCCTGTCGCCTACAGATGCTCTTCTGTGCCTGCAAGAGTGGAAAGAAGTAGCAGCCAGACGTGCAACGCCACTTGCCACAGAAGATATGCTCACAGGATCAGGACATTACTCCAATCTCAATCAACAGCTAGCCATACCTGATGCTGCACTTGTCACCATAGCAGACATTGTAGTCAAAGCTTGGCGCAGACTACCCAATCGCACAGATGCTAGCTCAGTATCAGGATTCGCTGCAGTTAGGCAAGGTCCAAAAGAACCTTATGGGGACTTCATGGATCGCCTGATTGTTGCAGTGGAACGCCAGATAGAAGATCGTCATGCCAGAAACATGCTGACAAAACAACTTGCCTTTGAAAATGCCAATGATGACTGCAAGAATGCCCTAACAGCAGTTGCAGCTCGTCCAGATGCCACATTGACTGAGATGCTACGCGTCTGCCAGAATGTCGGTACCCACTCCTACAAAGCACAGCTCTTGGCAGCTGCGGTACAGATGCCACGTCAAGACAGCTCTACGCCAGTCAAGAAGTGCTATGGGTGTGGAGGCGATGGGCATTTCCGGTCGCAGTGCACAACAACGCCAAGGCCTTCTGCCAAGCCGCCAGAGAGATGTCCCATCTGTCAGAAAGGATTTCATTGGGCGAATGATTGTCGCTTGAATCCACAAAACACATCACCTACCTCATCTCCAGTTCAGGGAAACGGTTCTGCGGGCCGCGCCCCGGCCCCGGTAAAACAATAGGGTGCAAGTTCAAGAACATCATGAAGGTCAACCATCCCAGAAAGGTGAACAACGCTACTCCTTATCCAGGTCATCAGGAAAAAAGAGTGATCCAGAGAGATATCTACTCTTCAGATGTCCAGAGAAAAGATGTGACCTCATCAAGCATTCAGGTTCCAGAGGTTTCATCATCTGCCTTACCTATTCAAAGGGTTCCAGTAGAGAACACAGCATTCAGTTCACCTTCTGCTGACCGCCCTTCAGTTCCTGCTGATGTTGATCCTGCTTCACAGCAAGCAATCACAGTCAAGCCTCTGATCGCAGAATTGCCTTCAACGTTGAGAAGACATCCTACTGAGATCAATCTCGCAACTCCTGAGCTTTATTCATCTTCAAATCAAGGTCAATCTGTCATTGAAGGACATTTGCCCTTGATGAAACAGCAGTGTTCAAGTTGCAACCCAGCTGATGATCACTTTCCATGTGGCCAAAGAATGCAAGTGAGTGAGCCAGCTCCCTCTTGTGGAAGCTTAAGCATCACTCCAGTTAACAATGTCCACACCTTTGTGTCACCTCCAGCTTTTAAGCTCAGCCCGCCACAACCAAACAACTATCAGGAACAACAACTTCTACTGCCTCGTGTCAAAGAAGAAGTTCCATCCTGCCAGTTTGATGCACAACTGACTGAATGCCAGCAGGTTCAACAGCATCAGCAACTTTTACCAACAGAGGAACCTCAAGTTTGCCAACTCAACGCCAAGCAGCTTCAGAGTTGCCAACTTCAGCAGTGCAAAAAACCCGAAGCCAAAAAGATATCTTCAAACACTGCCAACGAAGAACAAGAAGAATCTTCTGTCCCAGGTATACCACTCTTCTTAACAGAGGACTGTTACTTTTCAAATCCATGGTTTGCTCAGCAATTGCCAACATCCATTCGTGGTCCATTCCCAGACACCTCAATTTGCCTTATCCTGCCTAGGATGGATCGCCTCCCTGCCACAGTCACACTGACTGCAGGCCTAGTTCGAATCACAGATTCATCGCAGTTGCTGATTCCAGGATTTTCAACTGTTCCTTGTGTCCTAACAAAAGGTTTGGAAATTGCCAGACTCTATTTGCTTACTTCTACGCCTACAGCTCCTGTAGACTCTTTGCCTCCTCAGACAGCAATGGCGCTAATCAAGATTACAGAAGAACGCCCTCATCTCGTCTTAGAAATGGGTGGACGAAAGATCAAGGGTCTTCTTGATACAGGCGCAGATGTTACAGTGATCGCCAGAAAAGATTGGCCTGACCAGTGGGCAACGACTGTCACCCAGGAAGTCTTCGGAGTCGGAGGTTTCGAACCCGCCCACCAGAGTGTGCATCCGATTACCTTCCAGTCAGACTCAGGCTCCATGGTGCAGCTCCGTCCACTTGTTATGGATGCGCCTATCACCCTTTGGGGTAGAGACTTATTGTCTAAAGCAAGAACTGTTGTCCATACGCATTTTTGATGTGGGCCTTTGCATCAGCGCCAGTACATGCTCTTCCACTCACATGGAAGGAAGGACCCCCTGTATGGGTCGACCAATGGGCGCTGACGTCAGAAAAGCTCGCTGCAGCAGAGGCCCTAATCAAAGAGCTGCTACACCAGGATCGTGTGCAACCCTCTAATAGCCCTTGGAACACTCCAATTTTCGTCATCAAGAAGAAAAGTGGAAAATGGCGTTTGCTTCAAGACCTGAGAAAAATCAACGAAAGAATTGTTCCAATGGGTCCCCTTCAATGTGGACTTCCTAACCCTAACCTCATTCCTAGAAACCATCAGCTTGCAATCATCGATCTTAAAGATTGTTTCTTTACCATTCCACTGGCACCTGCAGATCAAGAAAAGTTCGCTTTCACTCTACCTGTGTTCAATAACACCAGACCAGCTTCCAGATACTCTTGGAAGGTACTCCCTCAAGGAATGGTGAATTCGCCGACTCTCTGCCAGAACTTTGTAGATAAAGCATTACAGCCTTTCAGAGCACAATATCCAGCCTTAGAAGTTTGTCATTACATGGATGACATCTTGATCCATGGAGAAAAGGTCTCAGAGCATCATATTGAGCATCTTACGCGCATCCTGAACTCTTTTGGGCTTTGTATTGCCCCAGAAAAGGTACAGCGCACTGCTCCATTTCATTACTTGGGTCACAGACTGCTTCAAGATACAGCCGAGCTTCAAGATATGCCGAGCATAGTCATTCCAGAATCCTTTACTTTAACACAATTGCAGCATCTCTTGGGACAGATAAACTGGGCTCGAAAGTCTCTAGCAGTTCCAACATCTGAACTCTCGCCATTGTTTTCTGCTCTTAAGGGACATACATCTCCTTCAGATGTTATTCCATGCACTTCTGAGATGCGTCTTGCTTTACAAGGGGTAAACACAAAACTGCACCAAATAGCTGTAGATCGTGTGCCAACAGCCAACTGCGCTCTTTCATGTGCTATCTTCACTACACCAAGATTGCCGACAGCAGCCTTATACGTTCCGGATACTTCCTCAAAGGTGGCAATCGTGGAGTGGATTCATCTTTCGCACACGCCTCAAAGGAATGTGTACCCCAGTATGGACGCTGTTGCTGATCTCCTTGTTAAGTGCAGAGGCCGTGCAATTCGCCTGAGTGGAAATGATCTGCTTTCCATCTACCTTCCTTTCTCTCAAGAACAAGTACTAACTTTGATTCAGTTTTCAGATAGTTTCCAAATTGCTATTGCAGATTTTGTCGGTTCATTCTTGTATAATCCTCCTAAGGACAAAAAGATTCACTTTGTTGCAACAAGTAAACTATCACCTTTCATCCATGTTGGTGCTTCAGCCTATTCCCACTGCAAAAACTCTGTTCACAGATGGCTCCTCTTCCTATGGTGTCCTTGCATGGAAGGAGGATGGACAATGGAAAACTGTGTTTACAGAGAAACAACTTTCAGCACAAAGATCGGAACTGGCAGCAGTGATTCTCGCTTTTAAAACTTTCACTACAGAAGCATTCAACCTCGTTGTAGATTCTCAGTATGTATATAGACTGTTATCATCGCTTCCAGTTGCTTATCTGTCTCCGTCCATGGACGAAAATCTCTTTAATCTGTTCGCACAGCTTCAAGAACTACTACAGAGACGTTCATTTCCCTTTTTTGCTGCACACTTGCGCTCTCATTCTAACCTTCCAGGATTCCTGGTGGAAGGAAATGCAGTAGCAGACGCTGCCCTCAGGACTCTAGCTTTCTCCTTGTTCGACAATCCTGTGACAAGCCATGAAACTTTCCACCAATCAGCAAAGGTTCTACACAAGACCTTCAACATTCCAATGTCACAAGCAAGGGACATTATTTCATGCTGCCCTTCGTGCTCCAAGTCTCCTATCTGCTTGCCATTTGACGCTGTAAATCCTCGAGGCACGGAGGCGAATCAGCTGTGGCAGATGGATGTGACACATGTCCCAGCCCTTGCTCCAATGTCTAAGTTGCATGTCACAGTGGACACCTTTTCAGGTTTCATTTGGGCTACAGCACTGAAGGGAGAAACTACGAGGCACGTCATACAGCACTGCATGAGAACCTTTTCAGTTATGGGAAAACCTCAAGCCATTAAAACAGATAATGGCCCGGCCTATGCTTCTCAGGCCTTTAATGACTTTTGTGTGCAATGGAATATTTCCCTATCCCACGGGATTCCGTTTAATTCGACAGGCCAAGCTCTCATTGAAAGGACACACCTCACTTTCAAAACTCTGCTCCACAAACAGACCGCAGGACGTCACCTTCCAGCCTCGGAGATCCCTTTGGCAGTTGCAAAGGTGCTGTTCACCTTAATTTTTCTTCTCTTTCCACATAACAAGCCTCATTCCCCAGTGGATCTCCACTTCAAGAAAGAAGAACAGCTTCCTCGACCTTTGGTCTCTTATCGCCTCTTGCCTGACATTGAATGGCGAGGACCAGTTCCACTCATCACTTGGGGTCGTGGGTATGCTGCCGTTGCCCTTGAAGAAAAGGCTGTTTGGGTGCCTGCCAGATGTGTGCGCCCTTGGAGAGCTAAGGAACCAAGTTGAGAATATCCACCTCGTTGTTTGACTGCACTAGTTTCCAGTGTCAAATGCAGCAACTCTTCAACTATCCTCAACCTATGCCTTTTGTTTGCCTCTGGGCAGCCCTTTGGTTCCTGGCTGCCTAGATTTGTTCCAGTTATTCTCATACCTGCATTCACTAGCAGATCACCTTGATTTGCTTGCTTAACCTCCTTTCTTCTACAGGTATCGTTGTTTCTTCAGAACTCGATGTTTCAGTACTTTCCTGAGCTCCATGAACTTTTCCTGAGTTCCAGGACTATTTCTTCTACATGGCCGTGTGTAGTCGGAGAAGAAGACGACCGGCAACTCATTCATCGTCTTCATCCTCCTCTCCAACACCATTTTGCAGTTCTAAACCTGTCTTGTACTTTATATTGTACTTGTAAAAATTGCATATTTACCTTTGTATGCTTCTTGAAATATCCGCCTCGCATATTACATGTGTTTTCCATATAGCTTGGTAATTAATGATATGGGTGTTTATATATATGATAATTTTTCTGAAATGGTTTCCATTTAGAGCGTCACAACTTTGATGATATGGAAATGTTTATGAAAGGTTAAAAACATCATCTTTGTGCAGTTCTAGTCATAGACATATTTATACATATATGTTTTATTTCAATAATCCTAAATCTCCACGTTGTGCTTGCAAAAGTTGTAGTTCAAAATGTGGTAACACTTATATGCCTTATTTGAAATATTTCCTTTGGTCAAAGAATTGGTCATTCTCGGATTTGTTCAAGATATATGTGTCAAGTCTGGTGGCGTCCTACCCTTTTGGTAACCCTATTTTCTTTGAAGAATACCCCTCTATATGCTACCTTTTGGCAGTAAACCAGGTTCCCAGCTTTTCCCTTCACTCTGTTTCCTGCTGTTGATGGGAGACCTTTATGTAGTTGGTTTAATTCCCATCTCGTTTCGCTGGAAACCCTTGCGTAGATGGTTTAAATCCTCATCCTGGCTGGGACACCTTTATATAGGTAGCTTAAATCCCCTCTTGTGGCGAAAACCACTTGTACATAGGTGGCTTAAATCCCCTCTCTGGAATCGGACCCTAGTTCCCCGTTACCTGTGGTCGCTGTGGTAAGTCCAGAATCTAAAGTTCCCTCGATTCTGTAGCCTCAGAGCCACAACCCTTTTATGTTTCCTTATCCATTTTCCTTAGTTTCCAAATAAAAAATTTAAAAAAAATGGGGGAGGGGTCTGGGTAGGCCATGTAGCCCCAGCTCTAGTTATACTTTAATTTTGGGTCCCGGATCGGGACCTCTCTTATGTTTGAGCAGTCGTTATCCGTTATTTTTAATTTTGGACCTGTATCAGGTCCTCTCTTGTGTTTGGGGAGTAATTTGTTGTTTTACGCTGCACGCGAAAGTATACATGCTTATGAGGTGATTTGTTGTGTTACACTACATATTGAAGTATTTATATATGCCTAGAAGGTTTACAGTGTATCGGATCGATCATTTTTTATGTTCGGCTAGTGGTTTGTTATTTTCATGACTTTATTGCTACATTATTGTACAAGTATTTCCTCCTATGAAAGGGGTGGATGTTGATAGTTTTGCTGGTGTTTATATCACAGTCTTGATGTGGACACTGTCAGCACTGTTGACGCTTTGCCTTTTCATGTCGAGGTTTATATCGAAGCAAATGGTAATGTTTGTGTCAGATAAATGCTTATGATATCTCTAACCTTCTTTTTTTATATAACTAAATCAAAAATAATTTAATTTAAAACAAAAAAAGAAAGATGATATGTCGGAATACGTTTCACGGATCCGCCATGGATTCATAATTAATTGGTTATTTTATGGGTTTTTCAAGGTTTACTTTTGGTATAATTGCGCGCAAAAGTGAAAGTGAAAGCATGAATGAATAGTGTGATTCACTTACAAGATTAATCCGCCTTTATTTTGTAGATCCGGTCATGTTCAAAGTTGTTAATGAGCGTTAAACTTGCTTCCCGCCCTTTTGGAGGGCAGCAACAGTGATTTTATTGGTTAAAGTACTATTGATGATGTCACGTTTGTTCCCTAATAAAAGGCAGAGGCACCCCGCTTAGGCGGAGAGAATAGCACGAGACCGCACGTTCTTCTTATGTTCTTTTCGTTGGGTTTTAGTTGAAGTCAAGTTTAGTTTAAGGGGCTAGGAGCGGGCTGGACGGGTTGGATGGGTTTTTCTTTAGTTAGAGTTAGATCGCGGAAGATCATTCGGTTTAGCCTTAGTTAGGTTTTCTTTAGGTTTAGCCTAGGGCTAGAATTGCGGAAGATATTTCGGTTTTAGTTTATTTAGTTAGCCTCGCGGAAGATTGGGCGCGCAGGGTCTTTAAGCTTAGGAGAACTTAGCTTAGGGGACGAGCCTATGCGGGTTCTGCCGAAGCCACTAAAGATACAACCGGTGTCTGTCTTCCTTTGGGGTTAAAGGGGGGAGTAAAGTAAAATTTTTATTTCTTTAAACTGGTCCGTCTATTCAGAGTCAGGGTATATATTTTATTTCACGAGGCAACTGTTCATTAAAGAAGGCAATTAGGAACTCACACTTCATCGGAGTCGTCAATTGGCTTACTCATCATCCTTCAGACTGTGAGGCTTGGCCGGCGACCGTGCTCAAAAGCACGCGGAACGCTGGCCACTTTCCCCGCAACTGGTACCTCGTGCATAACCAATCCAAGGCCGTGCACGAGGAGCTCCAGCACCCAAACCCCGACAAGAACATGGTGATATATTACGAGTTTCTGCATAAGTCATGGGGATGAATGCTAACATATATACTTATTGCACCTGGCGTACATACCAATGACAACTGCACCTGCACTTTGTCTGCTAATCTACCTCCATCGGGATATTGCTAAGATGTCAAGGATGCACTACATCTCAAATACAATGACAAAAATGGCTTCCTCCTAATTTCTTTGCATATGGAATTCTTAAATATTTTTGACTGGAGACTGTTGTATGAGAGATGGTGCTAAGAGGTCTAATTTAATGGGTGGTATATATATGTCATATGTGTGTATAGTATATGCAATATAATAAAATCAAAGCAAATAAATAAATAAACAAGAGAGGAAGATGGATCTGGAAAGGTAGGTGGATATAGAGGCAAGACAAATAGTTAGCCAAGTAGCAAGCGCTCTGAAGGCCTAACATTTACAGGCAAAGACGAAACTCATTGACTAATTCTATCACTGCAAAAACTATTGAGTAAGAATGGGAGTAGAAGTTTGATTTTATTTATTTTTCCATTTTAAAGAGTAACCACCAAATCCACACTACTTAAACCAATATGCGAATTGAAATACAGCAATCCTTCACAATTCACATGCCTGCAAATTTTGCAACGCACTTACCCAAACAATATGAACAACATGCGGAGATACTTGGGTAAATTGTACATAAAGACGCATGTATTGCTGAAAACGACATACCAAAATGAAATATTTTTAGAAGAGATTTTGCCTGAAAATGCTGATATATTTTCACTAGGAAATGAAGAGGAAATAATGTCAGTTTGGAACAATTAGAAACTGAGAGATTCTGAAGCTGAAAAATTCACTCGTCTCTACTGATGAATGTCAAAAAAAAAAAATTCACCTGGGTGTATTGCTGCAGTTCTGACTGTATTGTTGGAGTTCTGAGGCAGAAATCCTTCTTTCCATTTTAACTTTCCCACCCCTATGTCACGTCTCCTTTCTCAAGAAGAGTCAGTTTCCAATATCCTCTTTCCCATTGTGAAGATTTCATAATTTTCAGAGAAATTTTCAAGTATCGTCCTGATAATATCCAAAGTCAAGTTCTAAACCCCTCTCGTTTCCACTGGAGAGAAAGACAAACACATGGATGCCTCTTCCACCAAATGACTGTTAAATGCAACCCTATGCATATTTACTCAGAAGCAAGTCCTTCTGAGTTAAATGAGGCTTACTTCCAAGTAATTGCGTATTGGATTATAGCCTTAAAAGTTCTTAGCTTTTGGTAGATTCCTTTAATTATCCTAACTAACATAAGCTCCAGTTTAAAATTCATCACATAACCCGCTTTCCAAATGCATCCAAATCTAGTTAAAAGTCATGGAAATTCTTTCCTGTCAAGACTGCTCTCGGGAGACAACCTTAGAATGGTTAGAAACCTTATTTTGATCTGTGACCAAAATGTTTTAATTAACAATTTATGATCCATTTATTATTGTCCCCATGATCTCTTTTGATATTAATAAATGCCCTGTTTGGAACTTTCTCTTTGATTTATTCAGACTCTCTTGCCTTGATGAATTGTGGTGTGACATCATATGTCAAAGTTACTTGATTAAATGGCTCATTCACAATTTGTATATTGTATTCCAGGCTCAGCCTCCTATTTTGTTTCACTATATCGTTCCAACATTTTCTTTGTCTTATTTTTATGAAAAGAATGTAACCTCACAAAAAGCACATTCTCTATCATGCTTCACTATGATGTTTTCATCAGAATTAGGGGCATCAATTAGCTCCTCTAAGCTGGTGTTTTATTATAGATGTATACTGCAACATGTTTTTCACACATTATTGCTGTTTGGAGAGGCTATAAGTGCAACAAAAATGGGGCAAAAATAGCCAGAACATTTGTGGGATTAAAGAATGATATGATTTCATCATAATGTTACAGGGTAATCATGGATTGGAAATGAGGCTCTGTTGTCATCTCAAAACCTTTGCAAGCCCAAATATTATTGGAAGCAGGATCATGTAAGATAGCATCATGAGCACAAATCATCAAAAATGCATGTTTAAAGGATGCCTAGAGGGACTCAGTGTCATTGCATTAAACTGATATGGATTTTATTTAGTTGGATATCATTTATACCCATATTACTAATTGAAAATCCTGTCTACCTCAGACAGAGATCTAGGTTCTAACATAACTTTTGCTCAGCTCCATTTACAAGTAGCAATAAAAAGGAAAAAGCTATAGATGGAATTGTTAAAACTTTGAAGCCGGTGAACTTTTGAAATGCTTTCACCTGTTGCACAGCTTAGCAGAGTATAGCAGAGTATTGCAGCGTCTCTTAGGCAACACTTGAGATTGCCCAGGCAGGATGACAATCAGGAACAAAGCTGACAACTAGTAACTTGATTCTTGTAACAAAATAAGATTGATGGACTTCCATTTCATGCGGCTCAATGTGGGTAGCGATGGAATGAGCTCCCGTTGCTCGGTCCCTGCTCCTACCAACCTAGCAGTTTGAAAACACGTCAAAGTGCAAGTAGATAAATAGATACCGCTCCGGTGGGAAGGTAAACGGCATTTCCGTGTGCTGCTCGGGTTCGCCAGAAAGCGGCTTTGTCATGCTGGCCACATGACCCGGAAGCTGTCTGCGGACAAACCCTGGCTCCCCCAGCCTGTAAAGAGAGATGAGCACAGCAACCCCAGAGTCGTTCATGACTAGACTTAACTGTCAGGGGTCCTTTACTTTTTTAAGTATGGGGTATGGGTGGTGGGAAATATGTAATTTTGTTTTCTTTTATGTATCGGTTTATTCTTAGGCTTAGTCTGAATTATGGATGGAAAATGTATATGGAAGTATGCAAAACAAAACTTAATTTAAAAAAACCCAAAAAGAAAAGAAAAATGGAATCATAGGGCTATTCAAAGCTCCAAGGTGACACCACAGTTGATACAATGTTGCTCTGATAATTAGAAATGGAGAAAATTCTGATGGAACAATTTTCTCCAACAAATATTACTTTGGATGGCAAATGGAGTTATTTATTTTGTGGAACTGCATAAAACAAAGAAACGTACAAAAACCTCAGTGCAGAATCCCTCTGTCATTCTTCTGAAGAAAACAGCAGGAAATCTTAAAGGAAACATCCACGTCTAACTGAGAAAGCACACATTGGAGGAACATGTATGCTGATCCATATTTCATGAGGCTTAAAAGAAATTCACCCCAGGTCTACAACAGATGGGAGTTGAGAGTTTGGAAAAGGTAATTTTGGAAACAGTTATGAAACAGAGAGGGGGGGAAAGGAAGCTTCACTCATTCTGATTAAAGACTAAATCCAGTGCTTTTTCTGGGGGTACGCAGGGGTACGCATACCCCTAAACATTTTGTGAATCTAACGGGAGAGGAAACTATTTTTTTTTTAATTTTTTAATTTTCTTCTCTAGCTTGGTGAATCATCAGGCCTCATTTCCTGTCACGGTGTTTCCTGAGTCTCAGACAGAAGTGAACATTTAATGTGTGAAGTAGGAGTTGGAATCCAGCACAATGATCGGTCAGTTTCGTTGTTACCACCTCCAATGGCGGCTTCCTTTCCTTTCCTGGTGAATTTCTTGAGTCAAAATGAGAGTACCCCAAAACATTAAAAAAAAGCACCGACTAAATCTATCCTGCGTTAACTTTCTTCCAAATGTATTTCATTCAATTTCCCTGTGGTGTGCAAAACCTTCATGGAAATCAGTGGAGTTAGGATATTTCAGCCCGTGTTGGAGATTTTTCAATATTTCTACATCTTGCATAGGCAAACTCCAGCCCTCCAGGTCCCATCATCCCTAGCTAACAGGACCAGTGGTCAGGGATAATGGGAATTGTAGTTCCAAACATCTGGAGGGCTGGAGTTTGCCTATGCCTGTTGTACATTATTGAAAATGACATTGCTTACTCAAGACACTCAACCATGGAAACAGGTACATAATTGCTGGATAAGCACAGAAGTCCTTATGGTCCAGCTTCCTGTTTTGACAGTGAACAACCAGGTTCCCATGGGGAAACTGCAAGCAGAACTGGTCCAGCTTCCTGTTTTGACAGTGAACAACCAGGTTCCCATGGGGAAACTGCAAACAGAACTGGAGTGAAGCACCATTCTCTCCATCTAAGATTTCCAGCAAGTCGTCTTCAGAGGCATAATGTGTCATAAGGAACATAGCCGTTGTGGCTAGTAGCCATTGATTTTAGTTAAGGCCAATGGCTTTCTAAATGGTTCTAAATGGTTCAGTCACATGTTAGTTCACAGGATAGCATAGGCTCGTATTGTTTTCACTTCAAATTGTAGACAGCTTTGGCATTGCACTTAGTATTGGGCTGTTACTTTTCAACATTCCCCGTTGAAATGCCAACTGGTTTCCTACTGTGCTTAGTGTTAGGATGGTTCTCAAAAATAATTACAGTCGTACCTTGGTTTTTGAACAGCTTACTGTAGTTTTTGAATGTTTTGGCTCCTGAACACCACAAACCCAGAAGTGACTGTTCCAGTTTGCAAACTATTTTTGGAAGTCTGACGGGGCTTCCGCAGCTTCTGATTGGCTGCAGGAGCTTCCTGCAGCCAATCAGAAGCCACACTTTGGTTTCCAAACGTTTTAGAAGTCGGGCAGATTTCCGGAACAGATTACACTCAACTTCCAAGGTACAACTGTAGTATACTGCAAATATTTCTCTATGGTATAGAAGGCTTTATTTTGAAAAAAATCTTGCACCACAAGCAGTGCTTTGTTTTGGGGTACTCTCATTTTCCTACTCCTACTGAAATACTGCCCCTCCATGAGGCCAAACTTAGATTCACAAAATGTCTAGGGGTATGGGTACCCCTGCATCCCCCCCCCCAGAAAAAAGCACTGACCACAAGTAACTAGCCTCCACCCCCCTGCTTAATTTCACAGGTGGAATAGGGATATTTCTTTCTTGATTCAGGACACCTAGTGGGAGTTGCAAATGTGATTTTTTTTCTTTTTCTATTAAAATAAATCAAACTATCTATTAACTAAAAGCCATAAAAGAGTAACTCACTTTCTCGTAGACAAGCAAGGCCAAAAGGTCCCCTGACTTTAAGTTTTTGTATAAATACCATATTGAATTAAAATCTGTTTAACTACAATACAATGTTGTTGTTGTTCAGTCGTTCAGTCATGTCCGACTCTTCGTGACCCCATGGACCAGAGCACGCCAGGCACGCCTATCCTTCACTGCCTCTCGCAGTTTGGCCAAACTCATGTTAGTAGCTTCGAGAACACTGTCCAACCATCTCACCCTTTGTCGTCCCCTTCTCCTTGTGCCCTCCATCTTTCCCAACATCAGGGTCTTTTCCAGGGAGTCTTCTTTTCTCATGAGGTGGCCAAAGTACTGGAGCCTCAACTTCAGGATCTGTCCTTCTGGTGATACAATACAATACTACAATTAACTACAATACAATACAATACTACAATTGTTTGTTTTTCCTTTTTTTGTACTGTACACAATATCTTTTTTCCTGTTTTGTTTTCTGCATGGGGTACTATTTCTTGTTTGTTCTTTTTTGTGTCTTACTCTGTACACTTATAATTTTGTACTTTTTAATATAAAATAAAATTTACAAAAAGTTTTGGTATATCTGAAGAAAGGTTTAAAATTCCACATCCCAGATAAAAGAAAGTTAAAGATCCTGCCTAAATATTAGGAACACACACACGAGAGAGAGAGAGAGAGAGAGAGAAAGAGAGAGAGAGAGAGGAAGCAAACATCACCCTGTCTCCAAATACATTATTTAGTACAAAGGAGCACAGTCCAGCCTAAGTTCCATTAACTCTTTTAATTTGCTTTCAATTGCTTGAGGGAAGGAAATAAGTAGTAAGCACTTAAGCATAGGAATATGTTTTTTAAAAAAATCAATAAGATATAAATAATGAATACAAAGTACGCCTGCTTTACTCTAAGAAAGTGTGACTCAGGAGCATGCTAGGTTGATAAAAGTGGTCAGTGCCCATGATAATTTTCTCTGCTTCTAGGTTTTAAATAGAGCATGCACAAGACCGCAAATGTCATTTGAGCACTGCATGGTCATTCAAGGTCATAAGTGATTATGTTAAAGAATGTGGAATGCATTCATTTGACCCTCAGATTCATTTTATTTCCTCTTCCATCTCGAAGACAGAAGGCTTAACTTCTCAGACACTCAGTTACCCCTACAGAGGAGACAACCTTTCAGGTTAGCTTGTTAAGGTTAACCTGAAAGACTCACAGCTGAAACAATTTTTTTATAAATAAATAAATAAATCCACATTTGCCTGGCAATTGCATGATAGCAACAACAATTAAAGCACACACAGTGATTTAAGGTCAAGCATGTTATTACAGAAAATAATTCAGGCATAGAGGTAGTACAGCGATACACAGAGCTGGCTAAATTGAAGTCAATTTTCCTAACACAAAGAATTAAAATCTTGCTATCTGTTTCAAATTCAGGAACTTCAATGTGTATTATACAGTGCTCTCCTGCTCATTACACTTCCCCTAAAGATGGATTAGCTCTCTGAATCTCTTCTGCAGTGCTCGTGTTTTGGTAATTTTTCCAGTCTGAAGAATCAGAAAAAAATACCCACAGCCATCTTGGCAAAATGGTAGGTAGAATACAAAGAGGCAAAATCAGAAGGTGGATTGTGTGCAGATGAATCCCTTTGATGTGTCAAAATCTGAGCTGGAAAAGAATTTGGGAGCTTTTTAAAGTGTCAGTTTTGACACTGACTTCACTTATGCTAGTTCCTTAGCAGGGCTTGGGTGAACTTGGCAACATCCCTATTTGCCCCATTCATTAAATGCTGTCCCTAGTTTTCCTGTTCATTTCATGAACATCCTTTTGCATGCAAAGATTGGTTCTTTTCGATGCTATGAATGTGCACATGCACAGAAATGTGGATCATAGTATCAGAATTTCTTTCCGGCTGAAACAAATAAATATTTCCCCCACTCGCAACCAAAGATGCTTCAACATTCACTTTTTGAAGCCCATACTCAAGTTGAGCTAGCTCACAGCTGAACACATGATAATTAAACTGTGGCAGTATTCAAACATGAAGATACAGCATATTATAAAATTCACATTCTCAAACACAGAGTGCTTCTTGCTCTGTAACAACCATTTTAAAGTTTCCTGATGATCATATCAATTGGTTTCCTAATAGTTTTATTTTCACATGCTACAATAGATTATAAAATGGAGTCCATTATCTGAGCTATTAAGCAAAAGTGGTTAAAATACAACTTTTTGGTTTTTTTGCAAATAAAAACCCCCAACTAAAGATGCATTTGAGTATTTAACATCTTTTAATAGGCTTTATTTCAGTCATCCTTTTGATTAATTTGTCCTTAAAACATTAACTTTCAATTTATTTTATGACTGATTCAGTCCTACTATAATTGCAAAGTTGTTATATTATTGAAAATGTATGGTCTTTCCCTACCCCCCCCCCATTTATACATATTTGCAGGGTGTTTGGAACAAAAATCCACACATTTCTTTTCTAATGTAATATACGCTATATTAGTGCAGTGATCAATTTTTTTGAAAGAATGCTTAAATAACATCAGTTGTCACCCATAACCAAGATAAATCAAAGCATTTAAATTTAAGCTGTTTTAGCTTCACAAGTCAATTCAATTTTGGGCAAAACTTCCAGCCTCATAACTTAACTGGGGAGGGTGTCAAACCACAAACACAACCAGACAATGAGAATGGACCAGCCATTTAGTAAAAAGCAGGACCAAATAATTCCCAGAAACCCCACTGGCCTAGATATTGACCCTACAAATGTTATGCCTTATTAGGACTTTGAGCATTCTCACCATCGCCAGAGGAGGTCAAAACATGAACACACAGCAGAGTTCCCAAAAAATAGATCAGAGGCAATTGTACTTCATCCAGCAGAGCTTTTACTTGCCACTTAAGGCAAATAAGCATAATTGTCACAAATCCAAAACATTCAGGATTGGCACAGTCCATAAAAATCCAGTTGCAGCACTTACAATAAATCTTAGGTAAAGATGTCCAGTCGCGGATGACTCTGGGTTTGTGGTGCTCATCTTGCTTTATTGGCCGAGGGAGCTGGCATACAGCTTCCGGCTCATGTGGCCAGCATGACTAAGCCGCTTCTGGCGAACCAGAGCAGCGCACGGAAACGCCATTTACCTTCCCGCTGGAGTGGTACCTATTTGTCTACTTGCACTTTGACGTGCTTTCGAGCTGCTAGGTTGACAGGAGCAGGGACCGAGCAACGGGAGCTCACCCCATCATGGGGATTTGAACTGCCGACCTTCTGATCGGCAAGCCCTAGGCTTTGTGGTTTAACCCACAGCGCCACAATAAAACTTACAAAACTTATAATAAGACTAAACCTTAATACTAAGCACACAGAACAGAACACCAGAACAAAGAGACATAGAAGAGAAAGGGAGTGAGAGCCATGCTCCTCCTTGTCTTACTATTATAGTCAGTATGATCTTGACAGAAAGAACAACAAAATCAGTTTAAACTAGCTGTACTCAGCTTCCCAGCAGAAATAACCCAAACAAATACCTTCCTCATGTTTCTTTCACATAGAAAGAAAACCTTTCCCAAAGAGAAGAAACCTTCTAGAACCCTCTTGAACTAATCAGAATAGGAAAGATCTCTACACAGCAGATCAATACTTTCTTTACTAAGAGATGCAAACTGACAGTTATCTGTGACATCACTGGGAAAACTGAGCAGACTTCCGGAACCTCGGCCCTCCAGATGTTTAGAGACTACAATTCCTTTCATCCCTGACCACTGGTCCTGCTAGCTAGGGATCATGGGGGCTGTAGGCCAAAAACATCTGGAGAGCCAAGGTTGAGGAAGCCTGTTCTAGAGTTCAGGAAGGGCCCAACCTTAAAATGAAATACATTGGGCCCAAACCATATGTATTAGGGACAGATTAGCTCAAGTTTGGTGGGTCATTTCTGAATCAGAGCAGTGCACTGTACCCAATAGTTTGCCCAGCACAGAGTTCTTTGAATATATGATGTGGTTGAAGCAACAACCATTTCTGTGGACTTATTTCTGAGAGCACAGCTTCTCTACCGATCACTCACTCCAGCCTATATGTAGTGGTAATAAAGGGTTGCCTTCCTTTAAAATCTGAAATCATATAACATGTCAGTCACCTATTTGTGAGGCATATTCAAAGCACCAGTAAGCAGAGACACAGCACATTTTATGCATGAGCACATACACACACATATCATGCTGAGAAAGATTTGCTAGACATTATTAGAGTTGGAAAGAAAATGTTCTGCATTCTTCCTGTCTTATAAAATGAGGCATAAAGTACATCAATTCCAATTCCAATCTCATTCAGAAAGCCTAAGAAACTGTATTATGTAGACCACCTACTCTTTGGTTGTTCAGAGTAAACAGTATGGAAAGTAGGAGGGCTTGAATGATAATTCTTTTCTCTGAAAGAAAATTATTTCAGTCAAGCGGCAGTTGATTTAGGGAATAATAAAGGGTCAATGATTATTTGGGTATTGTCTTTATAATCTGGCATAGGTCAAGCTTCAAGGAATCCTTTTCTTTTCATTTCATTCTGGATCTTATAAAACCTCACTTAAAATGTAGTATTTCAGGGAAACAACTCAGAATACAAATTCTGTGAATTGATTCATTTCCAAAAAATAATTTGTGCATGGCTACATTGAACTGGAGCTATAGAGAAGAGCAGGTGTGAGTTGCCACTAAACTATCTATCTATCTATCATCTATCTATCTATCTATCTATCTATCTATCTATCTATCTATCTATCTATATCTGCTTCTCCATCGCTAGATGTATGGGCTCCATACTTTGTGCATGGCATATTTTTAATATTATATTCTTGACCACACGAAAGCTTAGAAACAAACTAGGATTAGATACCCTACTATGCTAAGCCCTAAACATTGATTAGCCACTATACAACTTCTCCGCCAGAGAACTACAAGTGAAAAACTTGAAACTCAAAGGACTTGACGGTGTCCCATACTGACCTAGAGGAGCCTGTCCTATAATCGATGCTCCACGTTTCACCCAACCTCAACTAGCATAACATCAGCATATATACCACTGTCGACAGCCTACCCTATGAAGGTCTAATAGTAGACATAATAGCCTCACCGCTAGTAGATGTATGGGCTCCATCTTGGCATGTAGCAGCCAATGGAAGTAGAGATTTGAACACTCTTAATGCCATGGCATCATGTGACATGCTGATTATCTCCAGAAATTAAGGAGCAAAAGAGACATAGAGCTGATATCCCTTGTGATAGCTTAATATTTGCCATAGTGCCCATTTTTATCTTAAAGTTTTCAGATTGTTATGGAAATGAACCATCTGAGTTTGAGAGAGAGAGAGAGAGAGAGAGAGAGAGAGAGAGAGAGATGTCCTGATATTGATGTCAGCTGTCCCACATCTCTGCTATGGCAAAGGAGATGGCTAATTCTACAAACTTCATGGCAATTAACTTGCCCTACTTTCCCCAAACTTAGAAAGTTTCATAGAAATAACAAAACATATTATAACACAGGGAATAATAAACAACTAGGGGGCATATGGGAGTCTTGCATGCAGTGCTCTCAATGCAGTTAAATATCATGAGATAACAACAATTAAATCAAATTTAAAAAAAACCCAAAGAATTGAGTTAAAAAATGTCACATCATATACAAAAAAGAAAGAAAAGTTTAACAATATTTCCAAAGCCTAGGAGGTAAGTAGGAAGCAGAATAAAGCAAAGTGGGGAAAGGTTTACAGCCCATAGGCCACATTCCCCTCTGGGAAACCTGTGAGGACAGATGGAGACAGAGGCAAAGATTAATGGAGGAATGAATGAATTTTGCTTTGGTATAGTTGGCTGGTTTCTACACTGATTCACACCACTCTATAGGCTCTAACCAGGCACAACCAAAAAGCATTTTCTAAGTTCAAAGACCCATTATCTTTTTAAAAAGGTTTCTTTTTATTCAATTTTATGATTAACATTTACATTCAAATAAAAATTATAATCATAAAAATCTAGGATTCCTTGAATCCTTGTACTTCCCTCCACCCATCCATCTTTTTTCGACTGCATTGTATATAGTTCTTCATTTTTCCTTAAAATCTCACTCCTAACATAATTCTTGTTACATTACAAGTGTTGTTAAAATCCTGCCAAGGTTTTTAATTGCTTACAGTGTTATCCAAGAAAACTTATAAATTTCCCCCATTCTTTGTTAAATTTGTTGCCTTCTTCATTTCTGATCTTCCTGGTCATTTTTGTCATTTCAGTGTGGTCCATCATCTTCTCTGGTAGGGGCTTTGTCTTCCTTCCATCTCTGGGCCGAAAGCATCTGCACAGCTGTCGTCGCGTACAAAAATAGTCTTTTCTGCTCCTTTGGTATTTCTGCACCTAAAATTCCTAATAGAAAGGCTTCTGGTTTCACAAAAGTTATTTTAAACATTTTTTTTCAACTCAGTCAATGTAGGTGTGAAGCAAGATAGAGAGGGGTGTGACCTGGGGGGAGTCCTAAGGGACAGATAGACAGGCCTAGGGAGTTGCATTTGATGCCCCAGACCTTAGGCTCCCCACACCTCGGATAAAGGGTGGGAATCCAGAGCTTAAGTGCCACCAATAATAAGGCTCTGTCCCACATAAACACTGAGCACACCTCAGACAGTGCTGGGATGCAGACCAGCATGTTGTCTTTCAGTCGTGTCCAACTCTTCGTGACCCCATGGACCAGAGCACGCCAGGCACCCCTATCCTCCACTGCCTCCCACAGTTTGGCCAAACTCATGCCAGTCGCTTCGAGAACACTGTCCAACCATCTCATCCTCTGTCGTCCCTTTCTCCTTGTGCCCTCCATCTTTCCCAACATCAGGGTCTTTTCCAGGGAGTCTTCTCTTCTCATGAGGTGGCCAAAATACTGGAGCCTCAACTTCAGGATCTGTCCTTCCAGTGAGCACTCAGGGCCGATTTCCTTGAGAATGGATAGGTTTGATCTTCTTGCAGTCCATGGGACTCTCAAGAGTCTCCTCCAGCACCATAATTCAAAAGCATCAATTCTTTGGCGATCAGTCTTCTTTATGGTCCGGCTCTCACTTCCATACAGTACTACTGGGAAAACCTTCCTGGAGAAGGAACTGGCAAGCCACTCCAGTATCCCTGCCAAGAAAGCTCCGTGGACAAAGACAACAGGCAGACCAGCATATGCCCCACCAAAAAGTCTTAATAGATGAAATGATGTAGAATTAAGCAGCTTTTTAAAAAATAAAAATAAAAATGCAGCTTTAAAAAATAACAATGAACACTTTGAATTGGGCCCACAACATTCTGTGATCCAATACAGATTAAAGAAACAGTCACAGGCTCAAAATAACAAGCCGTTCCAACAGCCGAGCTGCAGGATTCTCAGCAGGTTTAATTTCTGAACGGTCTTCAAATGATGCTCCATGTACAGACCATTCCGACATGCAATACTCCAGCTCCCTAGGACACAATGCACATATACATACATGCTAAAGGTCCCACTTAATTGATATAGAAAAGATGAGGCAGGAGCTTTTCAGAAGTTTTCAAGCTAACGAACTGAATAATCCATGGATGTCTCAACCAACAAATAACTAACCAACCATTTCCAATCAAACACAGGGGTTGTGCTTCATCCAGAAAGCAAAATGCTAGCTCTCCTGAGTAGTTCTCAGATATCCTAGCAAGGCTTTTTTTTCAGTAGGCTAGCCAACCAGCTAATTGTTTTACAAAGTTTGGAGAAGGTGACTTTTAGCTTCACTTTTGAAACTACAAAGCTCATCCCCCCTCCCTAAGAATAATATTTTTAAAAATAGAATAATGCTTTGCTGTTTGTATTCATTTTTCACAGACAGCTGGCTGTAAGTTTGCGCTTAACAATTGCAGTTTTCCTACTTTTCATTGTGAACATTTTGTAATGCTTCAGGGGCAACAGACAACATTTCTGGATGATTAGATGTTTCAATAAATAAGATTGTGATTTAAAACTTTAAAAAATGCAGGCTACACAATCCCCTTCTGTTGTTACCCACCCACCCCCAAGGCAGCACAAATAGCTGAGGCCCAATAAACCCAACCCCTCTCCAGGGAAAACAGAAGGCGAGGGCTGCCTTCAACACAACAATCTACTCACCCTCCTGTGGCTGGTCTGATGGTTTAAAATGAGATGCGGAGATTTATAAATTATGAAGGACCAGCCCTACTATTAGACAGAGTGAGCCGACTGGTTCAAGCAGCTGACTTCCAGTTGTTATGAAATAAAAAAAAATGTTATTAAAAATTTGATTGTTATTTATTATTACTGAATTTTGGTTTCCAAGGAGAGGCAATTGTGGGATTTTCTGCTCCAGGAGCCAAAATAACTTGGCCACCCTTGGATACTGTGAACCTTCACTTTGGGGTCACATCATTTGATGTTCTCCCTCAACAGTAAAACGTCTTGGGCCAGCCCAGAGTATTGTGCATTATTTTATTTTTTTTTGAAATGTCTACCACACCTAATTTTTCCACAGCAGATGCCCAACCTATTATCTGCTAATTGGAGGTATATTACTCCCTGAATATGAAGGTTGTGCAGTCTCAAGCCCCCTGCACATTTTTCCAGTTTGTTTCTAGATTTCTAAGTTGTTTTAAGTGCACACTTCAAAATGCACGGTAGCAAACATGGGTTTCAAAAGAAATGTGTGGTGTTCAAATCCTCATTAGGGTGCTAGAGTTAACTGTAAAGGTAAAGGGACCCCTGACCATTAGGTCCAGTCGTGGACAACTCTGTGGTTGCGGCGCTCATCTCGCTTTACTGGCCAAGGGAGCAGACATACAGATTCCTGGTCATGTGGCCAGCATGACTAAGCCACTTCTGGGGAACACATGGAAATGCCATTTACCTTCCCACTGGAGTGGTACCTATTTATCTACTTGCACTTTGATGTGCTTTCAAACTGCTAGGTTGGCAGGAGCTGGGACCGAGCAACGGGAGCTCACCCTGTCATGGGGATTTGAACCGCCAACCTTCTGATCGGCAAGCCCTAGGCTCTGTGGTTTAACCCACAATGCTACCCGCGTCCAGAGTTAACTGTAGATCTCTGTAAAACCCAGGGATTGGCACTATGTAGTGTGCTTTTAGTGCGTCTCAATTCAGATTGAAGTCCACAATATATTCGGTCACTAAAGGCTGAAGTGGCTGCTAGGAAGGAGAAACTGATGACAGGCTTGTCCATACTTTGCCTTGAGATTCACCAGAATTGGTTACTTGTTATGGTGAATGCCTATGTAGGTTCATACTCTGGTGTAGACAAAGAGGGGACAGAACTGAATTATCAGTGATTCCACAGACACTCCATGACACTTGTGCAACTACATTTGACGCAAACACACACAAAATATTTTCAGCACATCGTACACCAACTGCATATAAAACACCGAAAAAACCTACTGAGAGGGGCTAAATCAACTATATTCCTCTTTGCCAATGTTCTTTAAAGAATATTTTTGCCCATCACTAAAAACATTTGTGGATTTCTTTTAATGTCACACAATAAATATTTCACCAGTGCTTTAAAAATTCAATGCATCCATATTAAAAAGGATGTTTTACCTTTTGAAAACCAGTTTACAAATCTGTTCCTTGTAGAACAGATTATATGTCTCAATCATTCATGAGACTTTTCTGCTCTTGTTTATTAATTCTATGAGTGTTTTGTCTGCTAGTCTATGCATATTTCACTGCAAACATTTTCATGACTCACATAAATGGTGCATGGAAGTCATTGGGTGTGGAGAACCCATAGAGCCACACAGAGGAATTCCTTCATAAACGAGGCACAAATGTGTTGAGCCAAACTTTGGACTCATATTCACACATACCCGTTTGCCACTCAGTAAGTGGGAAATGGTGACCATGGGTTAAACTACTCCTCAAACACAGGCCCCAAATCACCAGGTAGTCAGGTCTATTCTAATTCAGGTCAAGATGAAATTAACTTTTAGCTCTGCACTTCTTTGAAGTTGCAGAATAGAGACACAGGGGATTAGCTCATAGCTCTTCTCTTCTTAGAAGCACCAAAAGAGAGGCATTGGGCTGGCTGTTGATATTTGACAGGCTGATACATTCTTTGTGCATTTGCCTTATCCTTTCTAGTGTGAACCCACCCTTAGAAAGCCATGTTCTTGAAAGCTCTATAATTATAAATATGCTTGTTTTCAAAGGACAACTGATTTAGCATCATCTCATAGCATCAGTTATGAAAAGCCATTTCCAGATGCTTCACCTCATGTTGGCGCATGGCAATAAAAGGAAACTCAGATAATTTGACAGAAGTGCCTAAAGAGGAAAGCAGATTTCCGTCATTAAGCACATGCTGTGTTTGGGTGTCTGTTCAAGGCAGAGCCTTCTTTTTCAACTTAAAAGGCAGTTGGTTGATTTCGTCTTCTCTTTTTGTATTAACATAGGGCTGCATAATTCACGCCGAACAAACAAACATGTTTGCATTTGTTAGATCGCTTTGGAGTAAGATGAAAGAGACATCTCAAAAAGAGGTTGAGGAAAGAAAGAAAGAAAGAAAGAAAGAAAGAAAGAAAGAAAGAAAGAAAGAAAGAAAGAAATGATGACAATCTAAGAACCTATCCAAGTTAAGCATCGTTTTGGCTTTGATAATTGAAAAAGTCACATTGGTTTAATTAATTAATTAATTGCAAATATAGCTCAACTTTCTTCCAAGGTGTTAATTGTGGTGTATGTGGTTTTTCCCACCCTCAGTTAATCCTCACAACAACCCTGTGTGAGGTAGGTTAGGCTGAAACTGAGAAACTCTACCAAGTTCCCACACCCTTGGGTTCAATGACCAAGTGGGGATTTCAACCAGTGTCTCTCATATTCTAGTCCAGGCATAGGCAAACTCCGGCCCTCCAGATGTTTGGGACTACAATTCCCATCATCCCTGACCACTGGTCTTGTTAGCTAGGGATGATGGGAATTGTAGTCCCAAACATCTGGCGGGCCAGAGTTTGCCCATGCCTGTTCTAGTCCAATACAATAACTATTACAGCACGCCAGCCCTCGTGTACTCTTGATGTGCTCATTGCTGAACTCACCTCACATGAAAACCAGTGGAAGTGAAGGCTTCTTCCATTGGACACTGAAGCCTTCATCACTGAATGATTATATCAAGTGATTACTCCCATGTGCAAATGCACTCTTGAAGATGCAACACAGAGTTTCCATAAAACCTCATATCATACCAGCCATTCTGTTTACAACAGTCCAGACATTGAGATGCCAGTCATCAAGTTTACAGAAGGGGAATATTTACATTTAATGACAGAAATATGTTTGTTCTATGTACACAAATTCATACTTCCCGCAGGAAACAATTGGAGTATGGGCAACATTCAAAAATGTATACAAGAAGAATCTGGTGGAGCTAAGGCCTTCAAGTGTGCGCACGGGTGTTTAAAATTCCAGGATCACAATGCTATGAGCTCCACAGTTCAGCAGATGTTAAGTATCCAACCAGATGTGATGTGGGCCACAGGGCAAGAGATTGCACAAGTCTTCCACATGTTCTTAGCTTGTTGAAAAGCACATCCCACATGTATTGACCATTTTGCATGCTCATGCCACACTCTAAAGACTCTCCACAATACAGAACACATACTATGAAGAAGAAGAAGAAGAGTTTGGATTTGATATCCCGCTTTTCACTACCCGAAGGAGTCTCAAAGCGGCTAACATTCTCCTTTCCCTTCCTCCCCCACAACAAACACTCTGTGAGGTGAGTGGGGCTGAGAGACTTCAAAGAAGTGTGACTAGCCCAAGGTCACCCAGCAGCTGCACGTGGAGGAGTGGAGACGCGAACCCGGTTCCCCAGATAACGAGTCTACCGCTCTTAACCACTACACCACACTGGCTCTCCTGTTTCACATATTTCAGCGTATCTGAAATATGTGAAAACCTGTTTCGCACGTTTCAGTGTATCTGAAGAAGTGTGCATGCACACAAAAGCTCATACCAAGAACAAACTTAGTTGGTCTCTAAGGTGCTACTGGAAGGATTTTTTGATATTTTGATTTTATATTTTGTTTTGACTATGGCAGACCAACACGGCTCCCTACCTGTAACTGTTTCACATAATTCCATTTACAGGTGGGTAGCCGTGTTGGTCTGCCATAGTTGAAACAAAATAGAAAATTCTTTCCAGGTATCTGAAGAAGTGTGCATGCACACAAAAGCTCATACCAAGAACAAACTCAGTTGGTCTCTAAGGTGCTACTGGAAAGAATTTTCTATTTTGTTTCACATAAGTTTTGGTTCTGATTCTGGTGTGCGCACTCAGCGCACATTTGTCACACAGTGTGGAGCTGCCCTAGACAAGCACAGAAAGAAATCAATTGACATGTGTGCTGCAGTGAAGAAATGCTGAAATTTGTCTGAATTGTTCTCACTATTCCGTTTAGTCACACTATAGTGTGAGACAACTGTGGATGTAGGTGGTCTTATTCGAGGCTGACTTGGCATGCAACAACAGAAGCCACAGACCCAAGGGCTGGCTGATAGGACAATCACAATTCTCTCGGTTGGAGGCAGAGCTAGTACATGGTACAGTTACCATCTGCCTGTGCCCTGTGACCCATATTGGCCTCACCCTCACACCATACCTCCCCTTACCCACTGTGGTTGGGTCCCGTCCCTCTCAACCCCCCCCCCACTCTCTCTTTTCTCAGACATATTTTACAACCCCTAATTAAAACAAAAACAAAACAAAAACCCCACGCAAGTTAAAAAGCATTTTTTTTAAAAAAAAATTAAGACATTTTAAACAATTAGGGCAATGACATTTCCAGAGAAGAGAATGTTAGAAGAGATTATGATCCACGCAAACTGTGCTGTAGATTCTTCAGCTTTATTAACCTGAGCACTACATGAGCAGCAAGCAACTTATAAATGCAAATGATTGCATACTTTGCTGGGGAGGGAGGATTAATGGATTGCTGAATCCGGCTGAGGTAATGGTGAGGTGAAAAGTGGCATAGTACAAGGCCAGGGAGAGATTTTTCTTCTTCTGATTAGTTATCTAAACAATAAATAATAATGTAGGCCAAAGCAGGCTTGATCAGTTGCTAATGGATCTACAGGTAAAGCTTTATAAGAAATTGGACATTTTGATTATTAGAAGATTAATATAAGAGTCATATTGCACTGTCTTAGTGGTTAAAATTTTAAGGTCAGCTTCAGAGGGAAGTCTAGGGAAAGTGCCATCTTGCTGAAGGCCAAAAAACGCCTGGATTCTAAATACGGCTGGGATTATTCTGCAGTGCAAGGAGGTAATGGCAAGAGAGGCAGGGTAGGAAGGATGTTTCAGGGTGAGAGACTGGGAGAAGAGGTGAGAGCTAGAGGAATCTGCCTTGCTATGTGTGGATAAATGATATGATACTCATGCTATAAATGTGATTAAGGCTCTTTTTAGTTATTCCTCCTCTATTTTTTTCTCTTTCACTTTGTGTACAATTGCATTTTGTATTTTCTTATAAATGAATTTGAATTTTAGCATTTGGCATGTTAAAACACACACACACACACACACACACACACACACATAATCTCCTTTATAAATGCAGAGGTTAGGGGACAAACACACACACACCAATGTCACAGTCAGGGGTTGAGGGCAGGGCAAATGTTTGAAGTCAATAGTTAAATACAAGGGCTATTAAATCTGCCTTTCCCCCTTTAAAATTAAAGCTATGGCTCCATAGCCCAGGCACCCCAAAACTCGGCTATCCAGATGTTTTGGGACTACAATTCCCATCATCCCTGACCACTGGTCCTGTTAGCTAGAGAGGATGGGAGTTGTAGTCCCAAAACATCTGGAGGGCCGAGTTTGGGGATGCCTGCCATAGACCATTCAGCAACAAGAGCTACCTGAGCACTTTGAAAACAGGGTTGCTATTGCCCCTTTTGCTAGATGGCAACAAAGCGTTGGTTTTATGGACTCTACTTATGGAAAGACTGATGAGAGACTGGTGGGGAGGGGAGAGATACGGATGGAGGGAATTCAATCAAGTTTGCTTTTAAAGGCCAACTTAACTAATTCATGCTTTCCAAAAAAAAAAAAATGTGAGAAACAAAACACAGCCATCCTTTGAAATTTGCTGTTCTCCCTCAGCCAGGTGATGTGCATGAAGATGCATACAATGTGGTAAAGTAAAATGCACATTGTTATGCGTTTGGACAGGGTAGGGTGACTGTCTGGACCCCTGTCTAATTCTTTGAAAAGCCAAGCTAGCTACCAGGTGAGGTGATTGCTTGGGTGATGGGCCATTAAGGGGAGGAATGGAAATGGATCTGTGTGAGATGGTAAATGGGTGGGGCCCCTCCCCTAAAGCATGAATAGTTAGAATGACAAAGCTAGAGAGTGAAGAGTGAGGTGATCTAGAAACAAAGCAGCAAGCCAGAGAGATCGAGAGATTGAAAGATTAAGAGAGAGAGAGAGAAATGGGATATAAGACACCCTCTGGGGTGTTAGTGCTGTGAACCCCTTCCATCTCAGACTCAGGTTGTATATATGTGTAAATAAACCACATATCATAAAGACACCACAGTCTCTGCTGCGCCTCATTTCCAAAAGGTAACACAAGCCCTGAGTAAATATGCCTGGAACACCTGAAATCTCACAGCACTCAGAAATTGGGGTGACATGCAACAATATATTAATGAAAATAGCATACAAAATTTTATAATTTTGGGGGAAATTGCTTTACCAAAAAAATGGACTGGGGGGAGGGGTCACAAACTGATGGACAAATGTGGAGAAATGAACTTGACTGGAAAAATAAGAAATCAAAATGGTCTATGGAGGTTAAAGATGAAGCAGTATTCTCTACGATGTCTGAAATCAAGGCAGTAGCTTTTAAAAAGCCTTTTTTATTCCTGATATTCTTATTTATATTTTATTGTTAATGTTATTGCACTGGTTTTGTTTTGCAAGCCACCTTGTTGTTTTCCGTAACAAAAGGTGGCTGATAAATAATATTGTGTGGCCAGGCGGAGTCCCCCCCCCCCGAACCCCAGGCAACACCTGAGGGAAATAATGACACGTGACAACGTTCTATGGGATTAAATTGGCCACAACTTTATTAATATTCAGATGTAGGGAGACCTTGGCTCTGGCATTGGGCGTTTATCCTTCCCAGCCCCCCAGCCGGGGTTCTGGGTAATTTCAGGGTTATCCAGCATGAGTGGGGAGTGGGCTAGCTCTGGAGAACATATGTTCAAGCAGATAGCCCACCCCCCCTATTTGCCGCTGCTGGAGGGGGGAGGGCAGTGACAACCTCTGGGCGTATGGGCCAATGCCTCCCCCTGAGACCCCTTTAATGGGAACCCTGTCATTGCCACCGCAATGGGGATGGGGGTCACCATGCCCCATGCCCCCCCCCATTTTGTAGTTGACTAAAGGATTCCACCCAAGGCCTGCAACCGCCAAAGTTGTGACGAATTGCTACGGAAAAGGCGAAACCTGCCTATGCAGGCAAAGTCCTTTCTGACCCTTCAACAACGACCTTGACATAGCAGCGCCTGTGTGGCTGTGGAAATAAAATGGTTAACCTGCAGAGTAAACGTTAAATGAGGGAGTGGTGGGTGGGGAAGCTCTGAATCCAATGGCCGCTTCCCAGGTATGACTCAACTCCTATTGTGTGTTCTGACTAATCCCTCCTTCTACCTGGCCAATCCCCCCGGCAACACCTCCTCAGCCGGGATTGGGCGGCTGCTTGAGTGGGTGGAGACCACAGGTTTCCAACCTGGGAAGGTGGTACCAGACCCAACTGCAAGGAGCTGCACCGTGATCACAAGAGGCTACTCACGACCACACAAAATGCGCACTCCGTTTGATGCGGGGAGCGGTCATTCCTGTAGAAAATAGAAAATAAAATACCAGCCCTAACAGCACAATAAGAGCAGAAAAGTGAGGTATGACAGTCATACTACACACACACACACACACACACACACACACACTTGTTTCTTTCCGCTGCAGTGCCCTTGGCGATCTCTAACACTTTCCAGTATTCCAACTCTCTGAAAGTGTTTCAGCTTTTTCGCTTTTGCAGCTCTTCAACTCCATTTCTTCAGAAATCTGACTCCACAACTCTTCAACACCTCAACTAACTACCCTGTTTCATAGCTTGACCTATATACAAGATTTTCAGTCTTTCCTCCCAAGCTTTTGGCCAATGAGGCTGGTAAACTCTTTGTTTCAGGTACTGTTTCCCCTTAATTGGCAGGTCCATAGGCTGAATTTTTGATCCCCTTGCGCAAAACATCCTGAACAAAGCACCCACTTGTGCTATTAACCTTCATGTGGACTTTTGACGCACTCATGCAGGTAAGTCTCTGTAGTGGAAACTCGCGGAAGATCTTTGTAATCACGAGGAGTCAGGTTACATGTCCTATTCCCTTTTCCTCCTCTAATTAGCAAAGTAAGGTTGCTTGTGAGGAGGATGCAATTAGTCGAGAACACCTTCAGCTGCCAATGACCTTGGCCAAGCCACACTCAGGTGCCTGATTCCCTGACCATTCGGGAATGGTGCATGATGGCCAGGTGAAAACAATCAAACTTAAGTCGGCTATATAAGCAAGGGAATGGAGGGGACAGATTGGGGCTTCGCCACAGACCAGGTACCGGGTGCTGTGGGTTTCCTGGTGTGAGGGATCTCTCCCGCTGCTCTCTTGGGGCCCCGGGCGGCAGAAGAGGAGATTTGTGCTTGAGTTCTTGTCAGGTACGCTACGTTTGTCTGATTGTATCTAGAAAATTAAAGCATATTTTTGTTCTTCTTCCATCTGTGTGTTTCATTGGATCCAGATTCCAAAAAAAGAACCCTGCCCCTTGGCAGAACATTTGGCGCTGTGAGCAGGATCTGGAGACAATGCCCTGGTGGAAGAAGAAAAGCCCTAGGCAGGAGGATGGCCAGAGCCACATCCCTGGTTGGCCCAGCACTAGTGCTTGGGCACCAGTGGCTCAAATTTTGAACCAGTTGACCCCACCAGTGTCATGGGATGCTGAGATGGCTGGGTTTGGAGGTGCTACCCCTATGGCTGTGTCTAAGTGTTTGCAGCTAATGGGGATAGAGAAAGGTGCGGGGCAGAAGACAGTGGGGGGGCTTGGATGGGTCCTACTCACTGCGCTCCGGAGTGTTTGGGAGCAATTAGAAGCCTCTCAGAGGAAGGTACAGCAGCAATTAGAGGACATCGCTGCTTTAAAGGACCAGCAGGCAATTCTTAAGGAGGTGCTAGAAAGCGCTCGGGGGAGGGAAGAACTGGCTAAGGAGCGGGCTGCCACTATGGCTATTCGCTTCGCTAAAATGAAACACCCAAAGCGGGTAAGAAAGAAGTGTATCCCTAACCCTCGGAAGGTTAGAGCCCTCATTGCTTCCCGGGAATGGGACCCCAAGACATGGAGTGGGGACATTTGGGATTCTAGTGATGAGGAGTCAGAATGGACAGAGGGAGAAGATGAGGGGAATGAAGAGGAATGGGTTGCTGAGGCACGTCCTCTAGTGACCAACAAGAGTAAGGGGCCGCCAGGTAACCCACAAGCGGCCCAGGCCACCCGGATAGTACGGGATTACACTCAGCAGGAGTTGGCGGAAATGGCGAAGACAAACAGGCAAAAACCCGGGGAGGGGTTGAGCCAATGGCTGGTTAGGTTGTGGGACCAGGGAACTACCAGTCTTTACTTGACGGGGGAGGAGTTGGTAAAATTGGGAACCCTATCTCGTGATACATTGGTTAATCAGTTTTTGCGCATGCCTAATTTGGGTGCAACAGGTTCCCTATTTCAGTGGTGTGTAGAGGCTGTATACGCCAGATACCCCGCCCCAATGGATTGGGAAGAACAGCCAGGCCCCTGGCAAACCATTGAGGAAGCCATAGAACAGCTGCGTGGCATGGCTTTGCAGGCTGGGATCTATCAGCAAGGGTTCCAGGGACCAGAGAGTCAGCGTCTCACTGCCGGCATGAGGGCGCGGCTGTTAAAGGGCGCACCTTCACATATGCGTGGCCCATTGTTAGCGCTGCTGGGCCCCGCCCAAGGGAGACCTATTGGTGAAGTTGTTCTCTTGATAGGACAATTAGGGGAGGCAGAGAGAGAAAATGTCGCTAAACCCCGCGCCCGAATAGCACAGGAGAAGGGAAAATCAGGGACTGATAAGAAGTCCTTTACCAGGACAGATAAAACATCCTCCACCCCTAAGGTGACGAGGAAGCAGATGTTTTTGGAATTATTGGAAGCAGGGGTTCACAAGGAAGTTGCAGTCTGGAGCTTGTGGCAGAAAAGCCTGCAGGGGAAGCGCGTCCCCCTAGGATTTTGGTCTCGTAAATTGCCCACCGTTCAGTACACCCCTTTTGAAAAGCAGCTTTTAGCATGCTATTGGGCCTTGGTTGAAACTGCTAGGCTAACTGGATCCGACCCTGTTGTATTACGACCAGCCATTCCTATCATGGCTTGGGTGAATGATAATTCTACCAGTCCCAGGGTAGGGAGAGCTCAACAATCTTCCCTTATAAAGTGGAAGTGGTATATTGCAGAAAGAGCTAGACCTGGTTCTCATGGGGTGAGCGCACTGCAGGAGCAAGTGTTGGCTGTGACTCCTACAGGGGAAGAAATCCAAGAAATTCCTAGCTTAGAACTTAAAGATTCCCCAGCACAGGAAGCTCCCCCATATGAGCAGGTTACTCATGACGAAGTCTGGTTCACCGATGGCTCCGCCCGTTACCAGGGAAATGAGCGAGTCTGGCGTGCCGCCGCTTTAAATCCTCGAAAACAAATTACTCTGACCAGAGGAGGAAAAGGGAAGTCCAGCCAATATGCTGAGTTAATGGCTGTATTAATGGTCATGGAACATGCAATTGAGCAAGGAGGGGATGTTGTATATATCTATACTGATTCTTGGGCTGTGTTTAAAGGGCTGACTGTATGGTTTCCAAAGTGGAAACAGGATGGCTTTTGCATCCACAACCGACCATTGTGGGGGCAGGACCTCTGGATAAAACTGGATCAAATGCTCTCAAAAGTACAAATGCACATTGGACATGTAGATGGACATACAACAGGGACACCTGTTGCCCTGTACAATCAGGCTGCTGATCGGTTAGCAAGAGTACGGACAGCTACTCCAGAAGACGAAGACGAAGAGTTATTGGTATTAGCACGCTGGGCGCATGTCAAGGCAGGGCATCTGGGGGCCAAAGCCACCAAAGAATGGGCCATCAAGAGAGGCATTCCATGTTCAGTGAGTGCCGCTGCCACAGTGGTTGCTAATTGTCAAGTGTGCTCCCAGGTGAGACAGATGCCTCTGTCTAAGACACCCATGGGAAAATTACATCGGGGAAGTGGTCCTGGGCAAATATGGCAGATTGATTATATAGGACCCTTACCCAAATGTGGACGTTGGCAGTATGCATTAACCATGGTAGACACCTTTTCAGGGTATCTTTTGACTTACCCCTGCGCACGAGCGAACCAGCAGAACACCATAAAGGGGTTGGAGATGTTAATACGGAGGTATGGAGCGCCCCTTCAGGTACAGAGTGACAATGGGAGTCATTTTGCGGGGGGGGAGGTAAAAGATTGGGCAAATGAATGGAATATCCAGTGGATATATCATATTCCTCACCACCCACAGGCTTCTGGGTTGGTAGAACGGCTAAATGGGTTACTAAAGCAAAAGCTTAAACAGTTGACCCCCACCCATACCCTGAAGGGGTGGGGTAAAGTTCTAGATCAGGCGGAATTTGAACTAAATAGCCGTCCAATATGCGCTGGCCAAACACCATTGCAACGAATGATAAGTTTGCCAGCGCCAGCACCAGTGGAGTACCTAAAGGTTTGGAAACTCCAACCTTATGGCCAGCCACCCCTCCGAGCGACGCCCGATAGTGCTGGGGCTGACCTCATAACCCCTAAGGATGTGGTGGTACCAGCCAGAGGGCAGGTACTAGTACCCTTGGGGATTGGGGTCACCGTTCCCCATGGAACCTATGGGCGCATCGCACCTCGATCCAGCCTAGCCTTAAAAGGCTTGCAGGTTTTAGGAGGGGTGGTGGACGCCGACTACCAAGGAGAAGTAAAGGTGCTCCTCCATAATGTCAGCACTCAAGATGCATCTCTGCTAACAGGACAACGAATAGCGCAACTCATTTGCGAGCGTATCAGTGTACCCGATATTCAGGAAGCACCAGGTCCACCTCCATCTACTGTCAGGAGGAGAGGAGAGTTTGGATCTACAGATACCACTCTCACCTCTGGACAGAAGGTATGGGTGGTATACCCCGATCAGCCAAACAGACCTGGAGAGATTGTTAGTAAGGGACCTGGGGCCACCTACTGGGTGCTTTTGGCAAACGCTACTGCACCCATATGTTTAGATGCAGCCAAGCTGAAGCGGCAAGAATAATGACTCTCCTATTTCTTTGTAATACGCCATAATAATTTTCTTATTATATGCTTCTAGGACACCATGAATTGGTGGTGGTGGGTAATAGTCTGCCTCTGTGCGCACATCTATGATCAATCGAATCCTCCTGAGTTGAACACGACTACGCTGCTGCTGTGTGAACAACCAGCTCTGTCTCAAAGGCGATGGCTCCCCGGCATCCATGGCAGATGTATGAATGTGACTGGACAGGGGACATGGATGATGTCTGGCAAACGACTGTACTTCTCCATCCCATGGACGTATGATAATTTTATGCTGTCATGGTCCATTACATGGAATACAACGGATAACGCAGGGGAGTTGGCGGGATAAAGATTCCGGAGGACAGATTGAGGGGGGATCATATAGATAGCCATGAGTATAGTTTTTTCTTTGTAAATTTGATTAAAGGAATGATGTTAAAAATTAAACATGAGGGAGCAGAGTTAGTGCGGGTGATGCGAGATGTTGGGGATCTCACTGTGCATCATTGGTGGGACATATTCTCCGGATGGAGTCCCACCATGACCAATATTTTGAACCTGGCCTTGCATCCGGTTATCATTGTTTTGGTGATTATATGTATTTCCATGATCTTCACTTGTTTTTTGTTTGTTAAAATTAAGCAGCTGTATGCAAAGGTGCAACCTATGTGGGCTATACTCAATCAAATGACACCGAGGATGAAAAGGAAATAGGATATGTTAAGGGGTGGAGTGTAGTGGAAACTCGCGGAAGATCTTTGTAATCACGAGGAGTCAGGTTACATGTCCTATTCCCTTTTCCTCCTCTAATTAGCAAAGTAAGGTTGCTTGTGAGGAGGATGCAATTAGTCGAGAACACCTTCAGCTGCCAATGACCTTGGCCAAGCCACACTCAGGTGCCTGATTCCCTGACCATTCGGGAATGGTGCATGATGGCCAGGTGAAAACAATCAAACTTAAGTCGGCTATATAAGCAAGGGAATGGAGGGGACAGATTGGGGCTTCGCCACAGACCAGGTACCGGGTGCTGTGGGTTTCCTGGTGTGAGGGATCTCTCCCGCTGCTCTCTTGGGGCCCCGGGCGGCAGAAGAGGAGATTTGTGCTTGAGTTCTTGTCAGGTACGCTACGTTTGTCTGATTGTATCTAGAAAATTAAAGCATATTTTTGTTCTTCTTCCATCTGTGTGTTTCATTGGATCCAGATTCCAAAAAAAGAACCCTGCCCCTTGGCAGAACAGTCTCTAAAGCAAAAACAAACCATTTTACAGTCCTTTTCCTTCTCAGGCGCACTGACAGACTCCACCAACACCGGCTACTAGTAAGCTTCTGCTCATTGTAGCAATGCCTTGTAGACTGCAATCTCAGTCAGCCATCAGCATAAGATGTACTTTAGTGAATTCCAGTTATTAAGCTGAATCAATCATCTTCTTTCCCAACAGAAGGAGAAGGGGAATAAAAATGGTTTTGGACATCTTTTTTTAATACTTATGTGAGAAGACTCAGTAGTCAGCCTTCTGTGACATTTCCGTGGCATGACCGGGCTTGAATTTTGGTTTAAAAACACAACGTGCAAATAATGAAGTACGACAGGAACAACAATTCATGCTCGGCCATGTCTGGTAAGTGTTTAATTAAGGCATGGGTAATGTTTGTTCATTTAGAGAGAGTTAAATCACACATCTGAGCAAAATCAAGAGGTAAAACTTTCACCTTGACCTGTTAATTCCCCATATGCAGGAAAATGATTTGAAGGATATATATATTTTATTTTATTTTATTGCAGGGAGTCATTTAGATGCATAATACCTCATCTGCAGTCTTTTCTGGTATAGTCTAGGAAAGGCTTTATAACCTTTCCTGCAAGTGTCGGGAAACGGTTCAGCTGTCCTTTTCCCAGCAATATAATATTTTTTGAGATCCGATTTTACCAGAACTGAACACACCATTCCAAGGCTATTGATACACTTGCAATTTATGGACGTTTAGCTACTATTTGACCCAACATTTGTAGGAGTTAATTTGTAGGTGGGTGTCTACACCTTTGGTCACAAGTTACTGTTATTAGAGAGGGAATGGGTTTTTTTTTTTTTCCTTTCCATACTAATGGCGGGTCATGCCTAAATTGAAGAAAGCTATGTCACTGTAGTCATGTTCCTCCAGCCAGTAAATACCAGAGTCATGAGTATGCACATATAGCCCTGTCATGGCTATATACTGATGCCTTAGTATAGGAGATTGGAAGAGGAATTACATATATTCCTGAGCTAGTGTGAATCTGGTTATTGTGCTGAAAATTTCAGCAGCAGCTACTAATTGTTATCATGGACAGTGCTTTCAATCAATACCATCATCTCCATCTGTCATATCACTTCTCTGCATGAAGCAATGCTGCACAAATGAAAATATTGAAGATACATTCTGGATCTTTCACAAAAGTTGGATTTTTCTTCAGTAAAAAAAAAAAAAAAAAGTGTGTGCATTATTCCAGAGTGCTAGCTGAATAATGATACTGCAAGCCAATACAATTCATCACCACCCCACTATATATGGGGGCTGTGGAAAGCCCCAAAGTAAGGTCACGTCATAGATTTGCATAAAAGATTTCCAGTATTGGCAGTATTATTATTATTATTATTATTATTATTATTATTATTATTCTGTTCTTTTCCTAATGGCAATGGAATATTGTTTTCTCACAGCTGACACCAAGCTGGGTCAGGTGTTTTCACTGAACTATTCACCATAACCTCAATATCCCCTTTATGATCAGTGACCAGTCACCAGCCCCAGTTCAGATCTGATTGGTGTATACAGGGAGTTGGGATTTTTGACCCAAGGTGCAACATTTTACCACCACACACTTTACAATGTGCAGCACTTTGCACTTATTTGTGATGTGCAAAACAATTTTATCCTGAATGCACATGGAATCACATTTGCCATTTCAATGTCCATTCACCAAGTCTGGAAACATCCTTTTGTAGCTCCTCACACTCACTTATTTGTTTTGTCCACAGTGCCAAGTCAAACATCACATCAAAATGTGATTAGCACAAACCATAGCTTGGCAACTCACTTTAAGCCATTATTTCTACACTCTAGTTTGCCAGTTGACGAGGAACCAAGATCGGTTCAAAACCAGGCATCGCAGCAACCCATAGTTAAGCTTATTTAAACCATGGGGCTGGCACAGTGTTTGAATTGAGTTGCTGTCAGAATTGTGAAGTGCATGTCCAAAAGTGAGGTTTTTATAGATCAGCTTTCAGTTATTCACAGAATCCAACTGGGATTGTTAAACTGACATCTGTGAATGCCATCATTCATCAAAATTGGATATACATATGGTGTTCCCAATAGTGATGTATGGAAGTGAGAGCTGGACCATAAAGAAGGCTGATCGCCGAAGAATTGATGCTTTTGAATTATGGCGCTGGAGGAGACTCTTGACTGCAAGAAGATCAAATCTATGCATTCTGAAGGAATATTTGGTCACCTCATGAGAAGAGAAGACTCCCTGGAAAAGATCCTGATGTTGGGAAAGATGGAGGGCACAAGGAGAAGGGCACGACAGAGGACGAGATGATTGGACAGTGTTCTCGAAGCTACCAACATGAGTCTGACCAAATTGTGGGAGGCAGTGGAAGACAGGTGTGCCTGGCATGCTCTTGTCCACGGGGTCACAAAGAGTCGGACACATCTAAACGACTAAACAACAACAACAACAACAACAAAAATTGGATATATATAACTAATATATGCCTTTTCATCTCAAGGATGCTCCTACATGATCAATAGAATGATGCAGTGCAGCTGTTGGTAGACTTCAAACTGCAACTCTGATTCTTGTGCTGCTGGCTGAAAATACGATACTATTGTCGTGTACAAAATACGAATGCATACCTATGGATCTTTCATCCTCTCTCATTGAATGCTATATGTGATGCTGCACCTTGACTCCAATCTGCTAAGGACAAAAACAGCTGCAAATGGAAAAAATTATGGGAGTAAAGAGCTTACCTGTTCATGTCTCCCCACCACCAAGGTTGTGTTAAGTTCACTGATTCATTCACTCAGCTGGAACCCAAGACTTAATGCCCACTATGCTGTACAAAATGCATCATCCTAAGTACATATCAGCTAGCATTTGTATTTGTCCAAGACCTATTTAGGAATAAGTGTAGCCCCCACAACTTGGAATAATTGGAGCAGAAACGTATTTAGTGCATCAAATCACTAAAAGCTTGAGGTTTATTTTAAATGCTTTATTATGGCGCATCTAGAAGCTGCTAGTGCGGTGTATCCGAAATGTGTCCATTATTGCAAGTGTTTAGCTACACTCTTACTACCGAAATGTTTAACAACAGCCCATTTCAGCTACTTTGGATATTTCTTTTTAATGCTACTTATATTTCTAAGGGGATTATCATAAGTCCAAAATCAGAGCATTAAAACCATTCATTGTATCCTCTTATCTGACAGACATCAGGCGTAACTTGGAATTCATTCATTCATTTATTTATTTTAAGAGAGGGCAATGGGGGGGGGGAGAGAGAATGCTTCCAAATGTTTCATTTTAGCATTATTGCCCTTTTAATAGCACTCCTGGATGAAAGCAAGATAATCAAACGATAGCCATTCATGGCTTCTTCCCTTGCTTAGCCTGTATTTAAGTATAAATATACATTTACCAGGGGAAATATCAATGGAGGATGTTAAATCCGATGACGTTCAAGATTTTTCTTTTCTTTTCCTGAAACATTCGAGTAATACATTAAAAGGTTGAAATGATTTTAATCCTTCCGGCTGTGGTCAGCTTTGGAGCAAATAGCAATCAGCTATATTCTTAATGCCTGTCAGCATTGAACGACATTAATTCCTACTGGCAAAAATAAAAAAATGCATATGCTGAGACTGCTTCCACAATAAAGATGAATGCAATTTCTTTGGGACCTTAATGGAAAGCCTAGACCGATTTTTTTATGCTTCTGAGCATGAGCCTCTTTCGATGTATTTGAATTTGCTTCTGTCTCGCATACAGGAAGGCGAGGAAAGCAAAGCTTAAGCAATGACCCACTATATGATGTAGCGCTTATTAAAACCAAAGCTGAACCCTAGGGTTCAGCAACTGTAGATCACATCCAGGCCCTGTGAGATGCCAAATGACCCATCAGTTACCCAAGATACAAAAAGATCGTATAGAGGAATCAGTGATTCTGACAATAGGACTTGACCAGACTCGTGGGCAAGAGTGTTTTGGGATCATCACCCAACACTCTCTTCTCAAACACTGCTGTAGCAATACCAGTTGCTGACCAGAGGGCAGCTGCCTACCACCTGGGAAAGATGCTACATTGTGATATAGAACCCTTCCTATGAAGCATTTCTTCCCAAATTTCAAAGGGTTGAAGAGCAGCCAGACCACTACTTGGAGCATCAAGATGGCATTATTATTATTATTATTATTATTATTATTATTATTATTATTATTATTCGTCACCTCTTATTTAAGCCCTCTCCACCTGAAAGGCTTTCAATTTAACCCACTCTGAAGATAAATCTAATTTGAGGGCAGTGCATTTTTATTTCATCCCTCCCCACACTACAGAAAACCACTGGGAACATACTCCAGCCCAGCACTCATGTTAGCTAACAACCATCCCTCCATGATTATGTCTAATTCCCCCTTGAAGGTGAATTCCACAGGATAGCTGAACGCTGTGTGGTGAAGTACTTCATTTTGTCTCTCCTGAGTTACTGCTAATCAATATCATTGGGTGGACCTATATTCCCCCCTCCCATCTTCTGTCTGAACACCATGCCTAATTTAACAAACCCCAATCACTTGGTGAGTGTTGGTGGGGTAGACAGAAAGGAGAAGTCCATTAGCTCCAACTCCTGTCACTGCTTTGGTAGCCTTCACAGGTTGGAGGGAGAACTGGTGAAGTGGAGAGGATAATGCATTCATGAAATGTTCCCAAATGAATTAGAAAGCTGGAGAAACAGGATTCTAAAATGTGTGGTGAATACAGGAAAGTCTCTGATTGGAGAGGTTTTTCGCTCTGATTTTTTTTTTTTTTTTAAATAGGGTGACTGGAATTGAGATTGCATTGCCTACCTTTAAATTGGGTTTATGACCTCTGTTTTGCTTAATAGTTTTGTGGCTTGTCTTACTGTATAAATTATATTATTTTGACTATTTTACAGTGCCTTGGAACCCATATGGAAAGAGGATGGCTTAGGAATGTTACAAAGGCAACAGAACTGTGCACACTTTTTCATATCATTTATGTAAATGCATTGTGTCACTCCATCTTATAGCAACACAATTTATTTTAGGTAAACCCCAGCTTTATAGGCACTGCCAAACCAGTATATCAACACTGACCTGCTTTCAACGAATTGTTTACTTTATTATTATTATTATTATTATTATTATTATTATTATTATTATTATTATTATTATATAATTGGCGTGGTTTTTTTAGTAACATGCTGTGACATTTTTGTGTGTGGCATGAGCGAAGCAACCATTCCAATGGTATCATCAAGCTCTAACCTTAAGGAACAGCATTTGTAGCCCTGATCCATTGTTTTGATTCTTGACAAGCAATGCCCTATGAAGCTTTAAATCTCTGTAAAGGTTTAAACAGGAGTTTCACAAACACCAGGCTAAACTGGCATTCCCTCAATCAAAGCATTTCCAAAAGATTTCCATAGTCTAACACTCAAGGTCTGATACAACTGACAAGATAATTATTGGGGCCATTTTAATCGCTAATTACCTTGTTTGGTTCAGTCACCTTCTGCTGACTGAAGCAATAGTGAGAAAAGATGTTCATTATGTCGGGGGGGGGGGAGAAATACTAAACAGAAAACATAATAACAGTTTCTTAACCTTCCCCTGTGACCTCTCCTTCCAAAATGTCAGGAGAAAATGGCAAATGAGGAATGGAGAAGAAATAGCAATATGAAGGACCAAAACAGAACAGGCAAAACAATATCCATCACAAACTGATAATGGGGTTGTATCCAGCTACAGTAAATCCTATTAAGCACAGACCCATTAAAATTAATGGAGCTGAGATAGTCATGTTTATTAAATTCAGACTACTCAGAGTAAAAGTTAATTGAAAACAACCACAATTGTGTGGGAACTGCCCCCCCTCCTTCCACTCAGATAAGGAATTTACAAGTGGCCAGTTCTTATGTTGCATACTATAGCATACTATAAAGGAGGAGCACAGCAGGGAAATATAAATACTCTAGAGGGTCATTTTCTCTCTCTTAACAAGCGAAGAGATATTCTGAGCAAGAGGAATACAATATAGTCCATAATAAGACTGACTTGAATGGCTGTAGCAAAACTCTCTTCTTAGGTTGAACAATTGTTGTAAATGGGTTGGATTCAGATGCCCCAGGGTGAATTGCTGCAAGCCAACAGTGCCTAAAATTAACATGATATCTTCTATTAACGTGTAGTTTGGGGTTGCAATATAGCTACAAGGATTCAGTTCTCCCATGCAATTAGAATCATATGAGAGAATGAGAACATGGTGGTTGGTCCAAAACTCCTCTGTTATGCTCTCATGCCCAGCCTTGCTGCCTTGGTGGGTGAATGTCTACAGTGGGGGGTCAATTGTACTTGTAGATGCTCTCAGTCTGATTTAGATCAGGGTCCTATATTACGTTGCAAGCATCCTGGGGGGCAATAGGCTTGCCACTGCATGTATTCAACATACAAAATAGAAGCCAGCTCCTAGGGGCCAAGGTCCCTTCACCTCCCCCCAATACAATATTTTAGCACACACACACCCAGTTGATATGCAGTGCCATTCAAATGGTGTGTGTTGTGTGTGTGTTTGTGTTGCATCTTGTGATTGATTATGTGGGTCAGGGCTTATTGGGGATCCCCCAATATTTTATTCAAGTTGGCACATGGATGTGATGGGTAATAAATGCCCCAAAGAGCTCTTGATAACCCTGCCTCCCATTACATATTACAAAAGAAATCTTGGGGGGGAAACAACTGAAGGGAAGGTGGTACAACTTTTTTTTAAAAAAGCACAGCTAGGGATAGAAATATATGATCTAGCAAAATTCTTATGAACAGTTGTCCTAAGGAGTTTGCCCACGTTACACAAAGGAAGTGGGTTTTTTTGAGCGGTTCAGGAAGGCATGACTGTTGGACTTTATTTCTAAATGACTGTGATACATCCAGTTACAGGTGGGTAGCCGTGTTGGTCTGCCATAGTCAAAACAAAATCGAAAATTCGAAAATTCTTTCTAGTAGCACCTTAGAGACCAACTGAGTTTGTTCCTGGTATGAGCTTTCGTGTGCATGCACACTTCTTCAGATACACTGAAACAGAAGTCACCAGATCCTTAAATATAGTGGGGGAGTGGGGAGGGGTATTACTCAGAAGGGTGGTGGGAATGGGTGATAGGCTGATAAGTGTGGAAAACCTGTTGACGACTCTAAACGGCTGCAATTAGTCTAGCAGGGAAAGGCAAGGGGTGAGATGGCTAAAGATGGCTTTGTTATGTATAATGAGATAAGAATCCAATGTCTTTGTTCAAACCAGGTTTCTCCATGGTTTTAAGTTTGGTGATTAGTTGCAATTCAGCCACTTCTCTTTCCAGTCTATTTCTGAAATTTCTTTGTATTAAGACAGCTACTTTGAGATCTTTTATAGAATGTCCTGGGAGATTGAAGTGTTCTCCTACTGGTTTCTCTGTCTTGTGATTCCTGATATCAGATTTATGTCCATTTATCCTTTGGCGTAGGGTTTGGCCTGTTTGTCCAATATAGAGAGCTGAAGGGCACTGTTGGCATTTGATTGCATACACAATGTTGGAAGATGAGCAATTAAATAGTCCTGAGATGGTGTGTTTGATGTTGTTGGGACCAGTAATGAGGATCCAGTGATCCTAGTAGCATAAAATTGGCTCTTGGGTTTTAGAGAGGAGATACTGGTAATTGAACCTGGACTTCCTGCATGAGATATACAGATGGAGTATTCTGCCAGTCCATCAGTGTTTATACCTGGGCAGGTGGATGGGATGGTAGGGCACTGAACAGCATTGAGCCCTTTACCCTATAGCTCATCACAGTCTAAAACAAGAAAGTCCCAAATGTTCTCCTTTTCAAATCTGTCTGCTAGGATGCTTGTTGGAAAACTGTTTCCAACACCCAATAGGGAACGTGCCCATATTAAAACAGGTCCTTCCACTAGGAAATCACTTTTCTGCTGTGAATCAATTGGTTCCTGCTGAGATCTGAAATTGAGTTCCTTGGATCCAGCGATGGTGGCGCCACAACTTGGAACTGAGCTATAATAGCTGATAATACTCAACAGCAACTGCACTTGCAGCCACTCTCCAAATGCTTTCAATGAAAAGTCTATTATAAATCAATGTGTTCAGAGGCAGAAGCATACGCAGCCATTAGCAATTGGAAGAGAAGTCCCCTTTCAAGACTACTTTGAATTACAAGCTAGCAGATGCTCTTCAATGAGTCCAGAACTGGGCAGACAACACTTCAGTAGCTCTTTGCCAGCCTTTCTTGGATATCCCAGGAGGACTTCAGAGACACCAGATGAAGACATCACACAGAGAAATGAAACCGAGACCTTAATACTGAAAGTACATTTTCATCCCTTTAGTAGTTCATTTAGAATATGACACACTGCTGTTATGAATTGCCTCTTGGGCATATTTGATACAGATATATGGTTTTGGACAGAGATCCCCCACTTTTTGTAAATGTAGGAACAAATGTACTGAATATCATCTTCTGATACCCCTTCTAGAGATACTGTCACTTCAATCTGCATTGACAACCAATATGCATGTTTATTAGACTATTGAGAACTTAACCCCTCTATTTTCCAGTATGATTTCAACTTTCAGAGGAAAACTAGGAAATCTCTCTATAGACAGCAGAATATTATTATTATTATTATTATTATTATTATTATTATTATTATTATTTAACCAGAACACATCACAGCAATATAAAAGATAGAATAGAATAGAATAGAATAGAATAGAATAGAATAGAATCATCAAAGGACTCAAGTGGGTCAGACCTAGGGATGGCGGGAAAATCAGTTCAGTGTACATTTGAAGCTGGATCTATCAATTATGCACTTTTCAAAACAATATGCAAAGCAAAAGAGCTTTTGAATTTGCACTTATCCATATTTTGAGATGCAGTTCTCCTACCAATGTTTACAAAAATGCATATCTTAGGAGAAACTGTGCATAAAAGTGAAGATATTTTCAGCTATTGTTAAAAATGACCAGTATTGTCAAAAGCTGACTATCATGACGGCCTTTCTTGTTGATGTGTAAACTTATTGTTTGTGATGAGGTTTAGGAAACTTGAAGCTAAACATGTGAGAACTTTCCAGCATGGTGTCTCTCACCTGTAGCTGGAAGTGGTGCTGGCCCCTTTCTACTACATGGGTAGACCTAGACTAACAGGACTTGTCTGGTCCATATTGGTGAAGCAATTCAGGTAGACAGATAGTCACATACTCACTGGAATGCTTATAGATCCTTGGAATGACATTATAGAGATGTTGATTATTCTGGTCATTTAATAGTGAATTTTAACTCATATATATATATATATATATATAGCCAAGAATGAAAGTGGCAGGTGGCAAATCAAGGCACTCACAGACAAAGAAGCAATGCATCTATGCAGGCATTAACAAAATTGCTGTCAGAATTTTTCCCCATCCATAATTCTAATTAGACTCCTCAGGGCATTTTCAATCACTTGAAGTTAGATTTGCAACATCAGAAACTTTGTGTGGCTTCCAGGATTGTTCCCTCATGATTCTACTGTTTCAAAACTAATGATCATTAGATCCAATATGCTCTCAAAACTACAATCTTATTTTAACATACTTGGCCCACTTCCTAGGATTATTAAAATGTTGAATCCCACGGGTCATATTTTCAATATCCTTAGCAATTCAGGAAACATTGTGCATTCTCAGTGCAGTTTACACACTGAAGGAGAAGGGGGAAAGAAAGACAGGTATTTTGTTTCATTCAATGCAAAAGTTAAACAATTCTTGTTTTGTTTTCCAAATAAGGGGAAGCAACTGAAAAATATGCTGCCTAGAATTACTATTAAAATGATGCTACCTAGAATGGTATTTGTTAGATATATGATATATTTCTCTCATGCCCAGCCTGCATGCTCTATGCAATATAATATTGGTATCTGATGTATCTTAACCTGGATTAAAACTGGGGATGAATGGAGAGAGCAGTTCAATTCCAAATTGTTCTGACAGCTGGCCAGGTTTAATTCCAGTTAGCAGTTCGGATTCTGCTTAGCAACTTGCAGCATTATAGCTCCTGCTGCTACTACTGTGTCTAATGGGAACCCACAACAAAATGTTGCAGTTTACCCCCAGCTCCTAACAGGAGAGCTCACCATAGATTCCTGCCAACTTGTAACAGGTTTCTTGGCGTATGTATTAACAATGTATATCCAGATATAATTGGAGAGTTTCCCAGCTCCTGTTCCTGTCATAATCCTTGTTCCATGCCCAATATGCACGGAGAGCCTTTGCCCAGTGGAGCTGGGCCCATAGATTACAGCAAAATGCTGGAAAAGGTTTGCCCCAGTATTTTGCCCATGCAATGGGCTCATGGAAAAAAAGCTGTCCCATGAGTCCTTGCAAAGAGGACAGGACAACCCACAATGGATAATGCAAGTATGGTCAACCTGCAGCCCTTCAGATGTTGTGGGATGCCAACTCCCATTCTCCCTGACCACTGGCCAAGATGGGCAACAACAACTGGAGGGTCACAAGCTCCCCTACCCTGACAATAAGGGCTACTAGAGGTATGCTGGCTTTCTCTGCTCCTATGCCTGCAGGATGGTTGGAGGAACCAGTCAGATGGGAGAAAGCATGCACTGCCATGCACTACTGAGGAGCATCTAAAATTCCCACCTCACCCAGTCTTTCCTGAGGGGCAGGCCATTTGGGTCAGAGCAGGAACATTTACTAGATATGTTGGTAAACATGGTAAACAATCACTTACTATCTACCACAAAGCTTTATGGTGTTCTTAGTGGAATTTAAGCTGGTTCGGCAAATCTCATTTGACAATTTAAATGATAGGTTCACCAAAACAAAAAAGAAGGAAAACTAATAAGAACAGTAGGCTACCTGTTCAAATATTAGGTGATTCATTAAATATTGCAATAAATGTTTGTTTCAATTATATGAGTGTTTAAATAATCATTCCTGCTCTCAGATTTAGTAGATGTAAGTAATATTTATAGCTACCGTCATCGTTTGAAATTGTAATATATTCCTTTGTATTCCAGTGACATATATTAGATAAAATAGATACATTTTAATCACTAACAGTAGTAAAGTGAATCGGTATTAATGATTATTAATGAGTATATTATAATGAAATACTACAAACATATATAGACTGATAGATCGATAGATGATAGATAGATATAGATATATAAAGGTAAAGGATCAATGGATGGTTAATTCCAGTCAAAGGTGACTACAGTGGTACCTCGGGTTAAGAACCTAATGCGTTCTGGAGGTCCGTTCTTAACCTGAAACTGTTCTTAACCTGAGGTACCACTTTAGCTAATGGGGCCTCCCTCTGTCACCACATGATTTCTGTTCTCATCCTGAAGTTCTTAACCTGAGGTACTATTTCTGGGTTAGCAGAGTCTGTAACCTGAAGCGTCTTTAACCTGAAGCGTCTGTAACCCAAGGTACCACTGTATGGGGTTGTGGCGCTCATCTCACTTTCAGGCAGAGGGAGCCGGTGTTTGTCCGCAGACAGCTTTCCAGGTCATGTGGCCAGCATTACTAAACTGCTTCTGACGCAACAGAACACAGTGGCGGAAAGCAGAGTGCACAGAAACGCTGTTTGCCTTCCCACCACAGCAATATCTATTTATCTATTTGCACTGGTGTGCTTTCAAACTGCTAGGTTGGCAGGAGCTGGGACTCCTCACTCCATTATGGGGATTCTAACTGCTGGCCTTCTGATTGGCAAGCCCAAGAGGCTCAGTGGTTTAGACAACAGTACCAATATTGCATGTACTTAAATACACTATGTTACTGGTGCACTCCAAGAGGGTGGAAGATGAAGACCCCTAACTTGTTTCCACCCACCCACCCACCTTGGTTCCAATTTCCTTTCTGCAGTCCCGGGAAGAGGTTTCTGCCACCACATCAAGAAGGGAACCAAGGGTGGAACTTTTTCTCTCAAGGGTGCACCTCCTTCTCCACCTATGGCAGGCATCCCCAACCTGCGGCCCTCCAGAAGTTTTGGCCTACAACTCCCACGATCCCTAGCTAACAGGACCAGTGGTCAGGGATGATGGGAATTGTAGTCCAAAACATCTGGAGGGCTGAAGGTTGGGGATGCCTGACCTATGGCAACAGGTCTTTCATATCCTGTGTTTGTCCTACAGGACACAATCCCAGAAATAATACAACTGTGCTATAAATGTTAATCTGCCTACTTTAACATGGTTTGGCAGTGATAATATTTCTGAATGCTCTGTTGCTTTATTGTGGGTTTTTTTTCCCCCCTTCTTCAAATTATTTTTAGCCACTCCAACATAACCCAGGTAAGGTAACAACTGAATACCTTTTCAGAACCAATTGGGCAACTGAAATTTATTCCAGTTTATTGAATTTATTTCCAAACTTGCCCTAAGAGGGGAAGTTAGTCCACCTCTTACAATGTTGCGCTGACTGGTTTGCACACCCACCCACAAGTCTTTATTTGCAGCTGAAGCAAGTTCTAGGACATACCTGCATGGCTTTGAACTGGATTAGTGATATAGCAGAAGTGATGTAAAACATTGTTTTGAAAACGTTTGCTATATTTGTTTATATGGGCAGCGGGGGGTGGTGGAACCATTTAGTTAAGAATACTCTAGCAGTGTACCTAAAGCAATATAAAACAATTATCAATATTAGATAGACAAAATATGCAGATATTCAAAACAAATCAAAGTATTAAATATTAAGAAGTCAATTATGTATGAATAGACAAAACTCAATTATGTCTGAAATAAAGAAGTGTTTAGTAGAAATAGGTGATAGCATTGTATGCTGGGGTTTTGTTTTTTTTGTTTTTTTACAAAAGCCGGAACTCACTAGAACTCAGTTCCAGCACCTCTCAGGTGGGCACCACTGCCATTCCAAGAGAATGTGGGAGCGTGTTCCTGGTGAGTTCTGGCACCTCTTTTTCTGGAAAAATAGCACTGATTGTATGGAACTTGTAGAAGTGAAATATCTACAGATCAAAACGGTCAAGGAGACATACAGGCGGCATGGCAATCCCTCAGGCAAACTGGTTCCATGCAGTTAGCTAAAAGTTGGGCGTTTCTCTCTGATTCAGCCCTGACTCAGGAAAAGGGAAGAGAGGAATGTTTGTATCTATAATATGGTATGTTTCCCTTTTTAAAAATGAAAATGAAAATGAAACACACTGTCAACAATTCACAGGGTGCCATAAAGTAGCAAGAATGTTGTTCCCACTGCTGCAATGCAGGTGTGTTTTCCCTCACCCTGCTTCCTCAAATATGACTTGGGAGTTCACCTGCCAAAGGGATGGGTCACATGGGGCTTGAGGGAAAAGCAAGAATGGGATTGTTGTTGTTGTTGTTCAGTCGTTCAGTCGTGTCCGACTCTTCGTGACCCCATGGACCAGAGCACGCCAGGCACGCCTATCCTTCACTGCCTCTCGCAGTTTGGCCAAACTCATGTTAGTAGCTTTGAGAGCACTGTCCAACCATCTCATCCTCTGTCGTCCCCTTCTCCTTGTGCCCTCCATCTTTCCCAACATCAGGGTCTTTTCTAGGGAGTCTTCTCTTCTCATGAGGTGGCCAAAGTACTGGAGCCAGTGATCTCCTTCATGGATCACTGCCCCCTTCATGGATCACTGCCTTGTCGTGGCGGAGGGGCTTGAATTACTCAGGTAAGCTATGGACAGGTCAAGATGGACAGGTCATAGTGGAGAGTTTGGACCAAACGTGATCCACCTGGAGAAGGAACTGGCAAGCCACTCCAGTATCCCTGCCAAGAAAACTCCATGGACAAAAAATGGGATTAGAGTGTGGCTTTATAAGCCTGTTCCTTCCTCTTCTGTATCCCTGCCAAGAAAACTCCATGGACAAAAAATGGGATTAGAGTGTGGCTTTATAAGCCTGTTCCTTCCTCTTCTGGCAGGACCTGGGTGTGCTCTCTAGGCCTGGCTTGCACGCTTTGGGTGAAAACTGGGACAGTGGGACCTGACTGCACATGTTCATACTCAAGGCTCACCTTGAAAGGAGGAATGCCTATGGCTGTATTACATGCCCAGTAGTCTGGAGGAATACTTTGCTACAAGAATCAGCTAAATTCCTCAGCTGCTTAGACTTTCTGAATTCAGTTAATTTGAATAATTTGGTTTGTAGTTCCTCCAAATTGTTATATTAATAAATACAACCATTTCATTAAGAGTGTTGGTCTCATGAGTTTTCTTTTTTGCAAGGTGTAAAGGCAATGTGATGACAATTATATCACAGTAATCAAATAAATATGTATTATGACACAGCCAATTGTATTATGTTCACTCCAAGGAAGGGCAGATAGAAGCACCAGAGAAACGGGGAACATCAATATGAAATAAAGATTTTAATTTTTTATCTGAATGGGATGTTAAGCAAAAGGAACATTGTAGCTAAATAAATGAAATGAAGTGAAAGGAGAATTTAGAAGTTGCTACCCAGTCAAAATGCCTGAGACATTCTGAAGGAACCTCAAGCATTCAAGTGCACTTTAATATCACTCAGGAAAGAGGCAAGACTCTACCCTATGCTGCCACTAAATTCATGTCACTGCCCCCAGTATTGGCCAAATAGGAAGACCCGAGTCAGTTTCCCCTTTCTCAAAACCATTACTCATCTGATTGTAAAGTTTATTGTAATTACAAATTCATCCAATTATTCTCTCTTTCTCAAACACACACCCATCCACCCATCATTCCCACACCCATCCAACATCCCTACATTCTCTTTTTCAAACATCCACCACCTTCCCAGACATCCCAAAGATAAGGATGCACCCCATTCATCCCCTCCCACATTGAGATCCAATCTGCACCCTTTTGTGCAAGCAAACTCTGCTCCTACCAAGAAAAGTTGCTGATCTGTCCTTCCTAGGAAGACATTTTTCTCAGTTTAACAACCACCAACCACCTCACTACAACGAAAATCAAATTTTATCCCCTCTGACTTCAAGTTTCCTCCACTGGGGCCCTTTCCCCCACAGGCTGTTATCCAGCAGTCTGCTTGCATCTCCCTCCTTTTCAGTTCTAAGCTTTTCAAATGTTGACCAATGCAGATCAGGAGCTAGACAGAAACACCAGTAGGACTTTAGAGAAGAAGGAACACACCAAGTTTTATTTCAGCAGGGAAAGAGGAAGCGGTGGAGGAGGTAGTCATTGAAGGGAGACATAACCAGAACTGACATAAAGGATGCTCAGGTGAAATTGGGATAACAACATGGGAGGGTGGGGTGCTAATAGAGGGACTATACTCCACACTGCAACATTTTCCTCACAAACAGAAACACCCCCCCCAAAAAAAATGGTTTCAAAAACATGAATAGAATGGTTGACCATGTCAAATATTCCAGAGATACAGAGAAAAATAAGATTAGAAGGAAGTTCCTCAACCAGCAGTAAATCATCAGATACTTCAGCAACAGCTTTTTCAGTGGAATGAAATTTCACAGGGACATGTAAGAATTAAATGTATTTCAGTGAATCTTCTGCCCCATTCCTAACCCTAAGGGTTTCCTGATTCATCAAGTCTTCAACAGAAGTGTGTTTGAAATTCAAGGCATACACTGCCTCCCCACCAACACATTTTGGAAATGAGGTCCTGGGTGTGACAAATGTTTGCTTACAGGCTTCCTTTTAATTAACATGAGGACGGAATATCCCTTCCCTTGCCACCCAGTTAAAACAGAATATCAAAAAGTCCATTAGTATGCAACTACAACGAATCAATTAGAAACCAGACTGTGGTGTCATGTCCCTTCCAAAGGGTTAAGAGTTAGCCCTCATCAAGACCCCAAGACCATGACCTTTCATACTTACAACAATATTGACTTGCAGAGGAGATCTTGCATGTGAAAGAATGTCAAGATCAGGTTGGAAGGCAGTTTGAAAATCAGCACCGAGCTTAATTGATTGGATTAGACTTCTGCTTCTCAGAGCTATTGCTTTTGTAAAACTGAATAAATAGTAGCAATATTTAATGTTTAAAGCACTTTGCTTTAAGCAATTGTTTCAAAGCACTTCACATGTGCTTAACTCATTGCATTATCCCCCAGACTGCAGGTGGAGGAGCCGAGAGCTGGTGGCTTGTCGAAGCCCACCTAGCAAATTCATAGCAGAGATGATATCAGAAGCAGGAACTTCCTGATTAGCAGCTGTATCTGGAAAATATTTGTATTTCGAGGAGTAAGTGATCTAACATGGTTATCCTTCCTGCCCCCTGTTCCTTCCTTTCCCCCATCTTTTGTTAAGCTCTTTGGTGGCATGAGAACAGCCTTTAATGTCCTAATCTGTTGGAAGGAAGTAATAGTGATGAGCACCTTCTTTGATGTTGGACATTGTTTTAAGTGAGGCATTGGGAGAAGGTGGCTAGTGAGCTACACGTAGTCAGTCCGTCAGGCAAGCCACATGGGCTAGCTATCTAGCTATCTATAAATCGGATGGTTTGGGGCAGGGTATGAGAGAAGCTCGTGCATGGACTGACAGCTACAGGACCATGCAACCTGGGGCTACCTAGGGCAGAGGTAGGCAACCTAAGGTCTACAGGCCGGATGCGGCCCAATCACCTCCTAAATCTGGCCCACAGATGGTCCAGGAATCAACGTGTTTTTACATGAGTAGAATATGTGCTTTTATTTAAAATGCATCTCTGGGTTATTTGTGGGGCATAGGAATCCATTCATTATTTTTTTTCAAAATATAGTCCGGCCCACCACATGGTCTGAGGGGTGGTGGACCGGCCCCCTGCTGAAAAAGTTTGCTGACCCCTGACTTAGGGAGTCACTTTGCCACTTCTTGAGGGCTTCCAAGTGGCAGACTGAAGTGCTTGCTTAGTATGTATATATTGATTGCTGTTTAGAATAACATCTTTAATCTTCTCACTTGTGTTTTGTATTACTTTTGAATCTCATTAAAAAAACAACCACCTTGCATTTGACAAGACAGCAGCTCAGTTAGCCAACATACCACAGAATCAGAGTTTGATTGGAACCACGAGGGTCAACTAGTTCAACTTCCTACAATGCTCAAGGTGCAGCTCGAACCCATGATGCTGCCACTGCAAATCTCATGCTCTATCAACTGAGCTATCCCAAAAAGGCTTCCCAGCTTTCTTGTTAGACAGTCTTTCATGTTTTGAAAATCCTGCCCCCCAAATCAATCATTGTTTTTTGTTTTTGTTTTTAAAATGTTGTTTGAGGACATTTCATGGGAATATAATATATCATCCCAAGTACAGAAAAAAATAATGATGTAAGGTTGCAATCACGAGGCCGCTGCTACCCAATTGCAGGATTTGTCCCGCCAAAATCCTGGATTTACATGGTCAAGGTGGGGAAGGGGAACAAAATAGAAGACAGGTTTTGAAACGGCAGTTTAAAAGAACAGATGAGGTTTGAATAAAGCAGAGAAAACTGAAAGGGAAAATGTGGCAATTTTTAATGATAATAGAGGTTTGGCTTCCTAAAAATACATCTCATTGATCATAACCTTTTGCTACTAATTTATTCTATAGCTTTATAGCAAAGATGCTATTTCAGTTTAGCCAATTAACTCAATGCAAATTGGGAAATGTGGCTCTCCCTGAAAGAATTCTGGCCTAGCTATACATTTTTTTAGCAGTCTTCCCAACAACTCTGTGATGTAGCTTAAGTTAGGATGAGTAATGAGCTGTATGGCTGAGCAAGGAATTGAACCCAGTCTCCTCAACCCAGCCCAATGGCTAGGTAGAAGCCCTCCGATTATGTATCGGATGATAGAGAGGAGCTCAAAATTATCTGTAAAAGCAAATAGCAGTGGCGATTTCTGGTTGATAAACTTAGACCATCATTAAAACAATGCAGTATTCATGAGATATTCCACATTAATACTGTAGAAAAGCTTGAATGGCATACAATTGCGTGAAACATGACCCTCCCTTGGCCCAAATTATATACCTAAGAGAGCAGCTCAAGGGATTGAGAATGTAATGATGTTTTTAAGCTGCATTTAACAGCCCTAGAAACAGAACAGCATGTAGTTGCAGAAACAGAGGAAACCAGAGAACATTCATTTGAAGGGAAAAGGGGGGGGGGAGAGAGAATCCGTTCCCTCTCCTAAATAAGGCCTCATTAACAAGAAGCTGGCTGACCTATGCGGTGACCGTGACTTTTTGCCATAATCAGCTCAAAAAGTTAATTTGCTACATTTGCATGTGATCCCCCCATTTCATCCCAATATTTTAACTCGTTTCCTTCACATATTCATACACTATTTCGGGAATAGTTTTAACAGGCATATGGTTTCATCTCCCATCCATGGAGCAGCGTTAGCGAGAAAGAGAGAGAACTGGAGGTAATGGGCTTATTTTGAAAGGCAACTCTCTGATGCAGTAAACATATTCTGTAGCTCTGGCCCAGTTTTTCATTTTTTAAAAATAAAATAAAATAAAATACCTCAGAACAGCAGAAGAAAGAAGGTTGTTTACATTTACAACACCCCCATGTTATCCTCCCATTGGACATTTCTGGCGGCATTATGATTCTTTTCAGTGCATCCAGAGCATTCATACTGGAAATGCCAGTCTTATTATTGGATGCCCACTGAAACATCACAGTTCCTGGCATGGTGGGAACCGGAATTAAGATTGCCGGAAAAAATATCAACAACCTCAGATATGCTGATGATACTACCTTGATGGCAGAAAGTGAGGAGGAATTAAAGAACCTTTTAATGAGGGTGAAAGAGGAGAGCACAAAATATGGTCTGAAGCTCAACATAAAAAAAAACTAAGATCATGGCCACTGGTCCCATCACCTCCTGGCAAATAGAAGGGGAAGAAATGGAGGCAGTGAGAGATTTCAATTTCTTGGGTTCCATGATCACTGCAGATGGTGACAGCAGTCACGAAATTAGAAGACGCCTGCTTCTTGGGAGAAAAGCAATGACAAACCTAGACAGCATCTTAAAAAGCAAAGACATCACCTTGCCGACAAAGGTCCGTATAGTTAAAGCTATGGTTTTCCCAGTAGTAATGTACGGAAATGAGAGAAGAAGAATTGATGCTTCTGAATTATGGTGCTGGAGGAGACTCTTGAGAGTCCCATGGACTGCAAGAAGATCAAACCTATCCATTCTCAAAGAAATCAGCCCTGAGTGCTCACTAGAAGGACAGATCCTGAAGTTGAGGCTCCAGTGCTTTGGCCACGAAGAGTCGGACACGACTGAACGACTGAACAACAATTATTACCCCTCCACTACTGACTGAATCTGAAGGATTCAAGGAAACACATGGCGTCATGCTTATTCCTTATTCTTTGCTTTTGGTTTTATTTCAGGTTCCTTGCTCACTCAGATCTACCAATTCAAGGGCAAAGCAAGGCCATACACTCTGCCACTGTCTGAAGCACAGAGCTTCCACAAGAAATCCGAAATGATGGCAGGATGAGGCCCTGAGTGACTGGAAACAAGAAAGCTGCTATCGATAGATTCTGAAGGAAACCCCTCTCTTGGGCCTTAAATGTTTCTAAATGGCATTTTAGTGATTATCACTTGGGAGGTATTTTCAGACATAACAGATTAAAATCAATAAAGAAAGTGGAATCAAAATTAGAAATATGGCTTCAGAAGAAGAAGAACATTTTTTAAACATTGATAAAATGTCAGCACCAATTAACATCAGCGTGAAGGTTTTAACAAAGTTATGGTGACCTTATCTCTAATTGCTGTAGGATGGGGAGAAAAAAACCCCAAAAAACTATATGCACACTATTTTGTAAGTCACCAATAATAATAAAAAACAAGAGAACTTAATGGTTGTGTGACAATCTAAAGAGATAGTTTTTATTATGTGGGAAATGTTCTGCTTAGGGAAGTTGACATTGCAGATGAGAGCTCCCCCCCCCCCAAAAAAAAGGAGAGGAGAAGAAGAAGAATTGGCTCTGCCACTGGCACTGGTCTGTTTGAGCGCCAGACTTGAAAGACTGGCCAAGAGAACCAATTAGGACTGCCATTTTGAAACTCCAAGCTGGGGCTTGGTATGATGCCACAAAAGAACTGGTAGTACACATGGAGATTTACATTAATTAACCATTCTATAAATGTAAGAATAAAATATAAAAATGCTTGACTAATCTGATAGTGAGGTCAAAGAGAATCCAAATGAGAGCCAGTGTGGTGTAGTGGTTAAGAGCGGTGGACTCGTAATCTGGTGAACCGGGTTCGTGTCTCCACTCCTCCACATGCAGTTGCTGGGTGACCTTGGGCTAGTCACACTTTTTTTAAGTCTCTCTGCCCCACTCACCTCACAGAGTGTTTGTTGTGGAGAAGGAAGGAAAAGGAGAATGTTAGCCACTTTGAGACTCCTTCAGGTAGTGATAAAGTGGGGTATGAAATCCAAACTCCTCCTCCTCCTCCTCCTCCTCCTTCGCTGCTGCCTTTTGGGTGCTTTTTAAAATAAAAAGTAGGCATTGTACAAAGCCCCCAGTTTAATATAGAAAAAAATGAAAGTATTAAGAAATCATATATATATAATGGTACAAGGGTAAAGCAAAGTTGCAACTGTTGAGGATTTCCCCTGGTCCCCTCAAAGCCACTGAATACTCATCACAAGATGCCAAAAGTGGTTACATTCCTGTACCTTGAAAAGTACTTAGAACAGGAGGAAGAAGCTGGAAGGTTATCACTCTTCCTGCTTCCTCTTTCAATTCTGTGTACCTCCTAAGGCTCAGATCAGTAGCTGAGCTCCCGACACCAGGCTTGAAAAGCAAACAGAACTGAAAGAGGAACTGGGAAGCACAACACACACACACACACACACACACACACACGCCCCTTGTCCCTTTGAGGTTTTTTAAGGTTCAGATCGGCACCTGAACTGCAAATGTGAGCCTTAAAAAGCACATAAATGTGAAAGAGGTAACAGGAACAGCTCCGAGAAGCTGAATAGAAAGTGAAGCATGTAAGGGCATAGGAGTAAAAGGAGGATAGGAGGAAGACCATAGGAGGAAGACAATGGAGTGGTGGGGGCAGGAGAGAGCGAGATCAGGTGAAATGGATTTTGCTGAAGAAGCATCCCCCCCCACAGGATTTCTGTGCTCTGACTACCAGCTAATCCCAGATTACCTGTGCTTCAATTAACAGAATTGTAGAATTAATTGATCTTGTGCTTTCCTGAGCTGCCAAGAAAACATGGATCCAAAGTATCCTTGTAGCTTACACAGCCTGTATTAGCCCCCTTCTCTCAAATCCTTGGCTTCTGGATAATGCCTAGTCCTGGACAGCAGGCCAAGATACCAACAAGCCCTGAAATGACTGATAACATCCATGTTTTAGGGACTCCTGGGTTGATGTATCCGTAGACCTAGCCCAATATTTTTTACTGCCCCCAAAACAAATGCCATTTCACCGCTAGCTGGGGCCAAAGTTCTTGGTACAGTATTCTGTCTTCACCTAGCTTTCTCTCCCAATCCCCTGGTGCCAATTCCATAGCAGATCAAAAATCTAATTAAGTCCAAAATACTATTAAAACCAACAGGGTTTGCTTCTCTGTTATGTTCCCTAGATCACTAGCACCAGTCATGCTCTATCTACTATGGCGTTTTGCACATGTGTGTGCCATCTCATAACCATCCAAGTAGGGCACATGTATATAGACTTGGAGGATGCTAGAATGATATAACTTACCTTACAAATTATATTTCTGGTTTGAAACCTATGGTTTATTATTAGACATCAGAGGCGATACTGAATTTTGATCCACATCATTAAAGAAGGATTCACATTTTCATTTTTACAAATAGCAGTGACATTGAAACTGGTTACAGATTTAGCTTTGTACACAGAAAGAGAGGCATACCTTTGCCCCACAAACAAAGAGAGATTTTGTTCCTCTCTGATGTGCTTTTATTCATTCTTAGCCCAAGGAAAATTATCAAATGCCTCATTCCAAGGTTAATCTACCTTCTATTCATTAAAATAAGATCTGCAGTACCTCGAATATATACCTATATTACTAATTATGCTAGAAACCTGCGTCGCACATTTCCTGTTTGCATCCAATTTTATGCTGTGCTCAGGAAACAATCAGCAATTAAATTATGCTTTTTTAAACACTACATGGTAGATTACTGCTTATTGCCAAGACACATTCTCTCTCCCCCCCCCCCTTCTCAGGTAGCATAACTCTTTTGTGTAGCAGAACAGATGACAAGCTGAGTTAATGTGCCTTTCGCTGTCAATTTAGAGAGATTAGGTATATGTCAGTGGGGGCTCACTAAAGACTCCAACATTGCCATTGGAAAGTATCGTGCATTCACAAAGAAAGCAGCCTGCTGAAACTGATGTGGTCACAACAGAAATTCCTGGAAATTCTGAATTCAGAGTATAAACATGTGCAAGTGGTGCAATTCAGCGCATAATCTCAAGGAGCAGGAGACTGTCTGTGTTGCTTTCAATTTCTTTGAAAATACTCTGCCGTGATACCAAGTAAAGTATTTCAAACTGGGCCACAGTGCTTAACATTTAGGATACTGTTACAGGTAGGTAGCCATGTTGCTCTGCCATAGTCAAAAAATAAATAAAAAATCCTTCCAGTAGCACCTTAGAGACCAACTAAGTTTGTTCTTGGTATGAGCTTTCGTGTGCATGCCATTCTATGTGGTATCTGAAGAAGTGCATGCACACAAAAGCTCATACCAAGAACAAACTTAGTTGGTCTCTAAGGTGCTACCGGAACGTTTTATTTTTTTTATTTTTTATTTAGGATACTGTCTTTCAGTAGTGGCCGCACAGAGGGATTTCATTGCTTGTAGGAAATGTATCATGGTAACAGAAGCAGCTGAAACTACTTCCATTATCTCTGGTGTCAACTATCTTTACTTGCCTTCAGTTATGTTGTCATGTAGTATAATAATAATAATATTTTAAAGAAAATTATTATTTATATGCCGTCTATCTGACTGGGTTTCCCTAGCCACTCTGGGTGGCTCTTAACAGAATATTAAAAACATTATACAGTGGTACCTCAGGTTACATACGCTTCAGGTTACAGACTCCGTTAACCCAGAAATAACACTTCAGGTTAAGAACTTTGCTTCAGGATAAGAACAGAAATCGTGCTCTGGCAGCGCAGTGGCAGTGGGAGGTCCCATTAGCTAAAGTGATGCTTCAGGTTAAGAACAGTTTCATTGTTAAGAACGGACCTCCGGAACGAATTAAGTTCTTAACCCGAGGTACCACTGTAAAACATAAAACATTATGCAGATCCAATTGGCTACATACTTTAGGTTGTCACTCTATACTTTAGGGTTGTCATCTCATTTACTATCGGATTCATTATTGTGTGGGGAAGCCCATGTGATTAATTGAAGAAAGAGGAGGCAATAGGACCCCAATAACAGCACACAAAATACCACACATGATTTTAAAATGGTAAATATCATTACTATCAAAGTGGTTTGCTTATCTCTGAACTTGCTATTTTTGATACAATAAAAACTTGGTAATAGTCAGGGCTAGTCCAATTGTGACTCTATATGATGGGGAAAGGTATCCAGTTATAAACTGTTTGTAAATGTTAAGAATGCATGGCAAGCACCTTGGAGATTGGACCAACTCTAAGTGTCTGAAATTGCATGTGCTACAGCAGTGTTTTTCAACCTTTTTTGGGCAAGGGCACACTTGTTTTATGAAAAAAATCACGAGGCACACCACCATTAGAAAATGTTAAAAAATTTAACTCTGTGCCTATATTGACTATATATAAAGTAATTCTCTTGAATAGGAATCAAATAAACACAATTTTTCCCACGGCACACCAGGCAACATCTCGCGGCACACTAGTGTGCCGCGGAACAGTGGTTGAAAAACACTGTGCTACAGTGTTAATAAATTAATAGATCAGAACTCTGATTCATTTCATGGAACCAGAAAGCTGAGATTCTGCCTTCCTTGTGATTACAGATAGTGTAGGTTTGGTGGTCATCCATTTCTCTAGATATATTACTACTTTCTCCTTTGCTTCATTCTTTCGTAGACTTTCCATGTGTATAGCACTCCCAGAGATAGGGAATATGAGATCCTCCAGAAGTTAAGGGACTAAAACTTCCATCATCCCTAACCACTGATCATATTGCCTGGGGATGATGGGAGTTGCAATCCAATGACTTTGGGAGAGCTCAATCCCTGCTTTATTCTATGTTCAACTAATCTACAGCTAATCCAGAATGCAGCAGCTAGACTGGTGAATGGGAGTTGCCGCCAAGACCATATAACACCAGTCCTGAAAGAGCTACATTGGCTCCCAGTACGTTTCCGAGAACAATTCAAAGTGTTGGTGCTGACCTTTAAAGCCCTAAATGACCTCAGCCCAGTATATCTGAAGGAGCGTTTCCACCCCCATCGTTCAGTCCAGACACTGAGGTCCAGCTCCGAGGGCCTTCTGCTGATTCCCTCACTGTGCGAAGCAAGGTTACAGGGAACCAGGCAGAGGGCCTTCTCGGTAGTGGCGCCTGCCCTGTGGAATGCCCTCCCATCAGATGTCAAGGAAATAAAAAACTACCTGACTTTTAGAAGACATCTGAAGGCAGCCTTGTTTAGGGAAGTTTTGTATGCTTGATGTTTTATCATGTTTTTAATATTCTGTTGGGAGCCATTATTATTATTATTATTATTATAGACAGCATGCAACTGGTCTTAAAACTGGTATAACAATTCTGAAAAATCTGGGGATAAAGGGACACAAAACAGAGGTTGCATAGTCCACAGTACCTTTCTCCCAATAGCAGATAAAAACAGATGAGGCAGTTTACTTGACTGTACTCTTTCTACTTAAGCTCAAGTGTTCCCGTAATTTTGCGGGTTACACATTTTCTCCCCCAAGGATCACTCTGCACCAAACAAAAGGAGTTAACTATTCCTTCCACTCCCAACCAAAATTATTTGCAAGCAAATAACATTTCCACTCAGTCTAAACATTGATCTTTGTGCTTTTGGTCTTCTCAACTCGCTCTCACCGCATTTACTTATTTCTGCAACCCATTGAAGCCAATCTGCAGCTGTCGGGACTCATAAAATTCTTAGCATTATAAAAAGTGACATAGAAAATAGGAACAATTTGCAATCTTGACCTCTGATCTTTACAAGCAATGGTGGTGTCTCTCCCTCCACCCCGCTTTCCCTGGAATGGTAATAGTTTTGCTGGCAAATGGAAACAATTTATTTTATTAAAAGAACATTGGCGAACAGTCCCATATTGTTAATTCAGCTCCAGAGTGCTATTGCAACTCGATCTTGTTGACCCCAAACTTGTTAGCAATCCAGAACCTTCACTTGTTTCTTTTCTTCCCTGAGATGTTGCACCTCTAATTTCAATTTTTAACTAAAGTAATAAGAAACATTAAAAATAACCATGTGCATTGGAAAGACAACCACTAAGATGAAATCAAAAGGATTAAATTGCCCATAGTTAAACGAAATAATTAGCTGTGTACTTCTTAATCACACTTCAGAGATAGGGCAATTTGGCTGTTATATTATTGCTAGGGGGAAAAAATGCTAAAGCAGCTACAAGGAAATTAATAAAACCTTTAAATGACCTCATTTGCATGTATTTTTTTAAGGGCAGCCTCTGAATAACCTGTAATGTTTTTAATTGGAATTGGAAAAAATATGCTCCTTATCAATAAAAGCAGGGCTGACCCAGCCAAGGTGTGTCACTATTTGGCTTTGAAAGCTATCACTGCATTTATTTATTGTGCAACCACTATTTGGGACTCAGCTATACAGCTGCAAATATAACGTTATAAGTGTGTCTTAAGTGCATTATACAAATGTGACACTAGATGGCAAAGGTGAGCTTATGGCAAATTCAGTAGATTTCCTCCCCAAAACATTTTTTTAAAAGTATTTTCACAGCATTTTTTATATGTGCCTAGATTCCACCTTGGCCTCATATGAATGTGAAAGCAAGCATACTTTAAATAAGGTATCACCCATTTGTGAATCAATACATGGCCCAGAACATACAACATGTTGGAATGCAGATTGGTAAAACAACTGGATTTAGATCATGGGAGCCAACTCCTAGGGGAACTAAGTTCCTTTTCTCCCCCAGGAAAATATTTGAGGGTGCTCCCTAGTTGATGGGCATTGCCATTGAAATGGTGTGCATTCACCGAGTCTTGTGGTCAATTATGCAGGGAAGGTCTTGTGTGCGTCCCCCCAAAAATTATTCAAGTTGCAGCCCTGCTTCAGATGTGATTCTGGATCCATAGATTCCCCACATGGATGTGTTTTGTTTACATGCTCAGCGCCATTCCCCCTCCCCATTAATTGCCTGCAGTGTATGGATCTGGAACCTCAGGCCATGGAGTCAAAAGCAGCCGTTGGGACATCTTTGTTTGGCCCTTGGGAGATAGAGGTAAACTCCCATTGCCCTTTCCCCAGGCCGAGCCTCTCGCTGAGGCTTGTTCCATGGCTTTGCGGAGTGCTTTTGCCTTCCAAGATTTTTAAAAATTGTTAAGTGTTATATGAATATTAATGGAGGGGAAGGCAGGTGTTGAATCCTCAGACTTTTGGGGGATGTAGATTTCAGTACAAAGCTTACAGGCACATCCATTGCTCTCCTTCCTTTCATTTCTGTCCCTCTTTATCCCTTGCCCCTTCACCCGCCACTGCGTTGAATAATAAAATAAATAATTTTTTGTTGTTCAGTCGTTCAGTCGTGTCTGACTCTTCGTGACCCCATGGACCAGAGCACGCCAGGCACGCCTATCCTTCACTGCCTCTCGCAGTTTGGCCAAACTCATGTTAGTAGCTTCGAGAACACTGTCCAACCATCTAATAATAATTTATTATTTATACCCTGCTCATCTGACTGGCTTTCTTCAGCCACTGTAGGTGGCTCCCAACAGAATAAAATGATAATGATAATGATGATAATGATAATGATAATGATAATGATAATGATAATAATAATAATAATAATAATAATAACAATAAAACATCAAACATTAAAAAAATTCCGTAAAAAGGGCTGCCTTCAGATGTCTTCTAAAAGTCAGATAGTTTTTTATTTCCTTGACATCTGATGGGAAGGCTTTCCACAGGGCAGGCACCACTACCGAGAAGGCCCTGTCCCTGGTTCCCTGTAACCTCACTTTTCGCAGTGAGGGAACTGCCAGAAGGCCCTCGGAGCTGGACCTCAGTGTCCAGGCTGAGTGATGGGGGTGTAGATGCTCCTTCAGGAATACTGGGCTGAGGCCATATATGGTTTTAAATGCCAGCACCAACAGTCTGAATTGTGCATGCAGCCCCCAGAACATTACTCATGAGGGAATATGGCCTTTGGGCGGAAACATTTTCTCTACCCCTTATATAGTCGGAGTGTTAACATGAAGCTCACTAACCTACCTCTCAGAGTTGCTGTGAGCATAAAATAAGATCAACAGAGAACCACATATGCTGCCATGGGCGCCATCTGGGGGGACCGGGGGCCAAGCCCTCTCATATTTTCAAGAAGGGTGCCAGCCTCCCCCCAATCCACACAGCCCATGCATGCATGCCACAGAGAAAGCTCACCTTAATTGTGCATCCAGCATGGTGCGCGCATGACACATCAGACACGTGTGACTGATGTTAGCACATTGCGCCATGTGTGTGCACAGTGAGCATGGCGTGTGATGTACTGATGTCATCATGTGGTGTGCTGACATCTCTTGCACAGGTGGTGAGGTGCCAGCCCACTCAGTTGCGGGGACAAAGTGGCATGCTTTGTATACTGCAGGAAGAAAATGGGATGTGAACATGGGGGGAAAGGTTTGCTTTTGGGAGGGACTTTTGTAAATATGTAGATCCCATGAAAGCCCTCTGCACCATGTGCCCTGTGCAAAGAGGAGCCAAGACCAGGCTTGATTCATCTGATTCATCTTGATTCATCTTGATTCATCTGATTTCACAGAAAAGGGACCCTTCTGAAAATGCCAAACAATTTCATTAGAACTTTTTTTAAAAAAATGTACCGAACATGCCTGAATCCAGATTCTTATGAAATACTTAAATATTTTAAAAGTCAGAGCCCTCCTTTTGACAGTGTCTGACCTTTAAGTTTATCTATTTCTAAAATACACCTTGCCTATCAACCCAGCCTTAATCACTTTCTCATTTTAGATATTGAAAGAAAGATTCCATTTAAATAAAGTAAAGGTCATCCTTCTTCGAAATATAGATTATTCACCTGTATTTTTTTTTTTTTTAGTGGAGATTGGAGAATAAACTGGGAGGAAGAAAAAGGCAGGTTCCCCTCATTCCCTCTCCTCTTTCTCTCCTTTCAAAGTACTGAGTCAGCAGTGGTAAGGATTAAAGATAATTATGCAGAACTCCCAAGGACTGCAAGAAAGACTGCAGCAGATCTGAAATGCAATTGACTTCCCCAGATTCATGATCTATATTCTACAGCAGAATATGAAAATGCTCTGTTCTCCCTCTGCTTTCTTTTTGAACTCCTGTTTAAATTAAAGTTAGGGTAAAGTGGCAACAGAAGTAGCAAGAGATAAGTCGGTTTTGGGTAATCCTTTGGAAACCAGTTTAGATGAAGGTGAACACTTCTTACCCTTGCGTGATTGCAGGCGAAAAGCCTGCAGCAAATGACCATCGATTCATTTCGAGGTTGTTACATTTCACATTACAACTTTCTTCATTTTTGGTTATATATATATATATATATATATATATATATATATATATATATATATATATATTAAAAAAAACAGGCTTGGGATACATACGGCTACGTTTAACAGTCTGATATGGCCACATGCCATACTCAGTGGCAGTGGAACCCTCTCCAGCACCCGGGACAGGACGCCGAGGTGGCGGGGGCGAAACGCCCAGTGGCGCACGCCCGGCAGCCCGTACGGACA